>NW_027248278.1:20142324-20480340 GCF_041260155.1 Ptychodera flava
CTGTTTTCTCTCTGTAAAAGGGACATAAAATCTTACCTGACAACGTCAGGACAACTTCCGTTGACATGATGGCACGACGTGGTACAGTTACATTCTGGACAGAGTTCTTCACATAAAACACCATGTAAGCCTGGTTCACATTTATTACTACACATTTTACCGGTCCATCCAGCTTTACAAGACATGCAAATGTCTTCTCTACAAACAAGACAATTTTTGGGGCAGGCAACTTCACAACTCTGACCAGTCCATCCATTTTCACAATGACAAGAACCGTCTACATGGTCACAGCTACCATGTTCACAATTACACATCTCTGAACAATTGAAGCCATGGAAACCTGCGTCACAACTTTTGTCGCATCTGTTACCTTGCCATCCAGGTGAACACTCACAATCGCCACTTTGAACCGAACACGTGAGTCCATTGTAGCAGTGTAAACATTTGTCCTCACAATATAAATGACCATTTGATTTAACTATCCTAATATTGCAATCAGTGCACCTCAAACCAACCCACCCAAATGAACATTTACAATGTTCAGAATGATGTTTACCACAGTACGCTCCATTATAACAAGAACACTGCCTATCACAGTCTTCACCATAGTAACCTGGTCTACAAGAACAGAGACCATTCGATGGGTTACAATATTCATTGCCCGAACAGTTACAAGGCAAACACGACTTTCCATAGAAACCATCTTCACAGACACATTTTCCCGTCTGACCACTACAGATTTGGTTTTCAGGACACAGACATTTGCTGTCACATAACTCTCCATAAAAGCCATATGCACAAGAACACGAGCCGTCAGACAAACATGTAGCCCCATTTTGACAGTTGCACGAATATTGACAGCTTCTTCCAAAATTATTTGGCGAACATTGGCAGGAACCATCAACTCTGTTACACGTCGCGCCATTTTCACAGGTGCAGTTTTCCTTGCAGTAAAAGCCATAAAAACCATCGGGACATTCTGCTACAAAACACAAGTAGACGCTATAGCAATTAAGTTGCAACGGCTAATGTTCTGTCCGTGAATTAAAGTAACAAATTTGAAAACAATACTATGGGTATTAAGAGCACATTCCTATACACAGATAAGTTTAGATCAACAGACAAACACATATCGTTTGCTGACGTTTTAATGTAATATATATTTGATATTTATTGTCTATCATAATTTATTCTCGTTTCTGCTACCTTTAAATTAAAGTACCATAATTAGAAACAAATAACTTACCGATACAGTTCTCAGTCATGTTAAAGGCATCAGTCTTGAAATACCCATCGCAACATCTAAAGATTCTGTAAGAAATACATTATTTCGACGTTTAATTTATTTACCATTATGGATCAATGATTGCAAAATTTATGCCATTATAGAAAATCCATGCGCCCTACCACGTTAAGTCGGTTTAACTCGATAAACATTTTACAAAAACATGATCCAATTTCACCAGGGGTTAACTCTTGGATCATGCCATAATTGACTGATTATGTAAAGCAACGTTCTCGTCAAACACCGAAAGTCTACGCGTCTCCGATTACATCCTACAAAATAATGTGGGTTTTTTTAGGTCTTCATGATCGTGAACATCACACAATATAAAAGTGGTCATTAAAACTGTGAGACAAGATTTTTCAGTCACTGTATCTTACGTGAATCCATTCTGTTGTTTGAACCAAACGCAAGCGTATGGATCGTCTTGCCTAGCCTCTCCCGGGATATTTGCGATTTGACTGCACGAAACCAGTCTGAGTGCTACCACACTAAAAATCCCAGCAATCAACAGTAACTGTATTCGAAAAACGTCTGTAGCCATGATAATAATATGGAATCTTGGCAACCTGTGGAATGAAATTTTCACCATATATAGGTAAATCTACATTATCAAAATTCCATTTTATCAAATAAAAATAAATAAGGGTGCGGAAATGCGTTAATATTTGTCAAGGTATTTCAAATGCAGTTCATTAATTAGGTAAATACTTGAATCCCACTTTCTATGAGAATCTGTTTCTTTGATATATTCTTCATAGAGAAAACTATTGTGTTTCTCGTGAGCTTATGCCAACGATGTAGCCTGCAAGACAACAGAGGAATTGATTTCTCTTTCTTGCACAAATATACATGTATGGCTTGAATGAAAATAGGTGAGAAAGAAACATCAAAGCATTAAACAATTATTTATGACCTATAAAAACTGGCATACACTCTCGTCAACACAAGTATTCAATTGGTGTATTTTGGTACAAAATGCTTCGTATACAGGATCCGATCTATAATAACTCGTTTTCTTTCTACAAATGTAGACGTTTACGTTTTATTGAATATTCTTTCTGTACCCCTTGCTGAATGGAAAGTTGACACGCATTTAGTGTGTATCAAATACCATGTACATTGAGCTTTGCTCTTTTTAAGGTACAGTAAATACCTTAAGTAAACAATGTATCGAGTCTAGGTAGGTACGAGTAAGCCGCTTAAAGCCACTATGATATTGCCTTCATGACAACACCTCTTTCAGGTGTCACTCGAAAAGTTGAGTCCTGTTATAAACAGATGATATAATGGCGACTCTCTCCGTGAATATATACTGAGATGGTAAAATACGGAGACACGCTTCCATGTGAACGATGAAGAAAAGAACAACGGATCCGTGGAGGGGAAGAAAGAAAAGTAGCATTAACTCAGAAGCCCAACAACTTCACAACCACAGCAGAAGTCGATTTATCATGAATTTCTTCATTTTGGTTACCATGCTTTCACCTGGTTTCATCTGTGTTACGTAACGCTAGCGATTCTTTGATTGATCTAGGACCAATTATTGACGATCTTGGATAAACACTCTCCTCCGTCATGTGACACTGCATTTATAATCAATTTTAGTGACAGCTATACAATTTACTACTCATTCAGTGCTCTATACATTTGAAGGGTGAAAATTGGCAGCAGAAGCAAACAGTCACCAAATGCAAAAATAGACGAATATTCACATAACGCGGCCAGGTGTAAACGGGGAAGACAGGAAGTAGGCCTAAACCAGTATCGATTTATTCGTCTAGATTACGGCCCGGGACTGTCTGGGAAAAAGTATTACCAACTTTATCGGTTTTTAACAAGTATACACATTACTTAACACTGCTTTAGGTGATTTTCTGCAGTAAAAATAAATCCTTTTACTTGGTGGATATCCTGTGCTACAGTACAGTAGCTGGTGAGAGAGGAATGTAAAAGCAAAGTCCACGAACATTGAGGACGCTGCTGAGGTTGAGAGTTTGCAGTGATAGAGGTACTTTTTATGTCAAACTTAATGATAACTCCTTCATATTTTCTGCTTCTCGAGAAAAGTTATCTTTCTTGGCGTGGGCCGACGACCACTACCCCACGTGCGCACGTGACCTCGTGAATGTATTTTTGACACCACAGATGTGGCCATAATGACCGTACAGTGTTACTGTAAAATAGATGATTTTTGTCCGACTCCTTTCAATTATATGAGGGAAAAACAAAAACAAGCAGTGACAGCTCATGTCATACATTTTATTACATATTTTCCTACATAATGATGTATTCGCGGTAACGATCGATAAATCCTTACCGGGATTATCTTGAGTATTGGAGTCAGTCATCGAAGGAGGTGTCGGTAGGTTTTGACTGCTTTCATAAGGTCACGCGGTGTACAGAATGGTGGCTGTAAGCGCTAAAGTGTCAAAAATGATGTCTTTGCCCAATGTAGGTTTTGAGATGATTTCGCTTGGGACCTGTAAAAAATGTTCTTCCCTATTCCTACTTGCTTTCCAATGAAAAATTAACACATGTCGAGAAAGCTTCTATCCCTATCAATATGAAATGCATGGCTCAGTACGAGGTGATTACAAAAGTTTGCATGAGTTCTCAACTTCATTTGGCAGTGTATGATCAGCTATGCATAGTCACTGTGGCAGTTGTACACTTGAAATTCCGGACTTTATTATTAGGTGCAGACAATAATTAATGTTTTACTCAATACAGAATCTCAATTGACTGCAAGCGGAATTTAGATTGCACACAATCGACCAGCATTGCAGTATGTTTCAAGAAGTCAAACATCACAAATTTGTGTTTAAAGCATTGTCCCTTGATATAACTACTCTACGAATAACCGTAACTTTCAGCCAGTCCACCTTCCCCTAGTAAAGCCAAGTACCGTTTCCTGTGAGAGTGTATAGCGACGTACTTTTCACTGCAATGGCTTGTCACGGCTATTTTGGCCGTATTAACAGCACGCAATTGCATTCGGCGTTCATAAGTTTGAAGTATTGTGAAACCTCTGATTTACAATAGACTTTTATTCGAGTGTAACGAATGGGAATGGGAGTTCAGTGTTTGTCCGGGTATTTCAAATGCAGTTGATTAATTAGGTAAATCATCTACTACCAAGATATATTCTAACATTCATCAGGGTGATGGCCGGTTCCTGACCTTAGGCACTTTCTACGAAAATCTGTTTGTAGGATTCTGTATAGAGAAAACATGGCGTTCCCCGATTTGACTTCACCGTTAGCCTTAGGTAGCTATAACTTCGAGACATTCTTAAACAAGGACTGAAAACAGTGGTACTCCATAAGGATTATCTCACTACCACTGGTGATATGACATAGCGAAGGTGATTTCCACCTAATTTGCGATTTGTTGTAACAAGTTAAACGTCTGCATGTCACGTGACGTTAGTTGTTTACGTACCCTGTGATGTCGATTTGAAGAGCCTGGTAAAATTACGCAAAGCAAGCGACGTGGAGATTTCTCATCCATCATTTTTTCCTCTGATTTGGTGAGCACAGTAAGAAGCTTGCTAGTATATGTGTTCTTCGGATATGCAAACTTAATTATAGTCTATGAACCAAAATGCCCAATGTTGTTATAAAATGTCTTAGTATCGCTATCCTCAGAGCAAAATCATTGGAAAAGAAACATTGCGTGTTTCGTGTGAGATTATACCAACGATGTAGGCTCCACGAAAACAGATAATTTAATTCCTGATGAAAGTTTCTCTTCGTTCCCAGCGTCAACACTCTTCGTCGCACAAATACATATGAAGGGCTTGAAGGAAATACTTGAGTTAGAAACATCCAAGCGTTCATGAAGGTTTCATTATTTATTACCCCCCAAAAAAACTGTCAAACACTTTCGTCAACGCATTCACATGGATGTATTTTGGCAAAAAATGCCTCATGCACAGAATCTGATTGACCTGTTTTCATTCGACAAATATAGACGCTATGGTTTTATTGAATATCGTATCGGTACCACTTGCTGAATGGAAGATTTACGCGCATCTAGTGCATATCAAATACCATATGCATTGACCTTTGCTCTTTTAAAGCCACAGTAAATACCTGAAGTAAACACTGTATCGAGCTGAGGTAGGTATGACTAAACCGTTTAAAGCCACTATTGAATACATTCATGACAACACCTCTTTCAGGTATCACTCGAAAAAAATACTTCTGATTTATAAGTTAATTCCTGTTATAAACAGATGATGTAATGGCGACTCTCTCTGTACAATATATACTGAAAGCGTAAAAAAGGAGACACGCTTCCATGGTTACGGTAAAGAAAAGAACAAGGGATTCGTGCAGGGGGAGATTGAAAGTAACGTTAAAGAAGCCGCACGACTTCACATTAACAGTAGGAGTCGATTTATTAGGATTTTCTTCATTTGTGCTGGGCAACTCTAGCGAGTTCGATCAGATGTGAAGTTGCCTATACTAGAGAGCGTTATCAAATGCAAAATTAATGTGAGTTTAATCACACGTGGTAGTGACAGAAACAATTAACATCCATAGAACCTGCCTTACACTCCCATCAATAAAAGAATTAAGCATGCTCCTAGCACATTTCTTCCAAACATCGGAATTTACGAGTGGCAACACCAATAAATATTTAACCCACTAAAATGTCGCAGCGTTTCAAATTGCGTGAGAACTGTGTAGGGATAACTCAAACGAAGCTTCATGATATTGAAACAGAAATATCGTTCCTTGACTTAATGGTACCGAAGTCACCAAACACAACATGTTACAGACATTGACGCCTAAATTGTAATCAGAATCAAGTCTTTTCTACGTACAGCGAGCGCAGTATGTTCTGATTTTGACTGTATTGACCGGTGACGTCAGTTCAAACACGTCGCTAGGTAGATCGTAAGAGCCATACTCGTCGGTTTCGGCTAGAACTGATTTTGAATTATATATTTAGATCAACCATGATGCTTTCTACAGGATACGTCATCGCTTCGCGCAATTACTGTCGATGTACTACATGTAAAATAAAAATGAAAAACATTGGCTTTCAACCTTGACTGCCGGGTCTCCCTCGTGGACCCTTTTAGACTTTACTTTTTATACTTGTCCCGTCTGTACATGATCGTTGAAATGAACAGTCGATCAGGGATATAGATATAGATACAATGGTGAGTAACCGCGGTCCGCTCCTTTAATATGGGTAAAATAGTGCCTAGCATTGATCTCGTCCACTGCAGACTTGTGATTGAGTTGTGATTGAAGGCAGATAGCTTAGCTTTTCGAATAATGACGGAAGCGGGCAAAATCATGAATATATTTGCATCATTTTCAACCTATGATTTATGAAATAATTGTTGGGCCGAAGTTTGATTCCATTGCGACACATCAAAAATTGCAATTATACCAAACACTATAAAATGAAATAACTATGGATGCGATACAGTGAGGGGATGGAGTTACTCCCCGTTGATACATGTAATCACAGTCTGTGTTCTGTGGATGGACGATTAAATACTGTGATGAAAATGCAAAATTGATTTCAGAACTTCAGTTTAAGCATGTGGACCAAATATTATCGGCTTGTTATATATGCCCCGGTTATGTGACACTGTATTTATAATCAGTTCGAGTGACAGGTTGACCGTGACAATTTACTACTCATTCTATACATTGGTAGGCCAGAACTAGAAAAGCAGATTCAACAGTCGTTGAAAATCCAAGTATTAAAAAACCGAAATGTAGACGGGAACAACTGGAAAAAGGCATGAACCAGTATCAATTTATCCGTCTAAATTACTGCCGTGGACTGTATGGGGAAAAGTATTACCAACTTTATCGTTTTAACAATTAAATACATTACACCGTTTTCTGTAATTTTGAAAGTACAATTAAACCCGTTTTTCTTGGTAGTGATTCTGTGCTACTGTACAATAGCTTTTGGGGTTGGGAATTTGCAGTTGTAAAGGTACTTTTCATGTCAAACTCAATGATAACTCCTTCATATTTTCTGCTTCTCGATAAAAGTTATATTTCTTCTCACGGGCCGACGACCACTGACCCGGGGCACACGCCAACGACGCGTGACCTCGTAAATACATTGTTTGACCCAACGAGATGGCCATCAATATAGAGCACAGCATTACTGTAAAATAGTGGATTTCTCTGCCTGACTCCTGTCAATTTGATCAGGGAAAAACAAAAACAAGCAGTGGCCGCTTATGTCATACACTTTATGATATGGTATGTTCGCGGAAACGATCAATAAATTGCACCAGGAATATCTTGAGAATCGGGGTCAGTCATTAGAGGATGTGTCGGTACCGTTTGACTGCCTGCATAAGGTCACGCTACGTACAAGAATGTACGCTTAGAGATTATTTAGCTTGTGACCTGTAAAAAATGTTTTTCCCTATTCCCTTGATAAATTAACACATGTCAAGAAAGCTGCACTCCCTATCAATATCAAATGCATGGCTTTTACGATGAAATTACAGAAACTTGCATGAGGCCTGAACTTCATGTAACAGTGTATGATCACCTTTGCATAGTGAATGTTGTATACTTGAAGTTTCGGACTTGATTATGTGGTACAGACCGTAATATATTTTACTGAATACAGAATCGCAATTGGCTGCAAGTGGAATAGAGGTTACTCACAGTTTACCAGTATTTCAGCATATTTGTAGACGTCATACATCATAAATTTGTAAACTTAGTCACTCGAAATACTATTTTCCGATCAAACGTAATTTACAGTCCGTTCACTTACCCTAAGTGAGGCCAAGAATCGTTTCCTGTGAGAGTGTATAGCAACGTTGTTTTCACCGTAATGGGGTGTCACAGCTATTTTGACCACATTAATAGCTCGCGATTGTATTCGTCATCTGTAAGTTTCAGGTATTGTAAAACTTTTGATTTACAATGGAGTATGATAAATGGGAATCGGTGATTAAATTCGCGCCAAACAAAATCTCTGGGTGACCTGCATGATGGCAGACAGTGAAATACTGTCTCGGAGGCGCAATATAAAACTTGCCAATTCGGTTTTGGAAGAGATACCTAACATTCTCAAAAATGCATGTGACTGTATCAGATTGAACGATTGAAGACGCATTTAAATTATTCAACAGACGATCATGACGATGTATCTTGTAGCGTCATACTAAAACAACTTAAAATTTTCAAGCAGTGTGCATTTGTAGGTTTGTCAAGTTACTCATATACATTCTTTCGTTTCTGTTGATGGTCTTCATCAGCCACGGGAACCCGTCATACTAAACATTATTCTTATCTCAGCTGTTGATACAATGTTTACCGAACTAATGGCCGTTGTAAAATATGTTCACTCGATGAATAGATTTATTGATTTAAAACAGCAAATTATTGTCTAAACGTTTCTTTAGGCAAACAAACTTCCTAGGTTTCATAAATCAATGAACGGCATCTTTAGTATTTGAATATTGGGTAGGGATTGCAAAATCACGTAATTATTTGAGTTGAAGATTGACATCACTAGTTTCATTTAGCGGTCGCTTCGACAAATATTTTCTCTAATTTCAGTTATGGCTATGAGTTTTGTTTATCCATTCGCGGACTACGGGCATCCGAGGGTTAAGTACGGGTTACAGCAGTTCACTGACCAAATCAGTCCTTGTAATAGTATATGTTTGATTATATAACGCTTATCACGGCATGTAATTTTTGGTTTTATAGCTGCGTACAAGGCCTGTAATAGGTTATTCAGTGCATGGCTGAAACAGGAATAAACAGGACCTTTGGCCCTTTGGCGGTAGTGGGGGATTAGTGATAACGTAGATTGTTTTGATATGCTGAATTCTCGAGAAAACGATGATTAATCGTATAGTAAAAATTATATGCTACACTACGGGTGGCAGTAGGAGAATGCAATTAACACCTTTTGTCTCGATATGATGGCATTATCCTACAATGACTTTGTTTAGACTCGTTAGAACATAGACATAAGCATTTACTGCCTATGAGGAAACAGCTTGAGACAATCATTGCGTAGCCGCAGAACAGTAGTAAATCCCCCTTCGAGTGGAAATACAGCGTCCGTTACTACAGGATAATTACATATTTATACCCTGATCATTTGCTATGCATGAACAATTCATGTAAAACATTTTCGGCTAGTACTTTGCAAAAGATACAGTGCTAGGGGCGCCCGACAACCTGCCGCAAGTTGGCAGACTATACCAAGGATACCCGACACCGGCCATAGAGAGGTTACCGCTAGTATCTAGACCTAGAGGTTACGTCATTGAGGTGGAATGTACTTTAGCGAGGTGTACTCATGTATGTTGAAAGTTTGCAAATTGGAGTGGAATGACAAATCTGAACTTAGATAATTCGTTTTCATTTCGCTCTGACGCATGTAGAAAGACTAACCAAATACCTTGTAGTCAAGAATAGTCTATGCTCTCAGCAATCGCTTTCGCTAATTGTAATGAATCGACGGACTGTGATCGAAGCATACTATGTATCGAGGGATTTCAGCGATGTGCAATATGCCCATGGTATGAAATATGCCATAAAGAACGCACTTGGTAAAATATATCTCAAACAAAAGTCAGAATGGACACATTGCCAAATGATGTTCATGGTCAGTACCGACGACTTTATCGACGATAAGATCACTGCCCGACAATGATCCATCGATATAGGCACTGGTATGAAAACTTACACGTACTTCTGTTGAAATGGCTCACGCCATTGTCGCCATTTGTTACGCCTGAAAAAACAAACATATGTCTATGAAAGGAAAAGTAAGTTGGTTGATAATCCCCTTCCTGCGCCCTATATTTCGGATGTTCAATTTGAATAATCGATATTGGTAGCTTCGTTTCGTGACTTTTACATATGGGTCAAAATTCTGCACACAAAAGGGTTTTGAAGTATACTCGTTCTCCGAAAAAAACTACACGGTTTTTTTAGTATATTTTCGACCATGGTGTAGTCGCTACATATTCACAGGCATCATATTCAATATTTTATGACATTGAACGCACTAACAATTACAAAATTACGGGGTTCTAGGGGCAAACACTACACGTTTGATCAGCAGCTTGACTTTTTTACATTTGCAGAGATTTAAGTTTCACAGCTTTAATAGCGTCTTCTTGTTTAAGGCCAAAATTTGAACTAATCAAACAGACTCGTAGTTTTCGTAAGAAAGCACTTTCGAATTCGGTATGTTGCCAAAAGATAAAATCAGGCATCCAACTATCCGCACAGTGAAAACAGTGCCATAGGAGCACATTTCGTTGTATCTGAAGGAGATCAAGGAGAGACTACAGTCCTACAATTAGTTTTGGTACAATTACTGGTATTTTCGAGGCAACGACATCAGTTCAACTTATTGTGTATCCCTGACTTATAATAACGCTCTCTCTCTCTCTCTCTCTCTCTCTCTCTCTCTCTCTCTCTCTCTCCTCTCTCTCTCTCTCTCTCTCTCTCTCTCTCTCCTCTCTCTCTCTCTCTCTCTCTCTTAGCGATAAGCCTGACGTGCTATATGACTTCAACTTACCTTAGGATGTCTGAAGGAGTTGATAATATTTACGAAAGGAAATCAAGTAAATTGGGTAGGCTCAGTAATCCCATTATGATCAGTAAGGGGACTCTAGAAGTGAATAACAACTGAGTGGTAGGCAAAAATAACAATAATTGAGAAGTGCTGTAAGGCTGCGTTCACAAATAATGGTTAGGGGGGCTGAGGAATCGCGATTGATTTCGTTCAGATCCCCTCGATACCCTGAAAAATTTTCAAGTCCCCCGGTCTATATGATCAAAAATGTTCAAGTCCTCACACCCCCATGTAATAAAATGTTCACATAGCCGCATAATGTTAGGGGTGCATGCAAAGTTCTGCTCGCAGATGTTTAACACTAGTTGTTATTAGCAGTTTGTAGAGCCATATTCCTAAGGCAAGTTCTTAAATTGATTCAGTTTTAAACACATCACTGGACTTTATGATTTATCAGTCAAAGTCGACTTAGATTAATCCAACTCGATCTGGCCATGCCAATGACATCTGCTAAAGAGCACACAAAATGTCAATTATGAGAGAGTATGCGAATTGTGAATTTCTGGCTACATTAGATGCCACTTATAATTTTTACAAAATTGGCAATACCAAAAGATAAAATATTCAACCAAATAAACGTTTCAATTTCTGACAATTTTGATGTAATACTGGTAAATTTTCGTTAAATTGAAAACAATTATATTCAATAACATATTTTTTTCATTTAAATTAGAGTCTTTACTGTACAAAGTTTTACTTTTGTGTTATTTTACGAGGAGAATATGGAAATTTAGAACATCAAGCTTGGTGACGTCATCTTTTTTCTTTAATGTTTGAATATTTGATTATAATGATATTCTTATATGCGAGAATTCAAAATACCTGGTAACTTTCGAGTCTCCTTATCTTATATGTGTTGCTTTCTGGCCTGATCTTGTATACGAGTATGCTTTACTGTCATGAGCGTCACATGACCCAAAATCTTCTTAAGCTACTTCATAGTCAGAGCTATCTTTGTCACTTCCAGTATGCAGTGATAGTGACACTGTCCGTAGGCAGTAGAAGGACAGTTGCTGTATAAATTTTGATGATGTTCTCAATACTTTTGTTTAGTTTATACCACTGCATTCTTGCTCTACTCCCCACAGCATTTTGAACTCTCACATATCTATTTACCTTGCGAACACAGCCTGTGAACATGTACCCCGCATTTGTATCGTTGACAAATGACTTTCACTCTTGACTCTAATTCAAATATCACCCATATTCACATATACAGGCTTTTGTCGACAAACTGAATATTGTGTTTCAGCATGCTGTGGGGAAAAAGTAAGAAACTGTATTTGATATACTGCATAGAAATATTGAAAAACAAATATCAACAGTTACAGATTTTGCCCCGATTCTTGGCCTACTTGTCTGTTTTTTAATTATTTATTTATTTATTTATGGTTCTAGATCTTGTTTAATCATTACTAACTTTAGAACAATAGGATGGCATTAATGTTATTAAATTTTCATTGAATAACCCATTGTTAAAGAAAGGCGTTAAAAAGATATAAACATCAATTGCCAAGCCGATAGTAAAGTTTATAGAATACAGTGCTAGAAAACCGATATTTTTATACCAGTATACCCTATTATAGCGAGCTGGCAGATCCGTTAAAGAGAGACTGATCGAAATATCGGTATATTGTGGCCTAAGTTACTTTTGTTTCGCTGTGTTTGTGTATTATCTCGTTTAATACACTTGATATGTAAAGTAGAAGAAATACTAGGAAGGATGCTTCTATTGGGTTGTCGAACATTACAGGGGCTGGAGAGACCATCATCTAGAAGAAAGAGATTCAGAAAATCGAATACATCACAAGCCCAACTAGTTAACCTGTATTGATGAATGGCCAGTGGGTATTCAAAGATGCCCTTGCAGATGTACAGACTATTTCAAAACCTTTGTTTGCTAAGATGTTATCTTGATGCGTCCCTACGTGGCCAAGCTGTGTGAAGGTTGGTTCAAGATCTCATGAGAAGGGGATGGGAGATAGCGTCGTGAGTTTGATTAATTATTGGTAAAGATTGAAATCGAAAACGGGATAATCCATGATGTAATCTTGTTTTATCTTAAGAAACGGTTAAAGACTAGCGGGAAATTTCAATATGATGAATATTGTATTGTCTAGGTCTGAAATTTTAGAAAAGCGTATAACTTTGTAGAAAATGTAAACTAGAGTTATACAGAATTATAACTCAAAACCTGGAACATTACATTTGCAATCTCATAATAAAGGTCTAAATTGGCGCATACAATCAACATCTGGGTGCGTTAGCTTCGGTTACTTAAAATATTACGATCCAGACTGGTAACCCAACTAGTTTTCACCTCAACTACGAGGGCGAATAATTGGTGGAGAATCCGGGTAGCCGAAGCAGCATTACTGGATGATATAAAGATCTGGTAGTAGAGTCAATAACTATATGAAAAGTCTGTCGGCAAAGAACGAGTATAACTAGCCGACGTTAGAGACGATTTTGGTTTACCTTCCAGCCGGTTTTGGGCCAAAACGAATTAATAAAGAATAAACTTACAATGAACACGGACAGCATTTCGAAAAAGAAAAGAAAATGAAGATATCGAAATGGAAAACACGAATATTTGGTGAAATGCCCGGATGCGAAGCGAAACAAAATACGTGGGAGCCGAAAGAGAATCATTAGGTCTGACAGCAACGAACATTAGATGACTTTTCATTTTTGGTGAGTGTATTTTCTAGTACTTCAGACATCACCCTTTATAGGTTAATACTTCAATACTTGTATGCAAACGAGGCATCCGTCTTTCTTTGAAGTGTTCTTATTATTTTATCGATGAAGTGTTGTTGCATTTGTTGTTGTATGATGAGGTACGCTACAGGAGTTTTGGTTGTTTTGTTGTTTCTCTCCGCAGTCGACACCGAGTATCAATGTACGTACAGTATTTCGGTGTATCATTAGTGATTTCAGTAGCATTTTAGTAAGTATTTTGACGTTTTAATGTCAATCTATTATCGAATGTGTGATATTCATTGAACAAGAATTTCCCGTCATACTTTATGCTATGTACTGTAACAATACTGCCTAACATTTAGTGTAGATCATTCTATTCCAGTTAATTGCAATTGTCAGCTGTCGCCATGCTCTGTCACTTCCTTTAACCAGTGGAGATGTTGTTTATTGTAAATATTGAAGAGTCTAACGCCCTCCCTTGCAAAAAATTTATCTCGAAGCGTCCCTCACGTGACCAAGGCCTGTGAAGATTGGTTCAAATTGTACGAGAAGGAAAAAGAGATTCAATTACGGTCAATTAATTATCGGCAAAACTTAAATTAGAACAATCAAGAACAGGATATCCCACGATTTCATCTTGTTTCATGTTTAAAAAAATCAAAGACTAGTGGTAGGTCAATATAACACCATTTCATTAACAGGAAAAAATTAAATATTGGTTCTAGATGATGATAAATTCATTGCCTCAAACGTACAAGAGCACAACAGAGCAAAGTAATTTACAATCATAAGATAATATGAACTTTGTAAATCCGCCCTTTACGAAATGGGGTAATTGGAAATTTTGCCTCGTTCTGCCTTATTTTCGAGTGGACTGAAGGAATGTCTATAATGCGCAAAGTCCGGAGAAATAAATTTACCTCCAATGTTGTGAAGCAATTTCTATAAGCAAATGTGCAGGCAGGTCAATCTTCGACTTCTTGGATTAATAAAAATGATAGCATTGGTTACTGGAGTGTTGTAGTTTCAATGTGCACGTAAGAGCATATGTATGCTTATCGACAAAGGTAAGGCTTGTATAATGAAAAACAAAGGTTAATACGTGACACGCATTGATCATATATAACTGGTAGGGGAATAATGCCTGAGGTACCCTGTGGCCGAGTCGATTTCAGTCTGCATACTTACCCTCGACCCTGCTCTTTGTATGATCTACTTTGCGTAAAAGGTGCGCCATGAGCGGCGATGCTGAGACCTGCGAGCTAGTTGACCTATTTTTTCGGCTTCGACGTTCTTGGCGCACTTCATGCTCTGAAAACTGAGGCAACCTGAGAGGTGTGATAACCTAGACTAGCAAAAAATGCTAAAAAACAAAAGTACCGATGTATGAAATTTACAAGTAATAATGTAACCTTACCCTTCGCTTTTGTCATGACACTTTTCCTTGTACAAGAGTGCCACTACATCTAGCTTGACATTTTATTGTGAAACGCGTTTCCGCACATACTCTCCGAATTCCCTTTCTGCATTTGCTTTTTTGTTCTTAAGTCAGAGGTATATTAATAAGTAGAGGGTGATTACATAACGAGGCCATAGATCGTTCTCTGAAATGAATTTGTTATGGCAATACGTTTCCTTTGCAATGCAACACAAAATGCTACCATTTTGATTTCAAAAATTGCAACGGCAGACCAAAACAATATTTATATGAGACAGCATCAAAACTCATGTTTCTCAAGTTTCGTTCTCCAAATAAAATATTTAATCTTTTATCGATAATTTTTGTACGTTTCTCATTGTCTTTGTCTGTTAAGTTTGAGTAGATACATCATAAGACACATCCAAAAATTTCAAGTGCAAAATACTTACATATTACAATACAATAATGAGTCAGATTTGTGGCGCAAATTTTCATATAGGTATCACAAAATCTAAACACTCAGGCATTTTTTGTAAATATTCATACACCGGGTTTGTCTTTATTCATGTACCGGTAGCATGTACACCTACATATTACAGTAACTTCTATTATTACCTCTTCGATAAATAAACAGAAATATTAGTTTGATAACACGGGCAGGAAATACAAATGTTATTGAGCATGATGAAATGAAAGCAAAATCCATGGTTGACATGATATCATGATTTACCGATTGAGTCTCGCTTCAAATATTGCGAAATATTCGTGATACCAAGCATGGTTTTCTGTAACAGATATGAACATGAAGTAGTATTCGTTCTTGTCCCCATAGTCGACAATTCATAAATTTAGATCTCAGTATCATCAAAAAGCAAGGTCTGACCTGGTGGATTCCTTGGTCTGACCTGGTCATGGATATTTTAAACGTCACTGCACGTCTACAAGCATGAAGGAATCGTGGAAACTTAGTAACCATGATTCCAGTTTAGAATGTTGGTGTCCCATCGAAAATCCAATCTATATTTTGGTATTTAAACTGAGGTTTCCATAGTAACTTGATATTTACTCAACACAATTATTTGCACGGGTTAGTATTAATTGAATAGTTGTCAGGGTATTTAAATCCGACGTTGGGTTACTTGTATGTATTTAACGCAGTATTTATATAGCGTAATATTTGTCCTTCGCAACGACACATTACTGTAGCGTCACAATTCACTACTGGTTCGATTTTTAAAACATGGCTAAGAGGAATTCTTTTGATATTGACACTGAATACCGACGAGAACCTAGACAAAAAAGTCATACAGATAAATGGCGTATTACTAAGTCGGTGTTGGGATTTAAAAACATTAATTAAATCATCATTACATCTCCGTCAAGACATGTGCAAATAATTATAACGTAATGGCTGAACTCTGATATTTGATATTTAAGCTCGACTTAGCTGCTGGTGTAAAGTAAACACGTTTACTAAAAATAACACAGTACCCGGTAAGCTTTGCATATGGATAGGCTATGATGACATGCCACGTATTCAATAGTGTACGTCATCAAATGCAACCCAATTACAACCACAGAGAGCAGTTACCGATTCAACAGGTATATCAAATAGAAACGTAGTCGTTTCATAATATTGCTGCTCCATTTTACCCTTTTCGAAGAAAACATAACATTAAAAACCTTGTTTGGTCATATGACTACACATTCTTCTCAAAACCGTCGCTAAGAATAACACAGCTTAGTCCTTCTTACATATGGGCCCTTCCTATGTACGACCCAACCTTGGTCAACAAAACGCCTTTCTTTTACCCAAAGATATTACTATCATGTCCGAAAGAGAATTTGTGAGCAGATGATATCCGAAGTTGCCGGCACGTAAGTATATAGTCCGCAAATTGAAATTTATTGATCATGTACATTTTGTTTATTACAAAGAAATCGTTTGAAAGGTATTTACAGGGCCTAGATATATATTCCAGACTAAAGGTGACTTCCTGAGGTTCACATTCTGATATGTTATACTGAAAGTGTCTCTTAGAATCATTTGTTAATCTATAACTTTGATTAATGCATAGTGGATGTAGAAGGCTCTACGCAGGGACGAATTTCATGGTATTAAATTCAGCTGCGTTAATTCCGGCAGTGAACTGCTTGCATTGCAGAATGAAATCGTATTCTCAGTGAAGTGAAATTCATTATCGGGAAAATCGGCGCACGGCAGCCCTGCCATTATTCACTGTTCACCGCACTCACAAGCAGATGACATGCAAATCGCTCTCTGGTGCACGTGACAGATATCTTGGAAATATTTCAATATACATGCAGGTTAGGAGTAAAATTCTTCTCACACAAAAAAGAAATGACCAAAATGAAACTAAACCAAAGCAGCTATAAGTTTCCATTTCGGGGATAAGCAAGTTCTGCTTCTTGGCTCTGCAATCAGTGCAAGTCTTAGTGAAATGGTTCACATATTTATATATCAATGTACGTTTTTATATCAGTAACCTCTCATAGTAGAAGAATACAGAATGACATTGTAACAGGTATTTCAAGTCATTTATATTGCCATTCATTTGTGGTTGTCAATTGTGTTCTTTGTTGTTGTTTGTTTGTTGTTATTTTGCTTTTCTTTCAAAAATAGCCGTTGCAATATATACTTTGCATCTATATATCTGTAGATAAACTTGTTCAGTGGTCAAAATTTGGCGCTTAGATTTGAATGCCAGCACATGTAAGGTACTTACCGTCACCTTTAGAAACCTTTTTAAGTTTAATTACTATGTGGATAATTGTTTGCTCGATCATGTTTCTCACATTAAGGATTTGGGTATCATTTTTATTCAAAACTCACTTTTGTTCATCACATTGACTCTATTGTAGGTAAAGCCGATCGCATAATTGGTCTTATTAAACGCAATTTTAATCCGATTACTCAAGCTGCTGTCCTTCGACACCAGTTTATTACTATGGTGCGCCCAATTTTAGAATATAATACAGTCATTTTCAATTCAATTTCTGAGAGTCAGGCAAACCGTATTGAGTCAATTCAGAAACGTTTTCTTAGATATTTACATCATAAACAGGGATGTCACAGTGACTTTTCATCTTGGTGTAATTGTGACTATAACTTGCTCTGTAATCTTTTTAAAATTCAACCTTTGTTCTTACGTAGGAAACTATTTGATTGTATGTTTGTACGTAAATGCCTTTTATCTTCTTATGACTCTACAGATTGTACAGGTTTTTATGGTCTATGCGTACCTAGATACTCTGCTAGACATAGACCTCTAATATATATATCCCTTATTGTAGAGTTGATGTTACAAAAATGGCCTGATTGGACGTACGTCACGACTTTTTAATGATTTGATTGATAAGGTTTGCGATGTCAATGTTTTTAGAGAATCTCTTTCAACTTTTAAAAGAATGTTAATTTGTTTTGTCATTGTTTGATTTATAGAGTACTTTTTTATTTGTTTAAATTTCAGTGTATTTCATCTTTTTTTTATTTTCTTGTCTGTAGGTGGCTGCCTGATGGTGCTGTTGATGAGGAAATAAAATAAATAAAATAAAATAAAATAAAATAAAATAAAATAAAATAAAATAAAATAAAATAAAATAAAATAATGCAGTGGCTCAGTTTTTAGTTCCCATGGATGAAGTCAAGGGCTTATAGATTGGGTCTTGTCCGTCCGTTCTCGAAGATATCTCAAATATTTTGACAAAATGTCACGTGACCTTAGTGACCTTTGACCTCATATTTACATATTTGTCCATACCTCAGTAACCACAAGTGCTACACACCTTCATATATGGTATGATGGGACACCTTATAACCCCACATATTGTACCCCATTACGTATGTGTATATCTATTTTGAGGGAGTCAATAGAGCTAGAGGTCTTATTTTTTGGTATATAGGGATAACTTAGCAATACAATTTTTGTGACAAAATGTCAGGTGACCTCTATGACCTCAAATATACATATTTGTCCATAAGTTAGTAACCACAAGTGCTGCACCCTTCATATTTGGTATGATGGGAGACCCTATGAAGCCACATACTGTACCTCATTAATTATGCGTATATCTAATTTTGAGGGAGCCAATTGAGCTAGAGGTCTGATTTTTGGTATATAGGGATAACTTAGCAATACAATTTTTTTGACAAAATGTCATGTGACCTCAATGACCTTTGACCTCATATATATATATATATATATATATATTTGTCCATAATTAAGTAACCACAAGTGCTACACCCATCACATTTGGTATGATGGGAGACCTTATGACACAACATACTGTACCTCATTAATCATGCGCATATCTAATTATGAACAAGCCGATAGAGCTGGATGTCTGATTTTTGGTATAAAGGGATAACTATAGGATAGAAATTTTTGACAAAATGTCATGTGACCTCGGTGACCTTTTACCTCAAATATACATATTTGTCTATAACTCAGTAACCACAATTGCTACACACTTCATATTGGGATAATGGGAGACCTTATGACGCCACATACTTTACCTCATTAATTATGCGCATATCTAATTATGGGCAAGCGAATAGAGCTAGAGGTCTGATTTTTTGGCATAAAGGGATTAATTAGCAACACAATATTTTTTCAAGATGTCACGTGACTTCGATGACCTTTGACCTTGATTATACATATATATGCATGACTCAGTAACCACAAGTTCTATACCTTTAATTTTGATAGGATATTAGACCTTAAGATGCCACATCTTGTACCTCAATTATTGTGCGCATTTGTATTTCTTGACTGGCCAATACAGCTTCAGGTGTGATCTTTTTTCCCGATTTAGAACCATAACTTAGACATGCCTCATGTGTTTCAAATTTTGAACAACGACATAGACCTATGTGCCCATAGATCTCAACATATACACTCCAGCGATACTCTTAATGACCACATTTCCCTGCCCAATCAAGACTAATACTCCTATTACAAGTGGGGACTATGTCTTTGTTAATGACTTGTTGCTATTATATCATACAGTATATTGAGTTCTGAAATTGTTTTCACGTCTCGACCAATAAGATCGCCGCATTTGAGCCATTTATATGCTGGTGTGATACAAATCAAAGGAAGAATGTAAACCTCTTTGACATTCATAAAGTGGAAATCTCTGTGTTGTATCTTTTTTAACACAAATTCTTATTATACTAGACGCATATATGATTTCAGTCAACTATAAATGAAGATGTTAGTCAACATTCTACTGTCGACGCTAATGGTTGAATGATATGCAGCATACATAGATGTTTTAAATTGCCAAAACAGAAATATAATGGGACGATCCTGTATTTATTTGTTTAGAATGAAACAGTTTACAAAACCATGTACGATTTCGTACTTGGTTAAATTTTCTTCGGCCACGTTTTATGAAAATGTGTCCTTTACAAATAAGCTCTACATTACATCTAAAATTCGAGAAGTGTTCTTTCAATGAAAGTAGAGCCCCTGACAAAATACTTTAACAGCATTTTTGAGTAAGATCAACAGTCAATCTGTTAATACTTCCCTACTCAACGAGCTCGCTCATTTCCTTTCTAATCATATTTTCTGCCAAGACGAATAGCAATGGCCGGTATTACGTTTGCAGTTTGGAAGTCAGTCGAAATGAAAATAACCGCCATATGTTACAAGTAAATAGGGTAAGTTCGTTTTTCATAATTAGTATTCATCGAATGATTAATAGAAACAATATAATAAAAACTAATTTTCAATGTCATCAAAACACTAAGTCAGTTGTGTTTGCACGATGACCTTGTTTTGTTTTTTTGTTTTTTTGTTTTTTTTTTGTTCAGCCATTGGTTACCGGTCATTCGCCATCACCGCCCCAGACGTCTGCGTATTTTGACCAATAGGAAGACGTGCAACTGTACAATAGAATTAGACCAAAATCTCCAACTTGTCTGATAACGTTTATCTCATCCATTAGGTGTTGGATTCAGTAAGTTGAAATTCAAGCGTTTATGGTATACGATTTCGAACATTGCGACAAACCTATACGGACAGCTTTTCTCTGTACAAGATCACAGGCTTTTACTTGTATGCGATTCTAAATAACTTTCCATGTATGATCATCAGAAATAGAAAACAACTACTTCAACAACGTGATACACTTTTCTTGAATTTTGTGTAGTTTTATTTTCTATGAAGAAGTGTTTAAAGGCATATCTGAGTTGAAGAAAGCAATTTCTGACTACAAAAATGACAGAAACATGAAATTAGATCGAATGACATTTCAAACATGAGTGCCACTTAGTGACAATGTTACAAGGACAATTACAATAAAGTCAGATCGTGAAAATAGTCTTATAAGTTATGTACCGTTTGCTGTTGTTGCACCTTGTTAACTCAGTTGTCATCACTTTCAAGTGTCCATCTTAATATACGTAGTCACATATTAATCGTAATTGTTGTAATTCTTCGATGCATAATTTCTAAAGTAGCATCTAAATTTTCTGGCGGGTATCTGTTTTTACAATCTACAGACAGAACAATATGACATTCATTGCAAATAGCATTATAATGTGTGTACGTAGCGTCTAACCAATTTAATGAAAATTGAAAGAACTGTAATCATCTAAAAAAATATAATGTTTAAAATTCATGTAAATTCAAAAAATCCTACGAGTGTAGAATGTCACATTAAACACATAATACTTAAACTATACTTACATAAAATAAATTTGCAATGAACAAAGAGAGTAATAAAATCACATTAACAGCATAACAGCATAGAATAACTTTCCATTAAAAATGTGCTGCTTTGAGGAAAAACATTAATGAACAATATTGATATATCGATAGCTCATATATATTCACTCCTTTATTCAATTTGACAAATATGAAGATGCAATTATCCCAAATTAGTTTCAATGGTGTTTAAATAACTTGTTCAGCAAAACCGAATCTCTATTTCGAAAGGATTTATTTCGGATACGTCTTTAGTATATATTCTGACAAATTGGGTTTGTGCCTAATTAAATGAAAAACAGACAAGGATTTCATACTTCGTTCGTGCATTTGTATTTTCAGTGTGGAAATGAAGTATTGTTTTTAAAAATTAAAAAGTAATTTGTACTGTGTTAGCATCATACAATGATTTCGACGCTACTGAAGAACATTCAGCTAAAGATATTATGTGATAAAAAACAACATGAACATAAATGTGTAGATATGCATTTCCTACTCTTTGTATTTTCCTGTGGTATTAATTTCAAAGAAGACCCTGGCTAATGTACGCAATAGCTTATACATATCTCTTGATTTTCGATTCGTATTAACGATTCTCAACGTTGTTTAGTCCACTCTTGTTATGGCTACGATTACTGCACATGCATTTCACCGATATACAAACATTATACTTATCATTTAAACCAAAGATAGGGACATCAAAATCAACGTCCCGATCATTCAAGTTGATCAGTGATTGTCAATAGAATAAAAATGCAACGTTACTGTTTGTACTTTTTATGTGATTCCCTTTGCAAGTAGCTAATGCAATGTTAGTATGCGGGTCCGAGTAATGTAGTAATTTTCTGTGTAATTTGTCATTAATCTAGACTTTTATCCTTCATATTGTTTTTGCAAAAATTACACTTGTTTCTAACCAGATGTGTTTGTTGCGTAAACTGACTTCTGTTTCCTATTGATTGTTTTCACAGCACACGTGTAGACATTAAAGCTGATATTATGAGTGACAAAAGAGTTCTGGTGTTGACTTTTATCGAACCCCTGACAGTCAAACCTAATCAGTGCGGGCAGTTTAAATGACGATCGTATAAATCGTTTGGCGGCCCAATACCAATAACCGTTGTAGTTCAAATCAAAATTGGACACTACAGTATAGATCGTGAATCGTTAGTTGCAGGGCTGATGTAAAAGCTCATAAGCGCCACTACTAGCACAATTATCCTTGGATTGTTTTGCATATTTAAGTCCGTCAAGCAAGTCATAGTCTGTTTCATCATTTACGTTGGCAATCGAGCTGGATTTTTCAAAAGAAACAATTTTATAGGAACCGTTACTAAATTGCACCTGGTTAATATCTTCTTTGAAAGTTGTTATTTCCTCTTGTCCTGCAATTACAGCATAATGTCCAAAGGCTTCTCTATCCTGTTTCTTTGCTTCAATGTAGTATCTTTGTTGTGTCATCTCCTTATTGTCTTCCACTGAAGAATAAGGAGACATTGCATCTTCAGGAGTTGGGGTTGCCTGCTCATTGTCTGAACGACAAGCATTGCTTTGGACGTCCATGAAAATAAAAACAAAAAAACAAAAATACAAGTCGATCAACGACAAAATTTAACTGAAATATTTACGTTAAATGTCTGAAGGTCCACTAGTTGCAATCAAAGAATACAAATTCGTACTGGGCGACATCAGTTTCGCGTATCAATATTTGTCTGTTCTCTAAACGGCAATAATTTATGAATAAGAAATAAGAAACTAACATTAACATCACACCATAATTACATTATGCATGAACACCATGTTGATCTATTGCCTTTATCCCTTTTAACGAAATCTCTGTGATCTGTCACTCCAAAAATATAACAGAATTTTACAATTCTTTTTCCTTTATACTTTTTGACATCAAATGTATCGTTAGAGAGCGGAATCTACTTAAACTCATGGTAGATTTCTCAAAATGCTAGTTCAAGGGTAGGAAATTAAAATATTATATCTGACATCGACACAGTGAGGGCATTCTTAGATAATCATATACTTAATTCATCTCTGTCCGTCTTTAGGATGTGAAACATATATGAGAGTAAACACGTATGATTTTCCAGCTTACCGTTGGACTGTTCGCCTTTTTCGGACAATCAATATGACAGTGGCAATGGAAACAATACAAGCGATGGCAACAATGACAGCTATTAAAAACGGAATGTGGTTGGAAAAGGAATAATCTTCCGTTGGACTCAATTGGTGTTCTGCTTATTGGTTAAATTTTTGCCTGTGGTAAAGATAAGCAGATACTTCCTTGAAGAAAAATACTCAGCAAGTCTTTCTCACTACTGATATATAAAAACGAGTTTTAACAATAAGACAGTGATATGAAATAACTCTTGACAGCTTCTGTGGAAATACACTTGGTAAAATGTAAAGATTATGTGACAATTTCGTCAAGTGCGAATCATTACTTTTAAGCAAGTAACAGTAAAATGCTAAATTCATTTTATTTATTGAAAAATGTCGGGAAAAAAGACACAAATTAGCATTTTTTGGAATAATCCAAGCGATGGCTGCAGATGTTGTGTATTAACAGATGACTGGGTGTGTGACTGGTAAAGCTCTACCAATATGTATTTACCATTGTCTGTTTTGTCATTACACAGACGTCCAGTCCATCCATCATGACATTTCAGTTGGAAAGGATTTTCAAAGCACATTTTTCCGTTTGGATATTTGCATTTATGGTCTTCGCATCTGAAATAATACGATAAAGAGTTTTTCTTTAATAATAGATTACAGACATTTATTAAAGAGAAAACCTAAGGTTAATGTTCACAGAAATGTGTATTAAGGCATATTACAGAGAAAACCTAAGGTTAATGTTCACAGAAATGTGTATTAAGGCAGAAGAGTTATGATTTCTATATTATATTGCAACATGACATTCAAAACATTTTCCGTTACTTAGAGTTTACTTTGAATATGTTTTATTCTATTAAGAAACTATGTGGCAGACATAGTAGATTCGTGGGATCACGGCCATCACTTAAAAGTTGATACAATCTTATTAAAATGGATGAACTTTAATAGTTTGTGCAGTGGGACCCAAGGGTAGCCGCAGCGAATTCAATATGCACATGAGTCAAGCCTGTCCTTGACACTGCAAGCAATGTCTTTGCCCATGCTATGCCATGCTATGCCAGTAATGTTTTGCATTCATCGCCTCCATTGCTAGCCGAATAATGCTTAGCACCTGTCACATGCACATCACCGGCTTTAGAATGTAATAGAATTTGATGGCGTTTATGTTGTTTGTATGATATATTTACATATATTTTAAGATATTTTGAACAGCATAGATATCATCATCGGATTGCACGAGCTTTGAAGTATGAATAACACATTACAATGTGACCATGCAAGATTTATTTTGACATCTCATGTGAGTAAGTATAATGACTTGCCCAAGCTGAATTATTCCAAAGCATGCATTAAGAAAGTACGTTCCGAGAATGGATAAGACCGAAACAATTAAGAGAAAGTTACAATACTGGTTCGTTATTAACAGAGGTAAGAAAGTCATATGGTTGCCGCTCAACTGCGTTTGTGGTCAACAGCGCTACCGGCCAAGACTTTTGTCGATGGTTACTGTACTTGTACCACAGCATTGGAGTCGGGTTATTTTCGATGCAATGTTGTCATTGAACAAGAATATAGAATTTTTAAGTAATATGGTAAATTAAGAAGAAAATGATAACTATTTTTTTCAATGGTCATTGGTTAACAAACCTTACCTGACAATGTTAAGACACTCTCCACTGATATGGTCACAAGACAAGGCACAGTAACATTCTGGACACTCTTCGATGCAGCCATTTCCATAGAAGCCAGATTCACATTTTTTATTACAATTTGTACCAGTCCATCCTGCTTTACAAGACATGCAACGTTTTCCTTACACAACACACAATTTTTGGACAGGGAACTTCACAACGCTGACCAGTCCATCCGATCTCACACCGACATGAACCATCAATAGAGTTACAGCTACCATGTTTACAATGACACATCTCTGAACAATTGATGCCGTAGAAACCCGCGTCACAACTTTTATCGCATCTGTTACCTTGCCAACCAGGTGAACACTCACAATCGCCATTTTGAACCGAACACGTGTGTCCATTGTAGCAGTGCAAACATTTTTCATCATAATAAGAAAGACCATCTGATTTACGTTTTTCGCTGTCACAATCAGTACAGTTGGAACCAATCCATCCAAATGCGCATGTGCACAAGTCCAAATGATCAATATCACAGTGCGCTCCATTAAAACAAGAACAATGTTTATCACAGTTTTCTCCATAGAAACCAGGTATGCAAGAACAAAGACCATTAATTTGATCACATTGTTCGTTGTTTGAACAGTTGCACGGCAAGCATGACTCACCATAGAAACCATTTTGACAGATACACTCTCCTGTTTTACTTTCACATTCACTATTTGTAGGACATACACATTTACGATCACATAAATCTCCAAAAAAACCCTTTGCACATGAACACGAACCGCCAGACATACAAGTTGCCCCATTTTGACAATTACATGCAAATTGACAACTACTTCCAAAAAACTGTGCTGAACAAAGGCAAGAACCATCCACTTTGTTACACGTCCCGCCATTTTTACAAATGCAGTCGTTCTTGCAATAATATCCATATGATCCAACAGGCATTCTGTCATAAAAATAAAACATATTTTCAAACGGAACGCTAAATGTCAAACAACTACCGTTGTAGGCTACGTGAGTCTTTTTTCTCACATGTGAAAGAGGACATTACGCACTGTAATAATGGCACGGCAGCTTAAAGCTTTAGTATTTGGTTCTCAGAACATTTCCGATGATTTCGGAAGAACTCATGACCGGCCAACATATTCCTCGCCTTTGTACTATAGTCGATATTCCGACTTAAATTTTCCCAAGTCCTTCTCAATTGTGATGGAATTCATCTACAAACACATAGTTATTGGAACAGAAACAGAAAATTATCCTTTTGCTTCTCAACCCTCCTGCTTCAAATCCCGTATTCGCAAACTGCGCAGTACCATACAAGGCACGCACAGAACCGCGCCCCAGACTAGTTCGGCAGTATCTATCATAGTAGGCAATGATTTAGCAACAGCGAGCGTTACGTCGGATATAATAACATAAATAGCGACAGGATTGCGAGGGATATACAAAGGTGACTAACGTCTACAAGAACACTACTTGAATTCAGCATGTTTAATATTTCCTGTCTCGACAAATATGTCGAATACACTCACGTGCCAATCCATGAATAATTGTGAAGGTTGTATGGGCAGTGCTAAGTTCTTGAAATAAAATTGTAATGGAACTTTGTTGTTTGATATTTGTGCCACCAAAATTTATCGATCACTGTAATTTTATTCATACAATGTTCAAGTAAGTCCAGGAAATATCGCATTATTACAGCAATACAACACTTACCTGTACAATTCTCAGTTAGGTTAGACTCTTCGGTTTTGAAATAACCATCACAGCATCTAAAACACACTAAAGTTAATATTGTTAGATTTAATTTCTTTATCTGAAAATCTGGTCGTTTGTTATTATTCATACCATGATAGAATATGCATGTAAGCTCATCACATAAACCTTATTAATTCAGAAACATGATACAAATAAACTTTAAATAAATCAAATAATGCCAATTCCGATGATGCAATTATGTCTGACTATAACTATGGCAAGATTCACATGGAGTTCAAAATGTATGCAGATGTGAAGCGTGCTGGGAAGGTTAGATCTGATTTGTTGATTGTCACTATTCACAGTAACTTAGTGAGACTCAGAAGAAAAATTTAAACGAATCTCTGTAATTGCAGACATTCTGCACAAGGAAAATTATCGCAAATTCGTAATTTATCATACACCTAATTTCACGAGCCTGTGTTAAGCTAAAGGGAAAAGCACCTTCATATCCGTGGATTTGTTTTTACTTATCACGGCTAGACCGGTGCCAATATTTAGGGGTTATTACACGAAGTTTGGGCGATACCGCGTCGTATGCGAGTGATGTGTCCGTATTTTGACGAGTTGCGCAGCAACGAGTCAAAATGCGGACACATCACGAGAATACGACGCGGTATCGCCCAACCTTCGTGTAATAACCCTTTATCATACATGCATGCTTTGGTTACGACTGTTTTCCCACGGACGTTCCGAAATTAGCGACGGAATCAACTGAAATCGACCTTGCTTGCTCATCGTCGTACTGATAAAAAGTGGGTAGCTAAGGAGTGATGACAACCGTATCACTCCGGATATTATTTCGCTGTTGGGCCATTCCACTTCAAAGAAGGGTTTATGACACACTTTTAAAGCGAACAATTTAAATATCAAGAAGTCAACAAATATTTCACACTTTGAAGAAGATTTATTTTTAGCTTGAAATGGCGGAGGATGTATAAAATAGGCAGCAGTGTGTAAAATTGGCGTGTTTTCGTGTATTGAAACATAAACTCACCCCTTCGCGAAAGTTTTGAGGCCGGCCAAAATCGGATCAAATACTCACGCCGCGCCAACGTTCGATTTCAAACTCGATCCAGCAGCTGAGAGCATACAGCAAGCAGCTCTGCGACATCTATGAATGCACAGTGGATATAATAGCCGTACCAGTCACCAAGAATTATACATGTCCTCAGTCGTCAAGTGTGCCGAATTTATCATCTTAGAAAGAATTTGTGAGCTAATTATGGAAAACGTGAAGTGAGTACACTGTAAGCCTTAAGCTGTAGCGTCGTAACTCGATCGTGATTTTGTTGCTGTACGTATAAAACATTTCAGAGGTATTTTCATAGTCTGCTCGTATATTTTCGCTACTGGCTTGCTGAATAGAACTTAACTTCTTTCCACAACCAACGAAAGTTTTACTTTCTCTGGTACTTACGTTGTCTCCGAAACCTGCATCGGTGCCACGATCATGACCTGTGAATCTCACTGACAGGTACAAATCGGAAAGATAATATGTGCACCTCGTCTGTCGTGAGTTTTTTCAGTATGGTCGGATTTCTGTGGCTCATTTATGGCTGTAAACGCTGTAATTCACCACTAAGATACTTAAACTCGTCAACAGGAAACTTTTCGTATAGCGGTTCTGTCAACCGAGATCGGAATCTCCAGCATCGCAGCCTAGACGACATGAAAACACCACCGTACGGGATTGGTCGTGAACGATGACAGGTGTCGGTTCGGCAAAACATACACACTTTCAATGCGTTCGTTTGTTTGTTTTTTGCTATAACTGTACTTGTACCTAAGTGAAATGCCTACGAACTGACGGCAAACAACACCAAATTTGACCATAATCACATTCACAATGACGTTTCGGAGTGACATAAGTCTATTCGCTCGGCAGTTTTACATGTATGTGAACATAGAACATACCAACGAAGGTCACGCGTACGCGTAGCTGTAAATAGTTTGATTACAGTGAAAATACAATTCGCATTTTAAAGCACAGTGGTTGTAGCGCTGCGCAAGCTCCTAAGTGGTACCCCCCCCCCCCCCCTGTTGACAACATATCTGAGAATGCCGCATGAGGTTATGGGTTGATTATTATGTTTGCGGTATATTGCCGCTGATACGGTAGTCTCGCATGCCAGACCTCGAAACCTGCGTGCGGCGCGAGCGGCGAAGCCGCGAGCAGCGAGTAACCGCAGGTTACGAGGTCTGGCTAGAACCGACGCGCTATTTATACTGTCCAATAGAATGCTTCGAAAATCGGCTGGATGAAAGAGTACATCTGTTGTTTATTCATGAATGTAGGTGGAGCGTCTAAAAATAGCCTTTTGAATTTGACTGAATGATTGTGTCATTCATCCAGAAATGTTTCATTCGAAGTAAACTGCCTTTACGTTGACCTCAGACAGTACGGCTTCATGAAATCACGGTTACGCTATCCCCAGTAACCATGATGAAAAAAATCTGCAAAAATGATCTATGCCGTTGAAGAAAGTGGTGATGGACAGCCTGAAACCGAAGAAGGAGTTAGCCATGACAGATTATCTGGAAGGAGACGACGTTTCCGTGAATTTGCCGACAAGATATGGCCAATCTCTAATTTTAAGATTGCTTCAACGCTTACGGTTGCATTTTGTCGTCGACATCCTCTGTGGAGTTTGCTTTTTCATTTTGCCCCGTTCAAACGAAGCTCAGATTTTGGCCCCATTCAACTGCCGATGAGCTGGTGGTAAATGGCCTCACAAATAAATTCTCGCCGTTGATTTTTGCTTGAGTGTTTTTTCGGCGCAGATATGTGAAACGTAGTGGACAAGTACACTGGAAATCAGTGAAAATGTGTTATGGCCGTCTGTACGCAGGTACGCGGTGGTCCAAAGTTATACTTATTAGCATAGGAAAGACAGCCCACTTTTGACGTCATCACATTCCTAAGCAGTTGGTTCTTGCCAGACCTCGTAACCTGCGGTTACTCGCTGCTCGCGGCTTCGCCGCTCGCGTCGCATGCAGGTTCGAGGTCTGGCATGCGAGACTACTGATACGGCGGCTGACTGTCACCAGCATATCAACTTACCAAATCTAACACGCAATAAAAGGTCAATTAATCTAAGTTAAATATCTGCTGAATATTGAACAGTAATTACACGCTGGATTGAGATCACATTTGATCATGATTTTCTTGAATCAGTTGAGAATGGGGCTCGCTTGAGCCATGGAGCTAAGCACTTACCCGTACGCGTGTATATGCCAACAGACTATCAAGGACTGGGCTCTGGTCTACGACATCGCTAGCAAGGACGAAAACTTTCATTTCAAGTGGCCCAACAGTAGTACAATTGACAAACCCGCAAGCAACATAAATCTACAGCTCGCAGAGCAATGCCCGCTGCAGCGAGAAACATCTGTTCCGTGGTCTGCGTTAACGTCGGTGTCAAGAGAACCAGGTATATGGCGCGCTACACTCGGCTGTGGAGAATCCAACTCCACTACGAAGTTTACCCCGTTGGGTGCAAACGAGAATTCCGGGTACAGGTATCAAGTCAAGCGAAGGACCTTTCATAGGTCTTCTTGTTATTCGGGGGTTATCTCATTTGAAAGAGGAATCAGACCTACCCGGCAATCATTAGGTACAACAACGAAGTTTGCGTAGCACCGGTAGGCCTACACTAGCTTGCCGTTGGATCTCTGCAATGACGGTGCACAGGATCTCTCAATACGTCCCGATGTGTAGCCGTGCAATTTTCCTGACAAATGCCGCGAAAACCCGCTCGTTTTGTCTATTGTGTCCTGTCATTTGACTATTTCTTGCCACGTATTACCAGAAGAAGTATAAAATGATGATCAACAGTGGGTAATGTTTATCATTTTAGTGATGTAATTTTTACCTTGCTGTACATAGCATTGTGTACAACCAGCGTGACCGCGCGTGATCGAACCCGTTTGTTCACTGTGACTGCATACAGTAAACTCAGCGACATACACTATAGGGAAAAATTGCGAGACTAGAGCGAGAAAATGACGCTTTTTCGCAATCTGTTCTTATTCTCACTGCTGTCGGTGACAACATTTTAATCTCCACTGGAGATTGGTGAGAAATGCACTCCTTGGCGAGAATCAAGTGTGAGAACAAATTCTCACCGGTGAGAATGTCAATTCTCACCAAGTACAGTGAGAATTGAAATTCACTGGCGATAATCACCAAGACTCCCCATTCATTCTGATTCATTCTGATTCTTGCCAATGAACGGCGAGTCTTGATGATTCTCGCCAGTGAATTTCAATTCTCACTGTACTTGGTGAGAATTTCCATTCTCACCGGTGAGAATTTGTTCTCACACTTGATTCTCGCCAAGGAGTGCATTTCTCACCAATCTCCAGTGGAAATTAAAATTTTCAGCGGTGAGATAAGAATAGATTCTCACTGATTACGAGAATACGTCATTTTATCGCTCTAGTCTCGCAATTTTCCCTATAGTGATAATGTGCAGAGTGTCTCAATGTTCGTAGCCTTACACGAGTTTATATATATAAATACACCACTGAAGTTCGTTTCCGATCTTAATATTTTTCTATTGCATGATGTTGAGTCTTACAAAGGCGTTAACAAAGTGAGGGACCACTCCCATCTCACTCCGATTGAAGTTGAGAAGACTTATGTTCACAAACATTTATGTTTATCAACCAAAAAAACCGCGCACGCGCAGCGCGACAACCACTGCGATTTAACTAGCTAAAAATACGGGCTCATATTAGTACCTTCTAAACAATAGGAGAATGGCAATACAGCCATAGAATGTATGATAATTGGATGAACGCGTTATATTCCAAATCTACTTTTTTAATCATTAAGTTTGACTATATGCAAAGTTAAATCGCATACGACCTTCTTTCTGGTGACTACGCGTGCTGCTATTCACAAACGTTCCATTCATTAACAGTACAAGCGCGACATTAAGGTAAAGGGCGACGAATTCGGACGCGCACACGCTTTAGAACGTTTCTGCGCAGATTTAACTCCAGCCTGCCGCAAACGGGTTATTTTGTAACGCATGTATTTAACATCACCTGTCATTGTTGAAATTGCGCTTTTACCTAAGTTTTTGACCCAGTGTCTTAGAAATACATGTGACCTATAACCTTGTCATATTTTGACCCCCTAGGAAGCTGGTTTTTATTCAATATGAGCGAAAAATTAACATTTCTCTCCCATTTATATGGCGCAAATTACCCATTCACCTGGAGATATTGTAAAAAGTAGCGTGGTGACACCCTTTCATTATAAGTGTAAACTAAATGGTATTATGTCAGGATTTTATTCGCCAAGTTTGGTCAAAATGACACCATTCAAAGCGACAGGGAGAAAGTTCGGAAATTATGTAGTGATATAATTTTGATATCGTCATTTTGTAATCGATACTTATGTTAACATTTCTTTACAAACATCATCACAACTATACATTCGATAGATATGGATCTTAAGTCTTGGTATTTATTAAAATTATCTCATTTGCTAAGCGTTTTTATAATTGCTTCCTTTAGTTTAAGTGAATTATATCAGTTTTATTTATTTCTAAGGACGCCATTTTAACGTCCGTTTCCATGGAAACAAGCGTGGTGACCCTCATTTTTTATTTCATTTTTGAACTTGCACAATTTCCAAGAATATTTATGCAAAGTTTCAAGAAAATGACACCACAACTTAATTTTGACGTAATTCGTAGTACTTCACCTTAAACAATTTTTTTCACGTTCTGATTGTAGCGGTGAAAGAAGAGCGGCGTCAGTTACATTGGTTGATATTTCTAAAAAGTTTGTGAAATCCACTGCATACTAAGGCCAAAAAAAAAAATAGTTTTTTCTCATCCCCGCGCGCGTCAATGTAGACCCGCCGCGCCAACCTTTTTTTTTGCACTCAAGAGGGAACGAAAAAAAAAATGAAAAAAAACTAACGCAAAAATACGCGACGATAAAACTGAACTAGACAGAACATTGAACATCACCAGTGCTGTAAGATTCCATTCAGAACTGTACACTATGTCATTGAAAGCTATCAAAACTGCATTCTGCACTAATAGTCAAAAAGCAGCACTGTTGATATGCTAAAAATTTGCTGTGCATTTATCTCTGCATGCATTCCTATGTTCTCATGTTGTAAGCGCGTTGTTGTTGATGGTTGAATAAAAAAAAAGTAGCAGCAAAAAAAAACCAAACCGCGTCACCGCATCATTTTTGCAAGATGCCTAGGATGAGAAACAAACTATTTTTTTTTGGCCTAAGCGCGTCATTGTAATCACTGTTGTAATATGGGGGTGTTCTATGATACTACGATGCGTGTGGCGCTTCGAACTTGCATTCGAACGGCTGGCGCGTAGTTACCGAGAGTTGAGGGCGATAGCAAATAGAACCTTGTTGTATTACCTTTTAGAAAGTCACGTGGCGGAGTTTAAGCCAATCACGAGATCAGTACTATAGGTGAGGTGTAATAAAACAAATTGTACCCAGACAAGGGACTATGTACTCTTGCGAAAGGAGAACATTTGTCCTCGAGCCGTACATCGGACAAATGGTCTCTTACCGTAAGTAGTCCTCAGCCAATATACAAAACCATCCCCGTTAAGCACTTTTTATCTAACGTAGCTCAGGACCTCATGCATTAAACCGATCGTGGATGTGGGGGCCCAGGGTGGTTGCTGTGACAACACTGTGATGAGCTTTGGATTATTTCAGAAAATCCTGTATATCTGTTACTCAACAACATAGAAACACAATATAATAATTGCCTTGATTTACCTTTTAAGTTGCAAAGATTATTTTGCAATAAAGATATAGGTCATTTAAGGTCACCGATATGTTTAATTAGAGTTGTTGCCAGGGCAACGCTCTATTGAAAATCGTTTTTTTAAAGAAACATGTCATATCTTGGTAATTGCTAACCAAAAATACTATATCAGGAGCTAGGTCTAAACTTTCTTAGCCCTGGCCTTCGGAGGTGAAACTTTTTGGGCCAATTTAATGGTAATGATACGCAAAAACATATATTAAAGTGTAAATTATAATTGTTTAAATGAAACATGCCCACTTGGAAGTCAGGTCAGCCTGCTAGTCTGAATATGAGTGTCTATATGTGTTTCAAGCTACCCAGCTGGCTGCAATCACAACTTGGGTCATTGAAGGTCATGGTCATGCCAAGTCAGGGTGTTGCCATGGTAACTGGTGATGGAATAACTAGAAAAATCTAGTTTTTCTGTAAGTAAACAACACAAAAACATAATCCAAGTGTCTAGATGTATGATATTCTAGCTGTCTGGTCGATTGCAATCGATATCAAGGGTAATTATGGTCATATGGTAGGAACGTTTACATTGTAACAGCATGATGCCGACGTATTGAACTATAAAGAGGTTATGCTGGATTCAATGTTAATATGAAATAAAGGGCATTGCCTGATAGCACTTACGCTAAAATATTGTTTTTCAATATGCCAGAGCTAAACTAATTTTATCCGACAAATTACTTGTGTTTTGCTGAATTTTTACCAAAAACAAAATGAAAAATGTAAATTTCATAAAGCAAAAATAATCGGCCGATCAATCTACCCTATTTCTCAGAGACATGTTACAGGAAACATATTGTTAGGCCATTTCACAACAGTCATCCCCACTCCTCAGCATCACACACATTGTATTGCATAGTATACATGTATAGATCATCTTCAATATTCTCTTCTTCATTATTTGACTGTTTCAGTTTACAATGATTCTTTTAGAGTTTTTCACCGAAGAACGTTGCAAAATGTATACCATACTCGGTGGATTAATATAGCTTGACTCAATAGGTCGCAATTATTCATATCTCAGGCTGAAGTCATACACATTTTACTGTATTACAATTTCATTTCCAAACTGAAAAGAAAAATTCAGGTTTCACTGTCACGTTTCTTAATGGAGTTAAAATAGAGAGTAGTCAATATTATTCACATTGAAACGCAGGGCAATTCAACGCAACTTGGTCCTTTTGTTATGAAGGCATGGTTGCCAATATTTTACAAAGGGATTTTAAAAGGAGCTTTCTCTTGAGTAGAGTGGGAAAAGCGTGTCCAACAGTTGAAATGTTTCTTTTTACGACGCATATTGGTAGCTTATCTTCATCATAGTTGATGTGCAAACAAACTTCTTTTGCTTAGAAATACACAAGCTCAATGTTTCAACAAACCTCAAGTTTGATATTCAAATGATGATTTAAAGGTGCCATAAAAATCGAAGCCTAATAAAGTGGAGGAATAATTTAAGCAGAGTGCCACGTATAGTGGTAGGCTATTGCATAGATCGTAGATTGAACGATTGACCAGCCAGCCACTGCTGCCAATGAAAGCCAAAAGACTGGGGCCAGTCTACGAAGCATCCATGTTATGTTCAACCTGACAATTCTGATTTCTCGGTCGGTAATTTGCATCAGAAGTTGCCTTAAGCTTTCGAAGGATGACGTGGATCATTTCCATGTTTTCCATTTAAAATGTTATGAGATATGTACTTTTGAAAATAACACTTACTGACACTTTAATCTCAATAGAAGCTACATGAATGTATTTTGATCAACGGGAACACTAAATTGTGAGTCGTTGGTTATCAATTTCGGAAAATCCATCCCTCGGCTTATGAACTATATTTTCAGCTGAGTTTTCTCATATTATTTGGACATCTCAAAACACGAACTACACAATTTATTTTCATGGTTATGTTCAATGCAAAATATGTCTAGTTTTATTAAAGAGCAAACCATGTATAACGTTGGGACGTTTCTTGATAAGGGGCTTTGAAAATGGGTAGGTCGGGTTACCTATTGATTATACATGCATATTTTGATAGCATAGGTTTTTATGACAGGACATGTTAACCAAAATATATCACAGCAAGTCATGATCAAAAACTTACGCTCTCATGAATTCATCATATTAGACCTGATAAAATTTTATATGAAATGTAACTCTCACACAAAAAAACAAAAAACAAACATGATTTGAAGCAAGATTGAATGGAAGGGACGTTTTGCCTTTTTTGGTACATTTTCATGAAGTTACCCGTGATAGACTTTTAAACTGTCATTTGTTGATAGTTATAATTTTGTTAGTTTTAAAATTCAACAGTTGACTCGGTCCCTAAATCTAACCCTCCGTCTTGAGTTATCAAATCTCCACCAATAACTACAAAGACATTGGGCTCAAGATGCTGGGAACAAGAATTTAATTTGTTTGATCATTTCCTTCACAATATCATGTCAACCTTTCTTATTTCTCATTTCCAACAAATTAGTCAAAGATCAGCGTGGAAGGGATTGAGAAAAGTCTCAAACGTCCCGAACACTTTTTTTGCATTAAAAACGAAAAGATATACTGCAGCAATGAAGAACTTAATCTTGTCATGGTCTTCAATCTAATTTGTAGCTGTTTTCGGAGTTTGCAAAGTCGTAGTTAACTTGCTGTATATTATGGGTGGGATAGCCACATACGAGCGTGAAATTAGCGTCTTCCCCATACTTCCCTCAGCTTAACAATTCAGGCAAAAATGATTCTCGGTATACGACGCTGCAGTGTCAACTTCACTCACGGGCAGATCCAACTATTTCCGACAGTACATTTACAATATCACACTTTCCACCGTAAAAATATACTCCACGTTTTATATCACTAAACTACAAATAAAGCGTTGTAATTTATGTCTTTTACAACTTCCAACATTTTAATGTCCGTTTTCGGCAATGGCGTTACAACCTATCAATTAAGCCATAAGTTTGAATTGTGTGAAGTTACCGTGACACAAATTTTACAAACACGACCATCGGATCATGGATTGAAGATTACAAGCACTGCATAAAACTGAGTCTTTGACTTTGTGAGATATTTTGCAATTAAAAATGACCAGCGAACTAACTATACAATGTGCAAAAATAACCGCGAACATATGCACGCTCCTTTTGGATATCGATATTGGCGACGAATTTCACCTTATTCAAACAGGTCGAGTTACTTCAACAATTTTGAATCTGTCGCTGAGTGGCACCATCTTGACAAAGTTTTAGTTCCGACTAAAAAAGTCACGAATTCTAAGATTGGGATGGCCAACTTTTCGTTCCTCGACCACTCTAAAAATATAGGTCAAAGAGTCAATGTTAATTAAAGATCGTTCTAGAGGCAGAAAAGGGAATAAACGAACGTTTATCTTAAGTACCTGATGTGGAAAAGGGATGTCATAATTGCATATGTAAATACTCGTTCAACTAGCGTGAGAAGGGGGGGCTATAACATAGCCGCTTTTCAATCATTGGCAGCGCATGTACTAAAATTTCTTAAATAGTCAAAGCAAGATATATCTTACAGAAACCCTGCTACTTAAAAATCAGAAGATGTTTCATCCAGCAGGGTACTTAGGCGTTTTCAGACAAAGATTCAGACGTCACAGCATGACGTTAGTCTTTAAAGTACCGTAGTAGCGGATTCCGCTGCGTATTCTTGCAAGACAAGCAGGCCGGAACTATTACTTGGTATGGTAATTCCATAGGAACGGCAAAGAAAAGTGGTCGTCAGTAAACTAGCACAGGTGTCACTGAAAAAGAGTTTAGTTTGGTAACCCTTCTGCTGTCACAGGAGAAAGATAAATCACACTTTGGTATTAATGATACATCCAGAAAGAAAACTGAAGACTTCCATGAAAAGGGGTTAGATTTATCTTTCAAAAGAAACATGTTATATAATTATGAGACCAAAACCTAATTGATGAGTTTTAGCTTGCAAATGTACGCAGTGATAAGGTCAGATACTCAGTTTTATCAAAACGTATGGCGTGTTTGGATTTCCCAGCCAACTTCAAGTCGTAATATAGGTTTGAAGAACATGCTACGTAAAGAGTGCTGCACTACTTAAACATGAATTATGGCAAATTATGTAGTATAAATTGCATTTTAACTTTTAAAAATTATTGCGCCAGCATTGCAAGATTGTCTTGCAGCTTAAAATGTATATATCTAGATACTTAGATGTGTTTATGTGCAATTTTTGAAGATATTACTTTTTTCCTCCTTTTTCCAAAAATATTTTCCACGAGGGCGTCGCCTTCGCAACGACCCTAATAGGCATGACCATGACCTTTATGATATATATTGTGATCGCAATCAACTGGCTAGCTCCCATACATGTACCTAAACACTTCCTTTGTATTTTATATTGTTTAATTAGAAATGTAAGGTATTTTTTGAAATTTCAGGGTTTTACTACTGCACTGCCATGGCAACAGGGTTGACGCTCAGATTAATGGCAAACGGTAGATTATAATACCTGAATGTCCGAGCTAACCGAAAAACATTGTGACAGAAAGTGCCTTAGGGGTATGGGGGTTAGGAGTTGGTGACCAATGGATAGTGTTGCATTATCTGAAAAATGCAAAATGGCCCTAGATATCCCTTTTTATAACACACCACATGCTCATTCCATGTCGCGATTCGCCAGAATACGTCACGTGACGAGAAAATAGATACGTCGGATCGACAAAAGTGACGTCAGAGGGTATTTTTTGAAAAGCTCTTTCCCTAGGGAAATAGTTTTGACCAAATTTGGAAAAGTGCCCGGTCACGTGACCGTAGTGTCGTCTGCAGCTTTGCAACAATGGCGGGTGACTAGAACGTGATGTGCGTCCGGGATAGGTGACGACACATTCATTGAAACAGATTTTCCAACGTTTTCCAACATTCCAACAGCGTAGGAACTTGAACAGCTCATCGACGGAAAAGATTAAAGTGCAACTAAGGATGTCGCTAGGTATGCTTAGAATATTTTTTGAAAGATAGTGGTACCACGTACGTACAACTGAAACCGCTGTGGAAACATCGCCCGGTAAACTTGTCACAATGGATTGTTGCCGTGCAAAATATCAAAACACATTAAAAACTATACAACAATACAACATGAGCATGTGGTGTGTTATAAAACACCTATAGCCTGGTCTTTATTCGGGCTATAGCGCTCGTCTATTACCCCTCGTTGCCGTGTGTTACCAGAAACACATCGCTATACCCCTCGGCCTACGGCCTCGGGGAATAGCGATGTGTTTCTGGTAACACGTGGCCCCTCGGGGTAATAGACGGGCGCTATAGCCCTCATGACCAGGCAATAGGTGTTTAATATAGTTTAAATTGCATTTTGATTTTTTAGCTCCGATGTCAGCGACGCGGAGCTTATCAAATAGGTTAATTTTCCATTGTCGTCCGACATCCGTCGTCGTCCGTCGCCATCGTCGTCCGTCAACAATTGCTTTCTCCTCTTAAACCGCAAGTCCAATTGCTTTGAAATTTATATGCAGTTCACTTGGGGAAACCTCACTTAAGTTTGTTCAAATCGTGGTGAAATTTGCATATTTGTATTTTTGGGGATTTTTTGGTGTTTTCGGTAAAAAAATCTTCTCTAAAACCGCTTGTCCGACTGCTTTTAAATTTGATATGCAGTTTACTTAGGGTGACTTCAGTCAGATTTGTTCAAATCATGGTGAAATTTGCATATTTGTATTTTAAAGGCAATTTTTGTCATTTTTGGTAAGATATTTTTAAAAATCTTCTTCTACAAAACTACCCGTCAGATAGCTTTGATATTTGATATATATGTCCATAGGGATAATCTATTTCAGATTTGTTCAAATTGTGCAAAAATATGCAAATTTGCATTTTAAGGCAATTTTTTACCATTTTTGTCAAAAAAATATATTTCTCAAAAAGTACTGGTCTGATAGTTTTGAAATTTGGTATACAGGTTTCTATAGATGCACTAAGTAATATATATTGAAGTTTCTGATGATATCTGTAATTTTGTATTTTGGGGCAAATTTTGCTATTTTCGGTCAAAAATGTGTATTTCCAAAACAAATTATCTGATAGCTTTGAAATTTGGTATAGAGGTTCCTACACATGAACTAAATGATGATTATTGAAATTATGATGAAATCTGCAATTTTGTATTTTTGGGGCGATTTTTGCCATTTTTGGTCAAAAATGTGTATTTCCACAATACTCATCTGATAGCTTTGAAAGTTAGTGTAGAGGTTCCTAAACATGAACTAAATGATATTTATTGAAATTATGATGAAATCTGCAATTTTGTATTTTGGGGGCCATTTTTGCCATTTTGGTCAAAACAATTTTATTTCAACAACTACTCTTCTGATAGCTTTGCAATTTGGTATACAGATTTCTACAGATCGCCTTAATAATAATTATTGACATCATGATAAAACCTGCAATTTTGAATTTTGGGGGCAATTTTTGCCATTTTTTGTCAAAAAATGTGTTTCTCAAAAAGTACTGGTCTGATAGCTTTGAAATTTGGTATAGAGGTTCCTAAACATGAACTAAATGATATTTATTGAAATTATGATGAAATCTGCAATTTTGTATTTTTGGGGCCATTTTTGCCATTTTGGTCAAAAAATGTGTATTTCCAAAACTACTCATCTTATGCCTTTGATATTTGGTACTCAGGTTCCGACAGATCACCTTAATGATATTTATTGAAATTATGATGAAATCTGCAATTTTGTAATTTTGGAGCAATTTTTTCCATTTTTGGTCCAAAAATGTATTCTCAAAAAGTACTGGTCTGATAGTTTTGAAATTTGGTATGTATACTAGCTTTTACAGATGAGCTAAGTAATATATATTAAATTTCTCATTAAATCTGTAGTTTTGTATTTTGGGGGCAATTTTAGCCATTTTTGGTCAAAAAATGTGTATTTCCAAAACTACTCATCCGATAGTTTTGAAATTTGGTATACAGGTTTCTCTAGATGAACTAAATGATATTTATTGAAATTATGATGAAATCTGGAATTTTGAATTTTTAGGGCAATTTTTTCCATTTTTGGTCAAAAAATGTGTTTCTCAAAAAGTACTGGTCTAACAGCTTTGAAATTTGGTATACAGGTTTCTATAGATGAACTAAATTTGATCTTTTGAAATTATGATGAAATCTGCAATTTTTATTTTTGGGGGCAATTGTTGGCATTTTTGGTCAGAAAATTTTGTTCTCAAAAAACTACTCATCAGATAGCTTTGGTTGACATGTTCTTTGGGATGATCCGCTGTGATATATTCAAAGTACATGTATGATGAAATCTTCAATTGTGTATTTTTGCAGCTATTTTTGCCACTTTTTTCCAGCCACTGCATTAAGCTATCAAAGATTTCCACCTCCTTCATCAACATGTGTCAAAAATAGTTATTCTCTATAAAACACAGCGGAGCTATATCGGCCGCCAGGTCGCTTGTTTAAATATTACTTCAGCATTGCAAGACAGCCTAACAGCTTGGAATGTATATACCTAGATATTTACATTGTGTGTCTTTTGAGTTTTGTTCAAAAGATATTACTTTTCCTGATGCAATTTTTTTCAACTGGGCGTCGCCTTGGCAGCGTTGCTAATTAGGCAAAGATCTGGCCTCAGATGACATATATCGTAATCGCAATGAGCTGACCAGCTTCAAATACCTAAGCACTTACAGTGTGTTTGTATGTTTATTCAGTTAGAAATATGCGGGGCTTTTGTGCTACTGCATTGCCATGAAAACAGGGTTGACGCTCATACTCTCATACCAGATTAATGGCAAACAAGCAGATAACGATAGCTCAATGTCCTAGCTAGCTGAAAGGGCGGGGGGACGCTGCGGTGGCACAAGGACTACAGGCACATTATGGCGCGTAATGCATGCCAAAATTAACATCCGTTTTCTGACACCACTGACCGAATTTTTCCACTAGTCATCCACATTCGGCTTGCCGATTTCTGAACCCACTCACTGAATTATTCAAGTGGTTAGCGATTTCTGAACCCACTTACTGCATCCTTCACGTGGTCAGCGATTTCTGAACCACTCACTTACATTCAAGTGGTTAGCGATTTCTGAACCCACTCGCTGAATTCTTCATGTGGTCAGCGTTTTCTGAACCCACTCACTGAATTCTTCATGTGGTCAGCGTTTTCTGAACCCACTCACTGAATTCTTCATGTGGTCAGCGTTTTCTGAACCCACTCACTGAATTCTTCATGTGGTCAGCGTTTTCTGAACCCACTCACTGAATTCTTCATGTGGTCAGCGTTTTCTGAACCCACTCACTGAATCCTTCAACTGGTTAGCGATTTCTGAACCCACTCACTGAATCCTTCAACTAGTCAGCGATTTCTTAACCCACTCACTGAATCCTCCAAGTGGTTAGCGATTTCTGAACCCACTCGCTGAATTCTTCATGTGGTCAGCGATTTCTGAACCCACTCACTGAATCCTTCAACTGGTTAGCGATTTCTGAACCAAGTCACTGAATTCTTCAAGTACTGAACTCCCTAAGCTCAACTTCATTAGTTTCTACTTATGACACGAAACAAGACCCCTACGTCACACAGCGTCATGCCTACGTCAAATGTCGTCACAAAAATTGTGGTGTCAATTTTTACTAGATGCTAAGGGGTCGAAATTTACTTTGACCTCTGAGTTTTACGTCGACAACAAGTGCGTTTACGTCAACTAACACACTCTGTCAGTGGATTATTTTTATTTTATTTTTTCTTCCAGGCCTTAAAGCCCCATTAATTTTTAACTTTTATCCTTTTTTGTTCGAAATTACATGTTATTCCCTTTCATCCATCTTGAAATCTTGTTCAGTGAAGAAATAAGCCAAATTTGTGCTTCTGTATATAGTGACATACAAACGCTAAATACTGCCCGATCGAGTTGGATTGCCGCGCGGGTTTGTTGACACGCACATGTATACGTCTTGCAGCATGCCTCGCACGAAGGATCGCTCGCATGGAAGTACAGCTCTCGTCATCGTACGGTTTCAGAAAAACGACAATATGGTAATTGAATATCGTAATTTAACTGCCTGTAGCTAGATTTAACTTTACCAAAGGCGACAGAAACCTCTACATTCAGTGTTGATAACTGACTTTGAAGTCTTAAATTTCAGCTTCGAATGATCGTGATGACAATAGCCTTAACACAGAAGTGATATTTGCAATCAATACCGTTATTTCACGGTGACCTGTAATTGATTTTGAGATGTACAGTCGTGCAAAATTAATTCAGTCCGGTGATTCTTTTAAAGTGTCTTACTCTGTACTTGATGGTGAAATAAATTTCTTCTGGTATAATGTCTCGCATTTGTTTTTTTTAACTCGTCGCCACGTGACTTTCTTTTGTTGAAAAAGTGTCCATTTTACAAGTTCTTTTGTTTAAAAGTGTCCGATTTACTAGTAAACCGGACAGTTTTTGGGGCGACTTGCAGCGATTTCGAAGCTGTTATCCTATTGGTTGGCTGAATCTTACCAATATAATTAAAACAATACAAATAAACTCCCTAAGTTGCTGTGAATAGTGACAATCGACCAATCAGATATAACCTTGCAAACACGCTGCGAGTCAGCCGGAGTTTTTAACAAAAGAACTGTCCGATTTATTAGCAAATCGGACACTTTTAAACAAAAGAACTTGTAAATCGGACATTTTTTAAACAAAAGAAAGCCAGGTGGTAATAATAAAATATTCGGTTATGGAAATTAGAAAGCATGGTTAGAACAATGGGCATGAGGCGGAGAGTGGTATAACTAAGTTAAAACAAGGAACGTTCCTAGGAAACGATAAAAGGAAATGTTCTTAACGTATTTTAAGACCTTAGAATAGTTAAGTGTCGTATAATAAGAGGCTCTCATCATCAGCAACAGTCCCAAAAAAATCCTGGGGCCATGCCGCGCCCTGCCCGGGCAAATGTCCACGGTCGCTGGCTGAATGACCTGCGAATGATTTTATTTTGTTCTCCTCTTTTCAAAAACGTACTGTTACTGTGTTTCAAAGGATACAGAACTTTGGGCAAGTAAATTTACTTTAATGTGTATCCGCGCACTTGTCTTCCCTATAGCTAAAGGCATGATACTTTGTAAATTTAAAGTTCTGAATCTCCATCAAAGATCAGCGGACATTGTCAAAATTCAATGACTGTAACGAGAAAAGAGAAAAAAATCGGAAAAAAGAGGGTGAGAGAAGAGAAAAATTACAAAATAATGGAAAGAATGAAAGAAAAAAGAAAAAAATTGTTCATCCGGAGTGGGATTCGAACACACTTGCTGGGGGGGGGGGGGAAGCATTAATCCACACACCTCATGTTGTTGTATGTTTGAAGCTGCAATTTTGTTTGTATATGTTCTCGAATTCATTTTAGGGGGGCACTTTGAGTCTCGAAAACGTGAAAATTGAGATCGCGAACACGATTTCATTGGTTGTTTATTATGAAACAGCGATAGGATTTTAGCAAGCTATGTCAGCAATTCAATTGTCAATTGAACACGTGGGTCTAAGGCTAATTATGGAGAACACACTTTTAGTCACACGTGGAAACTCTTTCAACACGAAAGCCATACATTTGAGACCACTTGATACAGCAAAATGGTGACATAAGTGTACAATTTGCATTTAATGGCAAGTTATCATGATTGTGTCGATAAGGTGCTTTTTCTTGCTTACCAACACGATCATCGTGTCGATAGCCAGAACGTTATTTGGGGCCTGCCTTACGCATGGACCGAATATTAGGCTACGTTCATGCTTAGCGGTATGCCATAGCTCACTCCGAACGTCTCTAGACTACATGTCAGCCTAAGCAAATTGTGCAGATATATGTGTCATGAATTCTTTACTTAAAATAAGTAAACAACAGAATCAAACCAAGAGGTTAGTTTGCTGTTGGGCCGGGTGTGCACGGGGACGACTTTGCAGTGAGGCCGGCCGGGATCTCTCTTGTGTTCGAACTTCTACCATGCCTGGAGCACCATTAATGTTGTGCTCGCATCTAGCCGGTAATTGTACTACGGTAGTCCTTATGAGGATTAGATACCCGTTACGTTTGATATTATTTGGAAATACTTTTAAATTTACTAAGTAAGACTTTTATACTGTATTTAAGATATAATTTGTTCCTTTCTATGCATTTTCAATTACGGCAACGATATGCGAAGTTGATGGGCTGTAGGCCTACATGTATTGCCTATCCTGTACATACAGCGTAGCCCGCCGGCCGTACACCAAACTTCGTTTGAGTAGACAGAGCAGAAGCAGTGCCGTCATTTATTTTCAACGAAATTTTCATAATACTGCATAATGGAAGAAACGACTAGTTCAATGATTACGATGGTGAAATATTGAATTTTTATTTATATATGTTTTTCTCTCTCAATTCATTCAGCAAACTTGATCTCCGTACCGTCGGTCACAACGTGCAATGCCTTGCATGAAGCTTACAATCGACTGCCTCCAACGTTACTTTGCTGTTCAAGACGTTTGTTTGCACGGCTCATTATAGTCGGAAAATCTGTTAACACTTACATATTTATATCTTTCCAGTATTTCGCCGAACTTTTGCGCGTCTTTGGCTGAGTCTCCAGTTTCGATTGACCAGACCTTTTCGAAGAGCATAGGTTTCTATGGACGCCACAGTAAAACAAAACTTGCGTCACAGTCCCTCTATCCATAGAGGGACTGTGCTTGGGTAGATTGACGGTGGTGTCATTACGTTTCGTCTTGTGTGTCAAGAAAGCCTGACTTCTGGTCCGGACAAGAAGTCATTTTTCACTCCTTTTACTGTTCATTGTACACGTTTTGTGAGGCGGGCTGGGCATGCGAACCACGCGATTCAGTATCTATTAGGCTACTTACTCAGTAAAGATTCATTTCCGGGTCACATCTTACAAGCTTTGATAAAGACCCCCAGCGTAATGGTCAGCCACCTTCAGAATCCGTGAGTGAATTTGACGGGTCTCTTTTTGAGTGACCGGATTATGATAGAAAAATATCAAGTCTGCTGGGTGCCTAGCGGAATGTAGGCAAGTAGTCAAAGGATTCGGTGAGTTGGTTCAGCAATCGCTGACCACTTGAAGGATTCGGTCAGTGGGTTCAGAAATCGCTAACTAGTTAAAGGATTCAGCGAGTGGGTTCAGAAATCGCTAACCACTTGAATGTCAGTGAGTGGGTTCAGAAATCGCTAACCAGTTGAAGGATTCAGTGAGTGGGTTCAGAAAACGCTGACCACATGAAGAATTCAGTGAGTGGGTTCAGAAAATCGCTGACCACATGAAGAATTCAGTGAGTGGGTTCAGAAAACGCTGACCACATGAAGAATTCAGCGAGTGGGTTCAGAAATCGCTAACCACTTGAATGTAAGTGAGTGGGTTCAGAAATCGCTGACCACATGAAGAATTCAGTGAGTGGGTTCAGAAAACGCTGACCACATGAAGAATTCAGCGAGTGGGTTCAGAAATCGCTAACCACTTGAATGTAAGTGAGTGGGTTCAGAAATCGCTGACCACGTGAAGGATGCAGTAAGTGGGTTCAGAAATCGCTAACCACTTGAATAATTCAGTGAGTGGGTTCAGAAATCGGCAAGCCGAATGTGGATGACTAGTGGAAAAATTCGGTCAGTGGTGTAAGAAACGGATGTTAATTTTGGCATGCATTACGCGCCATAAGCACATAGTCCCATGTTATGACTAAAATACTTATTCCATCTTACGTTGGCCCTGTAATTGGTTCGAACCAAATGCAAGCATGTGGATCGTCCGGTCTAGCCTGTCCAGGGAACATTGCGACGTCACTGCACCGAATCAGTCCTACTTCCACAACCATTACGATCATTGACAATAGTGGTCGATAAAGCTTCGTAGCAACCATGATCTGTGAATTGAAAGTGCCATCATTCACTATTAATAATAATGTTAATGATTACCGAGTAATTCTAGCTGAGAACAAAATCTTCTAACAGCCACACTGTACATTAAGTGCAATCAAATTCAGTTTTTTTTCCTAGTCAGCCTCACACCAATGCTGATTTACACAATCGACGATTGCTTCGACGACTATGAAATGTTTTGTGATACCTAAGCACATCGTGTTGATAGGTATTGTTCAAGCAACATGCCTGTCTCATAAACTGTACCTTGTAGGTCCCATAAAATATCTTTTGTAAGAAAACACATATATCCAATGTGCATAATGTGCATAATATGCCATACTACATGCAAAACCTATATTAACTCTGTCGTATTTGTTATCTATTTGTCTCAATGTGTGCTGTACGCTTGTATTTTAATCGCCTTGCTACGACGATTATTAATGTTCAAAATGATACAAAACATGAATACATCATGGTTTCAGCTGTGAATTTAATTAATACTGTCTGACTCGCTATCATTGTCCACGCAGACATAGGCGCTGATATAGGTAGTGTTCGAAATTTAGGTAAGTCCTGCTGTCCGAGACCGACTGTTTTCCAGAAGGACCGAGACTTTGGACATGTCGGTAGTCCTTTTAGACCAACCCTAAATATATACCGAGTTATTTCTGTTGCCATCTATTCTAATACCTAGTCCATAATATAATTAAATATACGTTATTTTCCCCATCCACCTTTTCCGGCATTTAACGCGGCGAAGCATCGTGTGAAACATTTGACCTTGTTAGGTCAGGGTGCAAGAGTTTATGAACTTCAATGCGAATAGAAAATGACGCAAAACTACTCAAAAAATATTTGCTTCGCACGATTTTCCAGAGATAGGTTTGAGAGACCGGGCCAGCATTGTGTTGTCTCAACAAGTGTACTGCAAGACAATCACGATTGGAACTAATTTGGGATATTTGGATTTCATATTTTTCAAATTTCTCAAAAGTTTTTATAAGTGCCCTATAGCTGAATGTTGCAAAACAAGTGTGTAACTAAAAAAGAAAAGCAGATGAGCTTACATTTGCAGATCAAATGGACATTACTTCACCATCCAATTATTCCAAACTAGTTCCAATCATTTTAAATGGAGCCGTTGACAGGAAGTTAGTATAATGTGTAACGCCATGACATGTAAGCATTTTACCTCGAAGTGTCCCTCACGTAGATCCGGAGATCTGGCGGTAGAGTCGACGAGCGACGAGTACGAGAAATGGCTGAACCTCCCGATTAACCACTGAACCAGCTGTGCGATAGACTCTATGGTGATATGTAGCGATGCACTGAGGCGGAGCACTTCAATGGATGGATGTGAACCATGACCGAGACGGACGAGGGACATGAATGCCCGAGGTTGGCAAAATGAGATTATTAATTTTGATGCAAATGACATGCCTCGAAGATACAGTGGACGAGAGAGTGGTTGTCTGCAGAAATGGCTGAACAAGATTGAAATGTCTGTAAACCTTAAACAAGTAATACCAACACATGTCAACGATGTTCGTGCCTCATTTACCGGTCGACATTCCAATACACGGACTGGTCACGTGACAAATGAACTTACGATACGAAACAGGTTTTTCGGAATACAACCGCCCACTCAAGAACGGAAATAAGGGATGCATGACTTTTCAGTTTTGGTGAATGTATTTCCTGTACTAAAGAAGTCATGCAACATACCACTTTAATACTCCGGACTTGTATGTGAACGAGGCATCTCTCTTTCTTTGAAGTGTTGTTTTTTGTTTTGTTGAGGAAGTGTTGTTGTATTTTGTTGTTGTATGATGAGTTAGACGTAGAGGAGTTTTGGTTCTTTTGTTTTTTTCTCCTCAGTTGGCTAGTATTGTCAGTGCTAGTGATCCGTAAACGATACAATGGTCCGAATCGACCAGATGGCGAAATTGAGGTTTATTGCGTGCATTTATTCAAATTGGTGTTTTTTAAGTTGTTTTATGATATCTTTTTTGTCGTGTTTTGCTTTCGCTTTTTTGTTTTGATGAAGATTTTTGGAGAAAGAAAGAGCCTCTCATTTTGGCAAAGAAATTGCATTTGCTACAGTCTAGTGACGCCTATTTGGCGTTGCTTTGGTGACCCAAAGCCATTGACCATGATATCAGGATCCACAAAACACAATTTTATCAGGTGATTTCAGTTATAAACGTCCACCAACCTCCATTTCTTAACACATACTTACCTCTCAGACAAAATAAAGATATTTTATCGATGTTAAACGTCGTATTACAATGTTTTTACGCGATTCTTTATTTAATCTTTATTTTAATTTTGTGTTCGATTTGTAATTTCACGCAATCCGTGTAAAAATTGTCAAAATGACCGCCTCCATGTAAACAACCGGAAGTGCAATCTTTTCAAACTCGTAGGTATATGAGATTCCATTCTAAATTTCATGTACACACGTTCGGCCGCTTCTCCCTCCTCTCGCTATAAATTTAGATCTAGTGTGATCAAGCGACAGATAACTAAAGGCTTAAACCAAACCGTCACCCGTCGTCCAGCTTCAAGTACACGGTCATTTCATCGCGAAATCTTCATAAAATTAAAGGAACAATATTTCTTTCAATCGAGCTTTTTGCTGATGATCGCATCTCGCTGCCGGTGTAATTTAGTTTACGATAGTATACACACGCCCTTCTTCTTACATCCAGATTTAATCCTCATTCTTTGTTGGTATATACGTACATTGCTCTACAAGTTCTACAGGTAAACAAATGACGTCATTATGTATATCAATGCGAAACGGGATACGGTCATCGCTTTTCCGAAAAATTTACACAAATTGTGATAAAAGGGTGATATTGTATGAATTTCTATCTCCATATCTTTATTTTTAATTACACATTCATCATTCCATAAGGTATACGATAAAAACTTTACTGCCCTGATACGGTTTTTGCGAACCTCGGTCGTACGGCGTAGGGGCCAGCAAAGGCTCGGCCCCTTCCGCCGTACAACCTCTGTCCGCAAAAATCGTACCAGGGCTATATAGATTAGAAATTCATTTCTTCAGGTGACCCATGTTATATTCCTACGGCGGGAATTATCACTGCCGCTGAATCAGAGTGTACGCTTTGACGTAGTTGCATGCACCCACCGCGTACCACAGGATGTGACTGCCAATCATGCATGGTCACTCGCCCTTGATGAACATATTCAACCTCGTTCAACCAATGCGAGAACCATTGATCAATATTTACGAAGGAAAAGGAATGTAAGCTTTTGTGTTACCATAGCTAGTACTTTATACGTTTACAGGGAGACTTAACAGATTTAAGCCGGACTGGAATAAGAAATCTTGAATATAAGCGTATATTATAAATACTGAATCGCACTAGGCTGTTATGGGTCACACACGGTAACGGGTACGCCACTGCGGTCATGCGCGTTTCTGGCTAGACTGCGGAGGAACATGTCAAATGTTGCAGGTTGTCAATTACTGCTCGAAAAAGCTAGTCACACCTCTGGTTTTCACATTTTTTTTATTTTAGGGACCGTTCATTTTTTACGGCCGGGGGGGGGGGGGGCGGCGGCAAAATCGCACAAACTTCTCAGCCACATCCATGCAAACGTCTGTTAATTACGACGACTGTAAGGCAATTTTAACTTCATTTCCATAGACAACTTATGTCCATGGACATTGTATAAAGTAACTTTATCTGAGTGGTTCGCCAAAGACAGCCCTCCGGTTAAGAGGGTCATGGGCCATTACGTAAAGTCAACTTTACACTAGTGGGGCACCAAATGTGGCCCGCCGGTAAAGAGGGTCGATCATGGCCAGGTATTACATAAAGTCAATTTATTGTAGTGGGCCGCCGCAGGAGGCCCGCCGGTAAAGAGGGTCGATCATGGCCATGACATGAAGTAACGTAATTGGAGTGGGCCGCCAAAGGCGTCTGCCTGTTAAGAGGGTCATGGGTAATACATAACATATACTCATTGTAGAGGGCCGCCGAAGGCGGCCCACCAGTAAAGAGGGTCGATCATGGCCATGGCATACAGTGAACTTTATTGTAGGTATTATGTTCTTGAAAATGTGGTGACCCCCCCTTTCCTACCAGTGAAAAAGCGATGACGCCCCCCCCCCCTTTGCGGATTCCAAAATTACGATGACCCCCCCCCCCCTTGATTTTGCCGCCCCCAGCCGTAAAAACTGAACGGTCCCTTAGACGAGAAATTTCTATTTGCAGTGTTTTGGAGTTGATATGCTCAGTATCCTGTTTTGTGTGTACGCAGCTGTGAAATGTCATGTCACGGACGGACGGACGTTTAGGCGTAACTTATCAAATAAACTTGAACTATGCATGAATTAACTACAAGCGCAATTCCCGCTACTCCTTGAAACACGCCCTCTACGGTATGTTTGTTACTTACAAAAATCCTCTGCGATAACGCTCATAGATTGAGCATTTACATGCTACAACTAGATAGAACGAGTCAATAACGAACAATTAGCAAAATATGATCTGCCCACAAATTAAACAACAACCGCAGTCCCCACCAATCTTGAAAATCACACCCTCTACGGCAGGTACATGTTTGGTATTATTAGAAACCTCGCGACAAAATAATGCTCATACACAGTGAACACATAGGGTACGAAATCGAAACTGGATTGATACTTTTCGAAATAACAAGAAAAATACAATTTTTTTGGAATATCGTTAAATTTATTTTTAAAAATGAGGCTGATCTGGTCAATCGAGTGTTTTGCAATCTCATAACTTCACTAGACTCGTACCAACTTGCGGGAGTTACTCGTCATGAATGTAATGTAAATAAATATAGGAAAATTGACGAGTCGGATTACAGCATCGAAATCAAAAGACATGTTATCCTACTCTTGCGGGTGTACGCACAAGTTCCTCGACTGATTTCTGGGGCTTTTTAAAATACTTTACATCCGTACATTAGCCTGCCCTCTTTTAACTGTAATACAGAAAGGTTAGGAGAGTATAATATATCGAGAATGTTGGTAAATTACTTTTCATATTAAAGAAACTATTACAATATGCCAAGACTGTTAACAATGTGACATTATAGTGCCCGTGACAACATCGTGAAGAAAATGGCACGTCCTTCCAGGACATTCATGATTCTTTGACCCTGCTGCCCCGTCACCTAAATAGAATTGTCCCACTTCGACGTCACATCCGTCATTGTTTATCTTCATATGAAGTCCACGATATTGGCTTTCGTCCTTTTAAGATGTAATTTCATTCGTTTGAAGCAATCATCTGTGGGGCGTTTAAATCGGTGATTTTTTTTCACACGTATATGCTGTATGATATTGAAAAGTGAGTTACTTTTAAGTGCAGCCAATGCAAGCATGGAGCTTCTTTTTACCTCCGTGATACAAGCAAATTTACTGTTCACACGACGTCTCTTTTCCAAGTTAATTTTCACTTCAATACATAATCCACGCGAACATTTCACCAAATTGTCACTTCTGTATCAAAACATTCTTTAATCAGCTTTATTTGAAACAGCGATATAAAATACTATGTCAATTAACATCGGACACCGTCACTGAGTTTTTCTGAGTGTCTTTTTGCAATGGCGGTCCTTTACTTCAGTATAACTACCAATGAGATAATGGCATAACAGTTCATATGAAGTCGTGGAATGTAAATATTAATCAGTATCTTTGTTTTTGTCCTTAACAGTTTCATTGGATGGAAAGACGATTTTTGAAAGTGATTGAAAGTTTGATTGGTGTCGATGCATAAAGTAGCATATTCATATCGGATAACACGGGCTGCTCGAGTGTAACCGCAGTTTCATGTTGCCAAATCAGGGGCTTATACTTGGATGAGTACGGTATCACAGTATGATATTTGGAGGTGATCTTGGTTCGGACGATTTTCAGGAGTCGAATTCCTGTCTCAACAAGTAAAGAAGTAAGACCAAGTCGACAATATTTAATAGCAAACGTCAAATTAACATGAGACGCCATGTCAACAAACCTGCAAATAAGTAACTCATAAGAAAAATATACAAAGAATGGTGTGAACCTTTGTAAAGTGACACACTGATTTTGATCCATGGAGGGGTATGTTCTGTTAAGGCACGTATATGATTACAATTCTCCGAGACATGTCACTCATATCAATAGGTTCGAATTCCTTGAAATAGGCACGAATGGTTTTATATATAGAAAAACTACCAGTGCTATGAATAGGCAATATGACGAAACATAGTACCGATAGTAGTGGTAAAACGGACGCCTGGAATGACTCCTGACGAATGCGAAGAAAGTTGACATCACTGTCATCAGATACAACGAGCAGTATCGGCGTCCAGCTCTCCCTCAATCGGGCAACACACCCTGCACAACTGTCCATCACAGTTGCAGTCATTCCACGTCTGGATTATTTTTCAAACTGTTGTTTTCTGGTTCTATTAGTTTCCATATTATCCATCAAAAATAACTTCTGTAACCTCAGTGTACCATCATGCCTAGACTCTCTCACAGCCCCTCGTTCGCTACGTAGCTCTATCCTCAACCATATGGTGATGCGTCCTCAACGGTCTTTCTAGCATGCAAGGCTCACCGAGCCAGCCGGGTTATAGCGTATAGTCTATTTTCAGTATGCAAAAAAATCCAGTACTATTGTTCTTAAGTAAATTTACCAAAACAAATGTTACGTTTTCCTTTGATTTGAACTCTTGACCCGTTTTCTGTGTTTGCAGTAGGTAGTTCGTGAAAAGTATAGTGTTCGCCTGGGATGTTAATAAAATACAATGTTGGTGAACGTAATGCCTGTGCTATCGAATGATATTGTGCAGTAACGATGATATGTAATTGGATGTCGTGAAAATGTTAGTTCTTTGTTTTCGTAAGATGACGAAGTGCCCTCGCAATTTATATCAAAAATTTTACAAGGGCTGAAAAAAGGAAATAACAACGACAATTATGCAAAGAGTTACAAATATTTTTTTTTTATTTCCATTAAAGGCTATACTGACTCTAAAAATTTAAATCAAAACATTGTCTTGTTCAGCAATAGATATAGTTTTGCTAAGATGGCACTGTGAATAATTAAACTGCTTGTTTAGGTTACTACCAGTTATTTTTTTAAAATCGGATATACCTAGTAGCAATAAAATATGCCATATAAATAAACTTGATATGATGTACAAAGTCAATGTATGTAACTAATGCTGTCTTAGACTTCAATCCCAAAATTCTACAAACATGTAGGGTTGAAACTTAAGGGCAAGCAAAATGTGATCCTCCTCCTAGGGAACACGGTTGAAACTAATTTGAGATCATTGTATTGTGAAGCAACGTCTGTTTAATCTGCAAATGTAAGCTCATATGCTTTTATTTATAAACTATGCCTTGTTTTTATGAGTACCTTGTAATATAGAATCATTCAGTTTAAGTGCCGGGCACAGAGTGCTTGTAAGAAAGTTTTAAAAAATATGAAGATCCAATTCTCCAAAATTAGTTACAATCGTGTTAGGAATAATATTGCATTCAATATGCAAAATTGTCAAAAGGGTTTAACGTTATCTTAAATGTCAAGGTTAGAAACATCAGTATAATGCAACAGGTTCATAAATATCAATCATGGTGAAAATACCCTTGGTTCATTATGTGATTTAGACAGAGCCCATTTTTAAGTCGACGTGTAGCGATACTTTGTTTAAATGAATAAGAAAGATGGAAGATCTGGGGTTTTGTCGCATATTAACACCATCACTCTTTTCTTGAATCAAGTCTAAATTTACTGAAGAGGCTTTTTCATTTATTTGATATTAGACGGTGTACGTAATACTTGACTATTTTATATTTCCTAGTCTCTGTGAAATTTCTGACACTTCCTTGATTGGATACACAAAGGTTCTCGGGGGGGGGGGGTGACGCCTTTGAACTAGCTTTTTTCACCCTTATGAAAAAAAGATAGAAATCCAAGTGATACGTTACAATGTTGTTTGATTTGATTTTAAAGGTCCCTGTAGTTAATTATACAAAGTTCATTATGGTTTCGTCACCAGCATCTTTCAAGGCCACAAGGCCATCGTTACATAATAGTAGCTACATAGCCTACATGTAGTTTAAGTAACCCAGATTAATTATATATATCAAACCAACTGAAGGGAAACTGCAATGACAATGTGTTAGCGTTCGTTTTGCTAAGGAATAAATTTGTTGCTATCGTCATTACATATCATAAATGCTGGAATAAAGCGAAGCTTACTATCTTAGTTAATTTTTACACTCCTATCAGTTGTCAAGTTTCACGATCTGTTGCCCTAAGCAATAGCAAGTTACCCATTGTCTGCTGCATTTCCTTGTATCTATCTTGTAAGGTCGTGGTTTATTACATGCCTTAGTGAATTCAGCTGCTGATGTCTTTATTCATGATTTCATGTCATAGATATATATGTAAAAGATCCACCCATCGTCGATGTATCAAGTCTCTGGTACTGAGAATATGTGAAGTCGAGATGTTGATACTCTTCGCTATTTCTGGCACCTCTTCTTGGAATATTTTCATAGTAAAAGGTGTTTCCAGTTGATTGGTAATCTAGAAATGATAATAAATATAAAATGCCTAAAAAATCGACATGATTTGAAATTAATATGCTCTTATTACTAAAACAAGTCTTCTGGAAACTTTGAAGTAAAATATTGTTCTAATTCCAAGAAAATATAACGAAAACAATCATTCACTACTGGCATGAGTAAATATTCACAGTGTGAGAATATTACATTTCTCTATGTGTTATGTATATTATCTTGTCAAAAAGGCAGGGATGAACAAAAGTAGACTGTGTCAACTTAAGGCCTGTGATATGTGATCGTAAGAACCAACAAAAGCAGCAGATGTTAACATTAAGATTGTTATAGTTTGATTAAATAATACCTTACCATCCATCTCGACGTTTTCTTCCATTTCATCGTAACCGTGACCCCTATTAAAGGATAAAATGAATGGCGTGAAAAAGACAGATTGTGATCCCTGTATAACGGCTTTCCCACAGAAATAGACTTTATATTTTTGTTTTTACATGGTTCGCCGCTTTTTATTTCAGGTGAACTCCGCCTTTATATAAATTATTACATTCCTAGTATATCGACCGTCGCGAGCTCCTTAGGATTCAATGGTAACTCGTCGATGACGCCATGGGCCGCATCGTCATCATTCGACTGAAAGTGAACCGGAACTATTTTCAACTTAACAGCTTTTGAATGTAAAATATGGAAATTCCCATGTTTTGCATAGGAAATCCGATTAAAGGAAAATTTTGCAGAAAATATTGATAAACCGCACGACAACAGTTTAAATATATCAATGCACCTTTCGATGATGAGAATCGTTCCATTGTTAACGGATTTTCGTCTAAGATTAAAATAAAACATTTGGTTATTATTTGCCAGTAAACCTAAATATTTTGAGTGAAAATTGTGTAAGAGTGCCATGTTATAAAAACATCATAGCACAAACAAGGGACTGTGTACCGTAAGGGCTAGAGCAAATTTGACCTCCTCACGGCGGGCAAATGGTCCCATGTTTGGGGTATAATACAAGGGTTTGTACACGGGTGTCGTCTTTCTAGATCTAAAGAAAGCATTCGACACCGTTGATGTTTCACTTCTTTTAGATAAGCTTTCAGCTATTGGACTGCAGGACAATGAGTATACCTGGTTTAAAAACTACTTATTCAACAGAAAGCAATGTGTCTCTGTAAATGGTGTGACATCTGATCTTCTCCCAGTTGACTACGGGGTTCCTCAAGGATCCGTCCTTGGCCCCTTATTATTTATCATTTACATCAATGACCTTCAGGTCAGGTTAGCAACTCAAAAGTGGTTCTGTATGCAGATGACACTGCCCTGTTTACGCTTCAAAGGATACTAAAGAAATTGAAACTAAACTGCAAGAAGATATGATGTCAATCAATGATTGGTTAAGCGAAAACAAGTTGACACTGAATGTTAAGAAAACAAAGTGTATGATGTTTGGACCGCGTAGAAAACTGCGCGGCGACTCAACTAATTTAAATATCAAAGTTAGTAATGAATCTTTGGAACAAGTTGATACTTTCAAATATTTGGGTTTGTGGTTCGACAAACTTCTCACCTGGGACTCACATATTGCCAAAATAAGTGCAAAAATTTCACAGAGGCTTGGTATAATTCGTAGAATCAGGTCTGCTTTACCGCAGAAAACTGCCAAAATGTTAGTTACATCTATGGTTTTGCCAATTTTGATTATGGGGATGTCGTTTGGTCAAACTGTACTAGTAAGTTACTGTCTAAACTCCAAATATTACATAATAGAGCTGGTAAATAATACTAAATTGCCACCCTTACACCCGTCATGTCAAGTAAGGCAAACTTTAAACTGGTATTCGCTACTAGAAAGACAGAATTTTCATATTTGCTCATTGATGTTTAAATGTTACCATGGTATAGCTCCACACTATTTGTTAGAATGCTTCACACGAGTCTCCAATACACATAAATACAATACACGTTTCAGTAATGCTAGCACTGTTTACATTAAACCAGCTCATAATAATTATGCAACACGTAAGTTTACTCATAGAGGTGGAAAGCTATGGAATTCATTACCTGATCACGTAAAGCAGGCAAATACTTTTAATCACTTCAAATCACTGTATAAAGATCATTATGTATAGTTACTGTATAGTATGTGTTTTTTGTCACAGTTCTGTAATTTATTGTCCTTGTGATTCTTTGTATATTTATTGAATGTTTGCTGTTTTTTTTATACTGAGTGAGGGCCTCAATGGAAAGAAGCTGATCAACTAGTTTGCGAGGCTTATTGAGATACCCTGAATAAAGATATTTAATAAATAAATATATATATATATATATATATATATATATATATATATATATATATATATATATATAATATATATATATATAACATATATATATATACATTATACTATATATATATATATATATAAATAAAACATATATACGTATATACGTGTGTGTCAGTGTGTGTGTGTGTTTATGTGTCAAAAGTTGAAATTCTGTCTCTTTTACCTCTTATACCAAAAGAAATTGCGAAAAGTATAAAAATAATATTTTATACTTTGTACAATATTTAGGTAACAGTAACAGTAGATTGCAACAGCCGTTCGTCTCAAAAACTTACCTGAAGTGGAAATATAATACGTACCTTTTTCTTGACCTTGTCCGCAGTTTTACGCAATAGCATGCTGCCATAATAAGGGCACTAATAAACAAGCCGGTAACAAAGGCAAGAAATACGAGGATATAGGATGTAGAAGGACAGTCGTTATCCATGGGCGACTCAAAATCACGTGTAGTGCTTGAATCGGAAGCTATGTACTCATTGTTGAATTGTAAGACATCTGTGTATTTGAAAAAGGGTATGTTAAATAATGCCGTCAGAATGATTTTGCCTGTTTTAGATCAGCTTATTTACACCCAAACAGAATAATCCTCACACTGCTGACAACCAATTTCAAAAGTGTTCGTTTTTTAATTAAAGCGTTACAATCTGTAAGGGGAACTCAATATAAAATTATTTTTGTATAGATTGTTAGGTTTTCTTATCGTTAAAGTCTGAATTCCCATCAAGGAAAATGTTTACATTTGAATAATAACATTGAGTGATTTACACAAATGTTGTGTTGGCAAGCCTACTATTTCATCTTATTTGGGGGAGGAGGAGGAGGCAAACATAACCTATTTTCCTGAACACAAAATGATAAAACATCAATTATACCTTTAATGGTGAAAGAGCGTTATTATCTTGAAGCGTATGGCATGATTATAAGTTTCAATATTTGCATGTGGCTGATCAGCCCTACTCCTAAAATTGATGTTTAACCAGCGTTTAGCTCTTCATCATCCAACATGTAGCTTAACACAACTGAAAATACCGCCATGAAATGGAATACAATTTGAAGAACACGTAAGTTCATCAGAAATCGATGTACAATTTCCAGCATTATACTGTTTGTAAATAACATTCCACGTTCTCTAAATAATTGTGTTGATCTTTTTGATTCCCAAAATCAATGTTTGTTAAACTCCTTGATAAAAATTACTTTTTATTTTTCTGAAATTCAATTTAAAAGAAATTAAAATACAAGCAAAATTATTCATTAAAAATGATATATCTTTACACAGACTGATTTATTTATCCCTTGTCAACATACGAGGAGAGAGCAGCGAAAGCATTTTCTCTATGGTTGGCTTGCCCTTGACATTGAGGAATCATCAGTACACACACAAATAAATAGTGTAATATTCGCCTATCTCCCACCCTGACAGTAAAATATGAATACTCTCCAATCGTCTTTTTATCGTCTCGATAGCAAGGTGGGTTGAATTGTATGCCAACAGTTGTACATTATATCAGTTTACAAATTTTGTCAAAAACATCCATGAGGTGACGCTTGTTCAACGAAATGCAACACATTTTCGGTATATTTAAAGGGACATAAGCTGAATCTTGTGGCAAGGTTTTTCGTATTCTGCTTCTGTATATCAACTACCATGTCTGACCCTAATCCGTTCATGCTGAAATTTCGAATATTCTTTTTGTCAACACAGCTTGTATGTGTGTAGTGATCATTTTTTATTGTTTACAAATGAATTCTAGTCCGGACTTGAATACAATTTTCAACAATAACAATGTAGATTACACTCATATAGGTTGTGTTGATATGCTAAATACTTTGCATTAAATTACAGTTTAGGGATTCAATGTAGAAGTTTAGGGAAACCACAAAACAAAAGTTCTAAAGAAATAACCAAAAGATACAGCTTATGGAGCCACAGTATACACCATCTAAATGCATTTTAGATTATTTAATTGACAGATTGCAACCATTCTTGAGAGGCGGTATTCCCAAAGTTCTATCGTAGGATCAAGAATGTAAGCCTATACACCAATGCCAATATGCATAAAAATGTAGACAAGAGATTATAGTATATTGGGAATCACAGGTTCGCCGTTCTAGATCTCATACAGCAATAAAGGATGGATGTTATTGAGTCTTTTAATATTACACATAAAAGATTTAATATTGGTCGTGTGTTTATGCATTTGTGTTGATGAATGGATAGATAGATAGATAGATAGATAGATAGATAGATAGATAGATAGATAGATAGATAGATAGATAGATAGATAGATAGATAGATAGATAGATAGATAGATAGATAGATAGATAGATAGATAGATAGATAGATAGATAGATAGATAGATAGATAGATAGATAGATAGATAGATAGATAGATAGATAGATAGATAGATAGATAGATAGATAGATAGATAGATTGATGGATTGATAGATAGATCGAAACTCAGTTTGAACTACACAGACAGACAGACAGACACAGGTAGCCAGACGGACAGACAGTCAGACAAAGGTAATCATCCAGTTCAAATATTGCAATCCTACCTTTCGCCGTTGTCATGGTGCTTTTAACTAAACAGAGATGTCCGGTCCATCCATCAAGACATTCAAGAGTGAACGGATTTTCCATACATATCCTAACGTTTTGATATTTGCATGTTTGGTCTTCGCATCTGAAATTATTTACACAGTTCTTTTATCAAATAAAATGTAAATTTACTGATTTGCTTTAATTAATAAGCGAACTTCGCAGTACATTAATGTACATTAAATTAATTAGAATTTCTGTATACGATAGGACGATAAAGTTTTTAGCCTGTACGATGAAGAACCTAATATTTTCTGTATAGCATACATTTTATGTTTGGAGACACCTCATATCATGGCGGTAACTCTAAACGCAGAACGACCTTATCGTCGATGTAATGTAAACGGGAACTATTTTTATGGTTAAAGGACAACAAATCTTACCTGACAACGTTAGGACATCTTCCATTGACATGATGGCACGACGCAGTACAGTTACATTCAGAACAGTGTTCTTGACATAAAACGCCATGTAAGCCTGGTTCACATTTATTACTACACCTTTTACCTTTCCATCCAGCTTTACAAGACAAGCAAATGTCTTCTTTACAAACAAGACAATTTTGGGGGCAGGCAAGTTCACAACGCTGACCAGTCCATCCATTTTCACACTTACAAGAACCATCTACATGGCTACAGCTACCATGTTCACAATTACAAATCTCTGTACAATTGAAGCCGTAGAAGCCCATATTACATTTTTTATCGCATCTGTTACCTTGCCATCCAGGTGAACACTCACAATCGCCATTTTGAACCGAACACGTGAGTCCATTGTAGCAATGTAAACATTTGTCCTCACAATATGAATTGCCATTTGATTTAACTATCCTAACATTGCAATCAGTGCACCTCAAACCAATCCACCCAAAGGAACATTTACAATGTTCAGAATGATGTTTACAGTACGCTCCATTATAACAAGAACACTGTTTATCACATTGTTTACCATAGTAACCTGGTCTACAAGAACAGAGACCATTCGATGGGTTACAATGTTCATTGCCCGAACAGTTACAAGGCAAACACGACCTGCCATAGAAACCATCTTCACAGACACATTTTCCTGTCCGACCATTACAGATTCTGTTTTCAGGACACTTACATTCGTTCTCACATAGCTCCCCATAAAAGCCATATGCACATGAACACGAGCCATCAGACAAACATGTAGCCCCATTTTGACAATTGCACGAATATTGACAGCTTCTTCCAAAATTATTGGTCGAACATTGGCAAGAACCATCAACTCTGTTACACGTCGCGCCATTTTCACAGGTGCAGTTTTCCTTGCAATTAAAACCGTACGAATCATCGGGACATTCTGCAACCAAGAAGAAAAAGTAGACGCCAAGAAAATTAGGTTGCAACGGCGGCTGTTAAAGTCAAATGTGTGAAAAATACTATGGGTATAAAGAACACATTACATACAGAGATAAGTTTCGACCAACAGACAAAAACATATCGTTTGCTGATGTTTTAATGCATTATATATTTGATATTTATTGTCTATACTTAAAGGAGACCTGCAATGACATAAATAATCCGAAGATCATCATAATTTATTTTCGTTTTTACAGCCTTCAAATGAAAGTGTCATGATTGGAAACATATGACTTACCTATACAGTTTTCAGTCATGTTAAAAACATCAGTCTTGAAATACCCATCGCAACATCTATACACTCTGAATGAAAAAAAATATTTCTACGTTTTATATAAGGGTCGGCGGTTGCCACAATACATGCCATTATAGAAAATCTATGCGACCTACGACTTTAAATCGGTTTAACTCAATAAACATTTTACAACAAAAATACGATGCAATTTCACCGGGGAAACTCTTGGATCCTGCCATAATTGACTGACAACTTAAAGCAATGTTCTCGTAAAACATCGAAAGTCTACACGTATCCGATTTCAATTTATAAAATAATGTTTTTGTATTTGTTTTCACGTCTTCATGATCGTCGATATCACACAATACAAAAATGGTAGTTAAAACAGTAAGACAAAATTGCTCAGACACTGTATCTTACGTAAATCCATTCAGTTGTTTAAACCAAACGCAAGCGTGTTGGTCGTCTTGTCTAGCCTGTGCCTGGATCTTAGCGATGGCACTGCACAAAACCAGTCTGAGTGCTACCATACTAAAAATCACAGCAATCAACAGTAACTGTATTCGACAAACGTTTGTAGCCATGATAATACTATGGAATCTTGGCAACCTGTGGAATGAAATTTTCACCATATATAGGTAAAGCTACATTAGCAAAATTCAAAATTAGCAAACAAAAATTAGTAATAGAGCCAAATGCGCTTAGTTTTTGTCCGAGTATTTCAAATACAGTGTGATTGATTATCATTATCTTTGACTTCAAAGATATACTCTAACATTCATCAGGATTATGACCGGTTTCTTAGCAATCTTAGGCACTTTCTAAGAGAATAGATATTTAGAACTGCAAGACTAGGAAAAAAATTATGGCACTAACACTGGTGACATAACATCGCCGAAGTACAATAACATTTCCTCCCGACTGGCGATTTTATGTTACACAATAAGGTTTACCTTAACGTTTTAAAATTGTGTTGAAGCAAAATAGATTTAATATCATGGTAAACAAGTCCTATGTACAGCACAACTGTCACGCTCGTAGTTAGGGGAATTACGAGTTGAGGTACTAGTCTGGATCGTAATGCTTTCAGTAACTGAAGCTGACACACCAAGATATAGATTGTAACACAACCTTATACTTTATTACAAGATGGCGACCGTGTCGTTCACTGTCAAAGGTCTGATCTCTAATGTCTCTAGTCTAAGCTCTCTACACAGTTAAACACATCTTTAAACTTACATAATTACCAAAGTTATCACGTGGTAATTTTCCCGCAGTCTTTGATTGTTTCTTAAGATTTAATAAAATCACAACATGGAATATCCCGTTCTCGAATGTTCTCATTGAAACCTTAACAGATAATTAATTTAACTATCACATCTCTTTTCTGCTTCTCGTATGATCTGAGTCAATGACCTTCTCACGCCTTGGCCACATGACGGACGCTGTAGAGATACAATCTCTACTGGGGGGCGTTACACAACCACTAATTATATGACGTGTGGGACAAATTAAGGTAGATCAGACCTTGGGGGACAGATATTCGGACTTTCAAATTTCTGCAATTCTTTCAGGTCTACCACTTGTGGGGCTCATTTTAAAGCTCTAGGAGAAAGAAAAACTTTCGCCGTCTTAGTGTATTGAATATCCAAAAGTCCATTTTCCTCATAGAGATAACACATGGGTGGTGGCAATTTTGAATTTCCAATATCGCTGAATGTTGGGTAATTTGTTTCGCTAGTGCCAAACTTTGCACGATGACCCCTGAATTTTATTCTTGATTTGGTAAGAAAATGATTGAGAGAAAGAAAACTTCAGCAAAAGTTTAAGTCTGTCACTTTCGAGGCGCATAGTGTCTTAAACATCTGTGTGACTTCAGTTGTTTACGTACCCTTCGACGTCAAACTGAAGAGACTGACACAATTACACAAAACAAGCAACGCGGAGATTTCCTCTCAATCTTTGTTTTTCTTTTATTTGGTGATAATAGCCAATGTTTGTGTGGTATTCAGATATGCAAACTGAAGAGTTTGTGAACCCAAATGTCCACCGTTGTTATAAAAAGGCGCATTATCAGAAAAAAATAAATGGAAAGGAAATGTAATTCGTGTTTCGTTTGAGGTTATACCAAAGATGTAGCATGAACGACAACAAAGGATTTGAATCCTCATGACATGTTATCTTATTGGTTTCAAGTGTCAACACTCTTTCTTGCACACAAATGCATATGTAGGGCTTGAAGGAAAATAGTTGAATAGAAACATCAAAGCTTTAAACAATTATTTATGACCATAAAAATATGTCATAAGCTTACACTCTCGTCAAAATAAGTATTCAATTGGTGTGTTTCGGTACAAGATGCTTCGTACACAGGATCTGATCTAGAGTGCTCATTTTCATTCAAACAATGTCGACGTTTTCGTTTTATTGAATATTTTGTCCGTACCGCTTGCTGAATGGAAGGTTGACATGGACCTGATATTTACCAAATACTATATACTTTGATCTTTGCTCCTCTAAAGCTACACCAAATAATTTAGTTAAACACTGTATGGAGCTGAGGTGGGTACGTGTAAGCCTTTTGAAACCACTTGTGGATACAATCATGACAGCACCTCATCAAGGTATCCCTCGAAAATGATAGCTCAATTTAAAAGTTGACAGCTGTTATAAACAGATGATAATGGCGAATCTCACCGTGCAATATATAAAAAGAAAGGGTGAAATACGGAGACATGCTTCCATGCTAACTATGAAGAAAAGAACAATGGATCTGTTGAGGGGAAGAAAAAAATCATAAAATCAGAAGTAGGAGTCAATATAATGATTTTCTTCATTTTGGCTACCATGCTTTCTCCTGGTATCATCTGTAATATGAAGTCGTCTATAATAGATAGCGTTATCTAATGCACAATTAATGTGAGTCAAATCACTCTTGGTAATGACAGAAACAATTCAAACCCGTAGAACCTGCCTTCCGCACCAGATGCAACCAAGATACAAAACCGTTACATAACCAGCCAAGTACATTTTACGAATGTGTTGCAATTTGAATTTGCGGCAGTTTTGTTCTAAAATCGGGCAGGCGAACCACGACGTCGTTAAACATTCTCGCGTCTACCTCAATGCTGTCAGCGACTTGTATGAGATATATACTTCAAGCATATAACTAGTGAGTATTTTCATTGTGTCGTTTGCTGTAAAACGAATTACAAAGCTCTCAATTGACTAGTACAGTATTGTCGAGCAATTGTTGATATAGCATCGCGACTACTGTCTGTGAGATTTCAACGATACATGTCCACTACGGCTGTACAGTAAAATCTTGCTTTTTTTCCTTTATATTTGAATTATGACGATTAAATAATTTACTGTTCACTCTATTCATGATAACATTTCCCATACAGATTTCTGACGGTTCCCGATGATATGAATGAGAGTGAATGTTAATGTATATTCACTGATTTTGAAGTTGACAGCAAAACTGAATATTGTAATTGATTGGTCAAAGAAGCTCTTCCAACTATTACGTGTACCCCTCTACAGTTAATACCCAGTAAATGAAATCAGAAACATTAGTGTGTACACCGAAAGAGCAGGCCTGGTCAACCATTTCCAAGTATACCCTATAAAAGGACCCCCCTGATGTCAATGTGTAATTTGATTGATCTTGAACCTCACGGTATAGTCCGTGTATGTTTACTGACAAGTGACGCAGAATCAACTGGTTGCAATTCACATTTCTCTGCTTCCGGTATTGTGCATTCGTTTCCCATCAATAGAAGTAGCATGCTCCATGCAGAAACGTTGCAAACATAGGTATTTACGATGCCACAAACAGTGCCTGACGAGTCACGACACCGATAAATATTTAACCCACTAAAATTTCACAGCGTTCAATTTGCGTGAGAATTGTGTAGGGTTGCTCAACCGAAACTTTATGATATTGAAACACAAATCTTGTCTGGAGTGATACATACTAAATTCACCAAACGCAACATGTTACACACATTTACGTCTAAATTGTCGTCGAATTGATTTTGTGTCAAATATTATGATGATTCCTGATGTTTCGTAAGGAATATATCATCGCTTCACGTAATCACTTAAAGTGTATGTAAAATAACAAATGAAAAACACCAGCTTTCAACTTCGCCTGCCTAGTATCCCCGTAGACCCCTTCAGACTTCACTGTTTATACTTGTCCCCAATATACATGATCGTTGGAATGATTAAAGTTGATCAGAGACACAGATATAGATATAGATACAATGCTGAGTAAACGCAATGGTCCTCTCTTTAAATATGGGTAAAATAGTGCCTAGCACTACACCCTACAGACACTTGAGAGAATGCAGATAGCGTAGTTTTCCTAAGCTTGACGGATCTAAGATATTCATAAATAGAATGGTACCACTCTAATACTGTGATTTATGAAAATAAAAGCTAGGCCTAAATTTGCTTCAATATGACATCTCAAAATTTACAAAACCAAACAAAGCCAAACATTCCAAAACAAAAATCAACATTTAACATAGTGATTGTGTACAACTATTCTCCGTGGATACTTTAATCACAGGCCGTGTGTGGAGGATCTATCAAAAACACACAGTGATAAAAATGCAAAATTAATGTCGCAACTTCAGATAAGGCACTTGGACCAATTTTTGGCAGTTTGGGATAAACAACCCCAACGGTCATGTGACACTGCATTTATAATCAGTTTTATTGACAACTATACAATTTACTACTCATTCAGTGTTCTATATATTGGAAGGGCAAAAATTGGCGAATAGAAGCAAACAATCGTTGCAAATCCAAATACAAACGAAAATTCAGAAATGTCAATTATGACGGTATCAGGTGTAGACGAGACGACCGGAAGACGGCCTGCACCGATATCGATGTATTCGGCTAAATTAATGCCCGGGACTCTTGCGAAAGTAATACAAAGTTTATCGTGTTTTTTCACAAGCATATACATTACTTTACATCGCTTTCAGTTATTTCCTAAAGTAAAAATGAACTCTCGAAAATTGGGGTCAGTCATTGTAGGAGGTGTCGGTGGCTTTTGACTACTTTCATACGGTCATGCGGTGTACTAATGGTTGCTGTGCATAACTACAAAAGTGTCAAAAATTATCCCTTTTCCGAATGTAAGTTTAGAGATGATTTCGCTAGTGACCTATAAAAATTGTTCTTCCCTATTCCTACTTTCTTTCGCATGTCGGGAAATCTGCTGTCTTTACCCGTATGACATGCATGGCCTATTACGATTTTATTACAAAAACGTGCATGAGGTCTAGCTTGAACTTCATTTCACAGTGTATGATCAGCTATGTGTAGACACCGTGATAATTGTGCACTTGAAGTTTCGGACTAGATTATTTTGTACAGACCGTAAAATGCTTTACTGAATACATAATTTTGTCCGTCTGCAAGCCGAATTTAGGTTGCGCACAGTTGACCAGTATTTCAGTATGTTTCAAGAAGTCAAACATCACAAATGAATTTACAAACCTGTCCCTTTATAATACTATTCTCCGATCAAACGTAGTTTACGATTCACTTACCCTAAGTGAGGCCAAGTGTTGTGTCCTATGAGAGTGTATAGCAACGTAGTTTTCACTGTAATAGCTTGTTACAGCTATTTTGGCCGTATTAACAGCACGCAACAGTATCCGGCGTCCGTAAGTTTCAAGTATCATAAAACATTTGATTTACCATCGACTTTTATTCGAGTGTGACGAATGGGAATGGGAGTTCAGTGTTTTTACCTGGTATTTCAAATGCTATCGATTAATTTGGTACATCAGTTCTTTAAATTCGAAGATATACTCTAACATTCATCGCGATGATAACCATTTTCAGACCTTAGGCACTTTCTACTAGATTTGTTTGTTGGATTATTCATAGAGAACAGATTGCGTTCCCCGATGATGTTTGACTCTCACATTAGTATTGGATAGTTACCACTGCAAGACATCCTCGATCAAGGACTTGAAAAAGTGGCATCTATAATGATTATGCCACTACCACTGGCGGTATAACATAGCGAAGGTGATTACCTCCCACTTGGCGATTTTATGTTTCACAATAAGGTTTACTTTCTTAAAGTGTGTTGAATCAAAATAGATTGCACAGTCGGTTGTTAATAAGTTTTATATATAGCGCCACCATTAACTCTATTAAGCGTGAGACAAGTTAAACGTCTGCATATCACGTGACGTTAGTCGTTAACGTACCGTTTGATGTCAAGCTCAAGAGCCTGACAAAATCTCGCAAAACAAGCAACGCGGAGATTTCTTCTCCGTCTTTTCTTTCCCCCAATTTTCTTTTATTCTCTGATTTGGTGAGCACAGCGAGAAGCTGGCTTGTATATGTGCTGTCTTCGGATAGGCAAACTGAATAGTCAGTGAACCCAAAAGTGTCCAATGTTGTTATAAAATGTCTTAGTATAAGCGTCCTCAAAGTAAAACCAGTGTAAAGGAAATAATGCGTGTTACTTGGGAGATAATACCAACAATGTAACCTGCAAGACAGCGGATTTGATTCCTAATGGAAGTTACTTTCTTGTCGTCCCCAGTGTTAACACTCTTTGTCGTACATGTGCATATGAAGGCTTTAAAGGAAATAGTTAAGTGAGAAAAATCAAATCATTAATGAAGGTTTCACATTACTTATGACCCATAAAAACTGTCAAACACTCTCTTCAAAACCTTTCTAATGATTCGATAGATGTATTTTGGCACAAAATGCCCCATACACTGTATCAGAATGACCCGTTGTCATTCGACCAAATAGACTCTTTGGTTTTATAGAATATTGTATCACTACCACTTGCTCAATGGAAGATTGACGTGCATCTAGTGTATATCAAATACCATATACATTAGACTTTGCTCTTTTAAAGCTACAGTAAATACCTTAAGTAAACACTGTATCGAGCTGAGGTAGGTACGACTAAGCTCTTTCAATTCACTAGGGAATTACATTCATGACAACACCTCTTTCAGCTGTCACTCGAAAAAAGACGCGAATTCAAAGTTGAGTCCTGTTATTAACAGATGATATAATGGCGTCTCCCTCCGTACAAGATATACTGAAAGTAAAATACGGAGACATGTTTCCGGTAACGGTAGAGAAAAAAAATGATCCTTCAATGGGAAGAAAGAAAAGTAGCATTAAATCAGAAGCCACACGACTTCACAGCAGGAGTCGATTTCTTGTGATTTCCTTCATTTTTATTACCATGCTGTCTCCTGGTATAATTTCTGCTTGTCAACGCTAGCGAATTCGATCAGATTTGAAGGCGCCTATGCCAGAGAGCATTATCGAATACACTATATTTGAGTCAAACCACACGGGACAATGACAAAAACTTATTAATTAATACCCGTAGAACCTGCCTTCAACACCAGATGCAACCCAGATGCAAACCGTTACATAACCAGCCAATTCTTTGTTCGCAAATATGCTGCACTTTGATTTAGTGGCAGTTTTGTACCTAACAAGGAGTGGGCGAACCAGAACGTCGCTATACATTATCGCGTCTACCTCAATGCTTTCACGGACTTTTAAGAGTCGAAACACTCCAACCATTTGACCTGTGAGTATTTTAATTGTTTTGTTTGCTGAAAGAGGAATTTCAAAGCTCTCCATTGATTAGTGCAGTATGGGTCGAGCAGTGACGTGGTTGACACGGCATCAAAACTACTGTCGGTGAACGATCGGCGAGATTTTAACGATATACGTATACTACGGCTGAACAACAGTCGTTGCAAATCCAAATACAAACGAAAATTCACAAGACTTGGCCAGATGTAGACGGAACGACAGTAGAAGTAGGACTGAGCCATTATCGATTTATTCGGCCAAATTACTGCCCTGGACTGTCTTGGGAAAATTATTACCAGCATTATAGTTTTTAACAAGTAATTATATTACTTTACATCACTTTCAGTAATTTTTGCAGTGAAGATAAATTAGTTTCCTTAGTGGATACACAGAGTACCATAGACAGAGTGGCAACAGCTATTGTTTAAAGCGTTGAGCGGTTACGTAAGCAATCCATGTTTGCCTCGCCTCACGAAGCTCTTGGCTCTCTTTTCCGAAGAGTGCTGACCATGCACCCTTCGGTAATTTTCGGATTTTCACCAATTGTTAAGCGAAAGTATGTTCGACAAAGTTTGTGTTGTTGTTGTCGTGTGGTGCTGATCGGAATTGATGTGCTGGCAAAAACGGGAGTGTTTTGAGCTTCAGGAAAGTGGGTTTTACCGTTTTAAAAATTCCTCTCATATTTTTATGAATATATAATGAGTGTGTTTGAACCAAATTTGAAAAGTCTTTTATCGATACTGTCTGGTTTTACTCAATGGTTTACGGTCAGTCATACCGTCTTTTACACGTGCGTCAAGAAAGGACATGTTTATGAAACTGCTGGCATGTTATGTTTTGATTGGCGTGAAGCAGTGTTTCTGGCCTGAGAGCTCACAAAGTAACTATGGTTGCTACGCGACTGGCAGTACGATGCCATCTCGTCGTATGTTTCGCATAATCTCGTGTAATTATCAACCACAAACAAAGCCTCCAAAAAGTTTAACACCTTTGAAGCTCATTTTAATATGAAAAGCCAATAGTCTACCGAGACGACCATGGAACAAAAGGCATGCAAGTGTTGCCACTCTGTCCATGGTACTCTGTGGTGGATATCATGTGCTACTGTCCAATAAGCTGGTGAGGGAGGAATGTCGAAGCAAAGTCCATGAATACTGTAGGCGCTGGGAATTTGCACTTGTAGAGGTACTTTTCATGTCAAACTTAATGAGATAACTCTTTCATGTTTTATACTTGTCGAGTAAAATTATCTTTATTTTCGGGGCCGACGACGACCACTAGCCCGGGGCATACCGACAAAGGGTGCGCGTGACCCTATGAACGTCTTGTTTGACGCCACGAAAATGTCAATCATGGCAGTACTGATTTACTGTAAAAAGAGGATTTTTGTCTGACTCCTTTCAATTATAAAACGGAAAAACTGGAACTAGCCGCCTATGTCGTACATTTTGTGATATATTTTCCGAGAAAATAATATATTGGCGAAAAAGGATTGATAAATCCCACCAGGATTATCTTGAGAATTGGGGTCAGTCATTGCACGAGGTGTCGGTAGCTTTTGACTGCTTGCATAAGGTCACGCGGTGTACAAATGGTGGCTGTATGTGACCACAACAGTTTCAAAAATCATCAATTTTCCTAATGTACGTTTAGTGATGATTTCGCTTGTGACCCGTAAAACAATGTTCTTCCTTATTCCGACTTGCTTTCGCATGATAAATTAACACATGTCGGGAAATCTGCTGTTCCTGTCAATATGAAATGCATGGCTTATTACGATTTGATTACAAAAACTTGCATTAGGTCTGGACTTCACTTCACAGTATATGATCAGCTGTGCATGGTGACTTAGTTGCACACTTGAAGTTTCGGACTGGATTATTTTGTACAGACCGTAAAATGTTTTACTGAATACATAATTTTGTCTGGCTGCAAGCCGAATTGAGGTTGCGCACATTTGACCAGTATTTCGGTATGTTTCGAGAAGTCAAACATCACAAATTAGTTTTCGAAACCCTGTCCCTTGATAAAACTATCCTCCGATCAAAAGAAGCTTACGGTTCACTTACCCTAAGAGGCCAAGAGTCATGTCCTATGAGAGTATATAGCAACGTAGTGTTTTCTGTAACAGTTTGTCTAAGCTATTTGGCCGTAGGTGGGTAGAACGCGTCTCAAATTCTACAAATCTTTTCTGATCTACCACACTTTTGGGGGTATCATTCTAAAGCTCTTGAAGAAAGAAACACCTTCACTGGCTTATTTTATCGAAAATCAAAAATTTATTTTTCCCCATAGAGTTAACACAGGAATGGCGGCCATTTTGAATTTCAAATATCACAAAAGATCGGTTAATTTGTTTCGCTATTTCCAAACTTTGCACGGTGACCCCCTATTTTTTATTGTTGATTTGGTAAGAGAATGGTTGAAAGTTTTATTCAGGAAAGCCTGAGCAAAAGTTTAAATTTTTCACTTTCGAGGCGCATACTACCTTAACAGCACGCAATAGTATCTGGCGTCCATAAGTTTCGAGTATTATAAAACGTTTGATTTACCATCGACTTTATTCGGGTGTGACGAATGGGAATGGGAGTTCAGTGTTTTTCCGGGTATTTCAAATGCAGTTGATTAATTAGGTAAATCTTTGACTACCAAGATATACTCTTACATTCATCAGGATAATGACCGGTTTCTAACCCTAGGCACTTTCTACGATAATCTGTTTGTTTGATTCTTCATAGAGAAATACGGCTGGTTTTAGATCGGGTTCGAACTCACAACAAACGGCCTCCAGTCGCCTAGCGGAGAGGCAACAGACATAAAGTGTGGGACAAGGTAAACATCTGCATGACTTTATGTGACGTTAGTTGTTTACATACCCTTTAATGTTAAACTGAAGAGCCTGTTAAAATCATGTAAAACAAGCAACGCGGAGATTTCTTCTCCACCTTTTTTATTTCTTATTTGGTGAGCACAGTCAGTGTTTGTGTGGTATTCAGATAGACAAACTGAATCTAAATTTCCGTTGAACGGAATTAATGCGTGTTTCGTGTGAGATTACACCAAAGATGTAGACTGCACGATGACAGAATTTGATTCCTAATGAACGTTTTTATTCGTTCCCAGTGTTAACACTCGTCGTCGCAGAAATATATATGAAGGGCTTGAAGGAAATACTTGAGTAAGGAATATCAAAGAATTGATGAAGATTATTTATTTATGACTCATAAAAACTGTCATACACTCTCGCCAACACATTCCATAGGTTTTCATTTATGTATTTTGGCACAAAGTGCCTCGTACACAGTATCAGATTGACGATTTTCATTCGACCAATTTAGAAGCTTTCCCTTTTATAAAATATTGCATCGGTTCCACTTGTTCAATGGACGATTGACGAGCACCTAGTGTATTTCAAACGCCATATACATTGAACTTTGCTCATTTAGAGTTACCGTGAATACCTGAAGTAAACACTGTATCAAGTTGAGGTAGGTACGAGTAAGCCCCACTTACATCTATGACAACACCTCTTCCAGGTATCGCTTGAAAAAAACGCTATTCCAAAGTTGAGTCCTGTTATAAACATATGATATCATGCAACATAAACAATTTGCACTTGCAAAAGGTACTTTTAATGTCAAACCTAATGATAACTCTTTCGTGTTTTCTATTTGTAAAGAAAACTTATCTTTCTTCACATGGGCCGACGACCATAATGACGCGCATGACCTCATTAATGTCTTGTTTAACCCCAAAGAGGTGGCCATGAATAGGGTAGGTACAGTTTTACTGTAATACGGTTGATTAACGTTTAACTCCTTTCAATTATACCAGGGAAAACAAAAACAAGCAGTAGCCGCTTATGTCATACATTTTATGATACCTTTGCCTAGAAAATGATGTATTCAAGGAAAGGATCGATAAACCCTACCAGGATTTTCTTGAGAAGTGGGGCCAATTATGGTAGGAGGTGTCGGTAGCTTTTTGACTACCTGCATAAGGTCACGCGTTGTACAAAATGGTGGCTGTACATAACTTGCAAGGTGTTAAGCATTATCTCATTGCCGAATGTAAGTTTAGTGATGATTTCGCTTGTGACTTATAATATTGTTTTTTCCTATCCAGACCAGTCCCGCTTTCCTATGATACATTATTACATGTCGGGAAAGCTGCTATCCTACAAAAGCTTGCACGAGGTCTACTCTTCATGTAACAGTGTATGATCAGTTATGCAGAGTCACTGTGATAGTTATACGCTTAAAGTTTCACACTTGATTATTCGGTACAGACCGTAAAATTTCTCACCGAGAACATAATTTTGTCCGGCTGCAAGCCGAATTGAGGTTGCGGATAGTTGACCAGTATTTCAACACAAAAAGTCAAACATCACAGATTAATTTTCATATTTACAAAATTAATTTAAAAAGCTCAAAAAGGCGACTTTGTCCCTTGAAAATACTAATTTCCGATCAAACAAAAGTTCACTTACCATTAGTAAGGCCAAGTATCGTTTTCTTTGGGAGTCTATAGCAACGTAGTTTTCACCGTAACGGGTTGTCACAGTTATTTTGACCGTATTAACAGCTTGTGATTGTATTCGGCGTCTATAAGTTTCAGGTATCGTAAATTTTCGATTTACCATAGAGTTTTATTTGAGTGTGACAAATGGGAACGGCAGTTTCAATTCGTGCCAAAATCCCAATGTGCTCTGCACTAATGGCGGATAGTGGAATACATTTTAACTTACTCCTGTCTCGGAGGCGCTACTGTCAAAATAGCCTATTTGGTTCAGAAGGCGTACCCACAATTCGCGATTATATCTTTGACTGTACTACATCTAAGGATTGAAGACGCACAAAAATGATTCCACAAATCTCTTAAGCATTTCCAATTGAGTCGAATAAAATTTAAGGAAATACTGGATTACTCATAATCATCGTCTTGTTGTCTTCGATGATCATATTAGGTACGGGCGTCTGTCACACCAAACTTGTTTTCCTTTCTCAGCTGTTGATACAATGTATGCCGAACTGATGTTTGTGTTTAATGTCTGTTCAGTGAATGGATAGATTTATTGATTGATAATAGAAAAATTACTGTCTAAATGTTTCCTGTTTGTTCAGGCTGACAAACCCCTTACGTTTCGCGATACAGAACCTGCATCTTTAGTACTCGAATATTGTGTAGAGATTGCAAAATCTCTGGCACTATTTGCTTTCCCATCAGTAGCTTTACTTTAGAAGTAACTTCAACACATATTTTTGGGCGTTACTCACTTTATTTTTACATGTTTCCTAAATCCTAAATTACCTGAAACCAAAACAAAAACAAAAAAAGCCCTACCAAACAACATGTAACATGCGAGTATCTAGATCCTTTCAAAACCCCAGAACCGAAACTGAGATTAGTCATCTTCATTCTTAGCAACCACACTCTTTCAATTGTTAGGATATGTGACTCTTAACAGCTGTCTTCACGGCCTTTATGAGTAATCCAAACGATTTAGTCTATTTCCATAACAACTTGAAACACTTGAATTGAAAATAATGCAAATAATCTACATGGTTATCAATGCCTTTCTTTGTTTAACTTAAAAAGCTTTTATATCTGGAAGTACCGAAACCAAACATCTCTATCATAGAAAATTTGACACCGAGAAAGTAAGACGTCGTTAAAGTGAAGAGATGGCGGTTGCTTTTGTTTTGGATTTATCACCAACTCTAGCTGTGAGATTTGTTAATCCACTGTCAGACTATGGCCATCTGAGGGTAGAGTATGGGTAACAGCAGTACATGGCGCTAATCAGCCCATGTAATTATAGTAGATATTTGATTAGATAACGCTTATTACGGGCATGTAATTTTGGTTTTATAGCTGCACACAAGGCCTCTAGTAGGTTATAAAATGCTTAAAAAGGAATATACATCACCTTGGGCGCATATAGAGTGATTAGTGATGACGCCGCATTATTTTTATATACTAAATTCTTTAGAAAACGATGGTTAAACGTACGTGCACTTCAGTTGCTTCGACTAGCTTGAGTAAACAACGCTTGGCTTGCTGGGTAAATTTGAGTAACCAAGATTTGTAGTTTCGTTTCGTGACTTTTACAGATATGTCAAATTTCTGTGCACCAACGGTTTTGAAGTATACACGTTCTCCAAAATAAACGCCCACACAGGTTTTTTCAGTGTATTTTCGACTCAGCCGTAGTCGCTACATATTCACAGAAATCTTATACAAGATTCAATGACAATTATTGCCTTTAAAATAAAAGTTAGAACATGCATGTCAGCGCAACATATATTAGGCATAACGAATTTAAGTGCCATTGTTATAGTATGATTAAACATTGAAGCACAAAATCTATTTAACGACACATATTAAAGCAAAGAATTTGAAATATAAATAAGGAAAGTTGAAAACAAAATTAGGTAATTAAGGTAATTTATATAAGCATATAGGTGCATAAATAGAGATTAAATTTTTTCTAACAGTTCTTTAAATTTATATGTCAGTCGAAAGCATACTTATCTAATGGTTGTTATAGTCAAGGAGAAGGGCTTTGTGCTGCGGCATTTGTAATACTGACGTGTTTTGTAATAACTTTACGCAAAATGTAATAAGGGGTATCAGCATTTTGTAATAACTGACGCATTTTGTAATAACGTCTGCAGTATTTTGTAATAAACCAGTCTACGCGTTTTGTAACAAGGGTATCAGCATTTTGTAATAAAAAATTGTCTACGCAAAATGTAACAAGGGTATCAGCATTTTGTAATAATTCGCACTTTGTAATAACAGTTAACGCATTTTGTAATATTTTAAAAACTTTCCCCAGTTTTAAAGCATTAACAGATATTTATTGACTTTGGAATGGTATTACAAAGTGTGTGTTTACTCGTTAAGTAAGTACAAAATTGATCGCTCCCTGACTTCCATCTCAAATTAGAAAGAATTCATTTTAGATAGATGTCAATCAGTATTTTTACCAACTGATCATCTGAGGCAGGTAACTACTAGATTTTGACTAGTTTATTATTATATATTTGAGAGAATAATTGGTATACACAGTCAGTTGATTTATTAAATAGAGGATAACGACATTCTTTCTGATGTATTGCAGACAACCAGCAATCAACAGGTAGATACACAGATAAAATAAAATATAATAACATAAAATAAATTATTATACATCTGCCTTCGCAAACAATACAATCGAGCTTCCTTAAAAACGGGCACGTAACGGGCATGCAATAACCCCTTTACTTTCATATTTGACGATAAACCGTGCGTCATTGAATTGCTCCATACTGAAACTCCATACTGTACTTTGAAAATAACTTCTGATAAAAGAAACAGAAGTAAATGTATTACGACTGTTTGAAGGTGAAAAATATTATGAGGTAATAACGAAAGTTCACCAAGACCGCACTGTACAAATATGGCACGACATCGCTGCTCGGCTGGTACATCGAATGTTGGATGAGCGCGCGATGTAAACAAAGATGGCGCTTACCCTTAACCCGCTCGCAGTTAAGAGGCTAGAGGGCGATGGAGAATATATGCCTCTAAAGTATATGGAATAATGCATCGGAAACGACGGGTGCATATCTTCTTGATAAAAAAAGGAGATGTATGATAATAATTATTCCGAAAATACCGCAAAGCAAACACTCAGACATTAGTGCAACACATCACCCGACGCGCTAACGCGCTAATGACTACATGGATGTGTCTTTATACATTCTTTGCGTTATTTTCGTAATAACCTTAACTATACTGAAGTAATCTAACGTAAACAAACTAAAACTAAACTAAACGAAACTAAAATAGTCAGAATAATCTGATGTTTTAGTGATTTGACTTGTTTAGCTACTAAAGCGGAAGTATATCTGACCTGTTGAGTATGTATGTATGTATGTATGTATGTATGTATGTATGTATGTATGTATGTATGTATCTATGTATCTATGTATCTATGTATGTATCTATGTATGTCTGCATCTATGTAGGTAGGAGGGGGAAGGGAGGAAGGGAGGAAAGAGTGCCTGAGTCTATCTATTTATCTATCTATCTATCTATCTATCTGTCTGTCTGTCTGTCTGTCTGTCTGTCTGTCTTTCTGTGGCTGTTATTTAATGATAATGGCAGATATTTGGCAGGTATAACCAGTAGGATAGCGAATAAAATGTAGCTTAATCATGGTATTGCAGGGCAGCTTATCCTAGCTCGTTGGCTAGACAAATTTTACCATTGGGCGATAGCGTAGATTTAAAGGAGGAACACAACAGGAAAGAAATAGATCTGAGAAAACAAAACCATGGTTCAGTAGATATAAATTGTCACCTTTTACATACAAGGAAAAGTGGCTGGTCTGTCGATAGAGCTTTATTTTGTCCTTGTCTATGGGATGATTTAAATAAATTATCATTCAGTATTTAAATTGACTGCTTCACGTCAGTGTTTATCAGTATATTTTGATAAATATCAGCTGTCAGTATTGACATATTAACGTGCCCCTCCCATCTTATTACCGTAAATTATCGACAATCAACTTTAGAGAAACACATATCATACGTATAGAAGTTGCTTAGAATACTGCAACCTTTCGTACATTTATTTTCCACTTTAACCCTTTGCACCCTAAGGCCCTTGGGTGGAGTTGACATTTGGAAGTACCATCTAGCATGACGTCTGACTTCTTAAATTAACAAAGACTGTCCCCCATACCATTATATTTTTAGAATCACCATAAAATACTCTGTCCCAAAAATATGCAAATTATGGTCACGTGACCTCATTAAGTATTCAAAATGGCAGCCAATATATAAAATATTGTACTTTTTAACATATTTCTTTATTTTCATGGGATTCCTCATTAATTCATCATTTTTCATCACCAAACCTGTTTTCTATCACGTCAGCATGGACTGAAATGAAATTGTGACAAAAATTTTGAAAAAACACTGATATTTTGTATCATTTTGACCTGCTAAGTGTAATGTAAACAAAGGCTCTGTATAAGTGTTAAATCTGTCAAAGCATAATGTAACATAACATCCAGCACCTAATATTATGAAATATTTCCCACAGTAAGTATGTATATTTTGAAAGACAATGACACACTTGTCCCAAAATATGCTAATACTGGTCATGTGACCCAATTAGGTATTCAAAATGGCCGCAAACAATATCAATTTATCATTATCTTTACATGTTTTCGAGTTTTCCAGTAAAAGATTATCGATATTTTATCATATCCCAATGCTAAATAACATTTTTAGTCCCATTACCCTGGACTTTGATGTAAACTTTATACATTATGATAAACTTTACACAGACTTGATAAACCTTACACAGATTTTCTTGTCTTCACTCATAAGTCAAGAATTACACACAGCGCCCTTGAATAGGGGTCAGACAGGTCAAGGTATCCTATTTTATAACATCTGACTATTGAATTTATCAAACTTTGTCCACAATTACAAGATATGTTTTGAATTGTAGTATTACAATTGCCCCCAAAATATGCAAATACTGGTCACATGACCTCATTAAATATTCAGAATGGCCACCAGTATTCTAAATTTACAATGATTTTCACATATTGCTTCTCTTTCTGACGACATTCTAAAGAATTTATCACTTCCTATTTCTCAATTATGTCTGAATGTATATTAGATTCTGTTGTCTACAACTGATGGTTCCAGGAAAATGTTTGTAACATATTTTTATGAACTCAATAAAAGCTTCGTTCAAATCACAGTGTACACTAACATTACAATCATTTTGCAAAATTCAGAATTTGATTATTCGAGGTTTGCAAACTTCATCCAATATACATGCAAAAACATAAGAATACACAATTTTATTGTAACCAAAAAACAATATTTATTGTTTATCTTTAGTAAAAAAAGTAAAAATAATGTAGCAACGCCCTAAAAATCAGACCAAAACCCTCAAAATGTCACAAGGGAACCATTTCTGGATAAGGTGGGTTTTGTGGCATGTACATCATTAGTATAATAAAATTAGGTCTTAGAACACAACACTGTCAATGTTGATGATGTCGCTGTCTTTTATCATATTCTGAGCTCTGCATGTCATCTCCAAGCCTTTCTCTTTCCATCCACCAACAGTAACATTGAAGAGAAAAAATGCAGAACGGTCTGCAGTATATTGTCTTTTCAAAGTACAGTACTGTATGTAAAACCTACTAAAACTTTCTCGGTTTGTTTTCTCGATTATAAATCGCATACAATAAATCTCATTCTGTCTTCAATTGCATTATCAACTCAGACCCCCTTTATATGGCGTTATTATGATAACCTAGCCTCGGTAGTGAGATCTAATATCGATATCATTATACGCTATTACATTTTTACGTATTCAGAAACCACAAAGCATACATACAATATCAGCGGATGTTTATAATTATTACAAAATGCGTTAACTTATGTTACAAAACACGTTTTATTACAAAACGCTGATACCCTTATTACAAATCGCGTAAACAATATTTTATTACAAAATGCTGATACCCTTATTACAAAATGCGTAGACCATTTTATTACAAAATGCTGATACCCTTATTACATTTTGCGTAAGTTGTTACAAAATGCGTCGTATTACAAAATGCCGCAGTACAGAGTGTGTTTACTCGTTAAGTAAGTACAAAATTTGATCGCTCCCTGACTTCCATTTCAAATTAGACAGACTTAATTTTAGACAGCTGTCAATCAGTATTTTTACCAACTGATCATCTGAGGCAGGTAACTACTAGATTTTGACTAGTTTATTATCATATATTTGAGAGAATCATTGGTATACACAGTCAGTTGATTTATTAAATATAGGATAACGACATTCTTTCTGATGTATTGCAGACAACAAGCAATCAACAGGTAGATACTCAGATAAAATAATTAAATAATAACACATGAGAGCGAGGGCAATATCACGATTTATTGCCTGCCCAAGGGATGGTGGTCATGATCGAAATACTGATGATGCCCGAGCCGTAGGCGAGGGCATCATCAGTATTTCGATCATGACCACCAGCCCGAGGGCAGGCAAAAAATCGTAATATTGCCCTGGCTCTCATGTGTTATTATTTTTATTACACCTAACAAGCAAACATGCAAAGAAACAAAAACACAAAGACTTCTTCGAGTACAGTTCGCCTTCTGAGTCCGGACCTCAGCGTAAATGTTGTCAGTGCCGAGTCTAGGGTTGCCGCTAAAGTTTGCCGATCTCCTCGTGGCGTATCCAAATTTGTTGCTTGCATAGTCGTTGAATACAGAAATTGCATTTCTTGTTGCCATTTTCGTTCGTTTGCTGTTTACTTGCATCAAAATATCATCTAACTGTGCCGGTGACAGCTCTGCATGACGTTTCGCAGCCATAAGTTGCCGACTGCAAAGTACAACAAGCGAACGACAATTTGTTTTGCACAGAAAGGATGCGCAGTAAGTAAAATGACGTCATCCATGTAATATCAAATGCAGAGGGCATCATCAAGTTCGCAGAGGGCATCATCACGTTCTTTTACATGTCACGTGAGTCGTGTTTAACCAATGGCAGTGCACGCTGAATGAGTTAGGTGTAATAATTAAATAATAACACACGCCAGCAAGGGCAAGATCACTATTTGTTGCCCGCCCAAGGGATGGTGCTCATGACGGTAATATTGATGATGCCCTAGCCGAAGGCGAGGGTATCATCAATATTACCGTCATGAGCACCAGCCCGAGGGCAGGCAAAAAATCGTGATCTTGCCCGTGCTAGCGTGTGTTATTAATTTTATTACACCGAACAAACACTGTTGTTTTGAAACTTTGCTTAGAATGCAGTCAAGTGTCGATCGAGACTCGCCACAGTGAAGCGTTCTATTTGTTGCTCGATCGTAATGCTACATAAAGTTGAAGGTTAACTTAAATTAACATCTATGAAAACAAAGACAGTGTTGTTAAAGCTTTTTCTCGTTTAATCATTAATGTACTAACGTCCTCTACATCAGGTCCACCTAATTTCTTGTACCTTTTCAAAACCCACTGCTTTACAGAAAATTCCAAGCAAATGTACACGATGATGTGGTACGCGCAGAAAGGACGCGCGGTATTCCAGAACGTGGTAGCGGGCTATATCACTGCACGCGACGGGGCTATATCAGCGCACGTGACAGGGCTATATCGCCTAAGCCATGTTCTATCACTTTTTGTTCTATATCACGTGAGTAAAGCTAAGCCAATCACAGTACCTGAATAATACGTGAGGTGTAATAAAATATAATAACATAAAATAAATTATTATACATTATTCTGCCTTCACAAATAATAGAATCGAGCTTCCGTAAAAACGGGCACGGAACGGGCATGCAATAACCCCTTTATATTTGATGATAAACAGTGCGTCATTGAATGGCTCCATATTGAAACTCCATACTGTACTTTGAAAATAACTTCTGGTTAAAGAAACAGAAGTAAATGTATTACGATTGTTGAGAGGTGAAAAATATTATGAGGTAATAACGAAAGTTCACCAAGACGGCACTGTACAAATATGGCACGACATTGCTGCTCGGCTCGTACATCGAATGTTCGATGAGCGCGCGATGTAAACAAAGATGGCGCTTACCCTTAACCCGCTCGCAGTTGAGAGGGCGATGCAGAATATGCCTCTAAAGTGTATGGAATAATGCATCGGAAACGACGGGTGCATATATTCTTGATAAAAAGGAGATGTACGATAATAATTACTACGAAAAAACCGCAAAGTGAGCACTCAGACATTTGTGCAACGCATCGCCCGACGCGCTAAACGCGCGCTAATGACTACATGTATGTGTCTTTATACACTCTTTGCGTTATTTTCGTAATAACCTTAACTATACTGAAGTAATCTAAAGTAAACAAAACTAAAACTAAACTAAACTAAACTAAACTAAACTAAAATAGTCAGAATAATCTGATGTTTTAGTGATTTGACTTGTTTAGCTACTAAAGCGGAAGTATATATGACCTGTTGAGTATGTATGTATGTATGTATGTATGTATGTATGTATGTATGTATGTATGTATGTATGTATGTATGTATGTATGTATGTATGTATGTATGTATGTATGTATGTATGTATGTATGTATGTATGCATCTATGTGGGTAGGGAAGGGAGGGAGGAAAGAGTGCCTGAGTATGCATATCTATATATCTATCTGTCTGTCTGTCTGTCTGTCTGTCTGTCTGTCTGTCTATCAATCTTTGTATAGATGTTATCATTTAATAATGATGGCAGATATTTGGCAGGTATAACCAGTATGATAGCGAATCAAATGTAGCTTAATTAAAGTATTGCAGGGCAGCTTATCCTAGGTCGTTGGCTAGACAAATTTTACCATTGGGCGATAGCGTGGATTCAAAGGAGGGAAAGAAATAGATCTGAGAAAACAAAACCATGGCTCAGTAGATATGAATTGTCACCTTTTACATACAAGGAAAAGTGGCTGGTCTGTCGATAGAGCTTTATTTTGTCCTTGTCTATGGGATGATTAAAATAAATGATCATTCAGTATTTTAATTGACTGCTTCACGTCAGTGTTTATTTCAGTATATTTTGATAAATATCAGCTGTCAGCATTGACATATTAACGTGCCCCTCCCATCTTATTACCGTAAATTATCGACAATCAATTTAGAGAAACACATATCATACATGTAGAAGTTGCTTAGACTATTGCAACCTTTTGTACGTTTATTTTCCATTTAACCCTTTGCACCCCATACCAAGGCCCTGGGTGGAGTTGACATTTGGAAGTACCATCTAGCATGACGTCTGACTTCTTAAATTAACAAAGACTGTCCCCATACCATTATAATTTTGGAATCATCATACAATACATTGTTCCAAAAGTATGCAAATTATGGTTACATGACCTCATTAAGTATTCAAAATGGCGGCCAATATATAAAATATTGTATTTTTTCAACATATTTCTTTATTTTCACAGGAATTCCTCATTAATTCATCATTTTTCATCACCAAACCTGTTTTCCATCACGTCAGCATGGACTGCAATGAAATTGTGACAAAAATTTTGAAAAAACACAGATATTTTGTATCATTTTGACCTGCTAAGTGTAATGTAAACAAAGGCTCTGTATAAGTGTTAGGTCAGTCAAAGCATAATGTAACATAACATCCAGCACCTAATATTATGAAATATTTCCCACAGTAAATATGTATATTTTGAATGACAATAACACACTTGTCCCAAAATATGCTAATACTGGTCATGTGACCTAATTAGTATTCAAAATGGCCGCCAACAATATAAATGTATCATTATTTTTACATGTTTTCCAATTTCCAGTAAAAGATAATCGATATTTTATCATATCCCAATGCATAATCACATTTTAGAGTCCCATTACCATGGACTTTGATGTAAACTTTATACATTATGATAAACTTTACACAGATTTGATAAACCTTACACAGATTTTCTTGTCTTCACTCATAAGTCAAGAATTACACACAGCGCCCTTGAATAGGGGTCAGACAGGTCAAGGTATCCTATTTTATATCATCTGACTATTGAATTTATCAAACTTTGTCCTCAATTGCAAGATATTTTTGGAATTCTAGTATTACAATTGCCCCAAAAATATGCAAATACTGGTCACATGACCTCATTAAATATTCAAAATGGCAACCAGTATTCTAAATTTACAATGATTTCAACATGTTGCTTCTCTTTCTTACGACATTCTAAAGAATTTATCACTTCCCATTTCTCAATTATGTCTAAATGTATATTAGATTCTGTTGTCTACAACTGATGGTTTCAGCAAAATGTTTGTAACATCATTTTTATGAACCTAATAAAAGCTTCGTTCAAATCACAGTATACACTAACAGTACAATCATTTTGCAAAACTCAGAATTTGATTCTTCGAGTTTTGCATACTTCATCCAATATACATGCAAAAACATAAGAATACACAATTTTATTGTCACCAAAAACAATATTTATTGTTTCTCTTTAGTAAAAAAAGTAAAATAATGTAGCAACGCCCTAATAATCAGACTGAAACCCTCAAAATGTCACAAGGGAACCATTTCCGGATAAGGTGGGTTTTGTGGCATGTACATCATTAGTATAATAAAATTAGGTCTTAGAACACAACACTGTCAATGTTGATGATGTCGCTGTCTTTTATCATATTCTGAGCTCTGCATGTCATCTCCAAGCCTTCCTCTTTCCATCCACCAACAGTAACATTGAAGAGAAAAAAATGCAGAAAGGTCTGCAGTGTATTGTCTTTTCAAAGTACAGTACTGTATGTAAAATCTACTAAAACTTTCTCGGTTTGTTTTCTCGATTATAAATCGCATACAATAAATCTCATTCTGTCTTCAATTGCATTTTGACTGTCAACTCAGACCCCCTTATATGGCGTTATTATGATAACCTAGCCTTGGTAGTGAGATATAATATCGACATCATTATATGCTATTACATTTTTACGTATTCAGAAACCAAAAAGCATTTTGAAATAAATACAATGTCAGCGGATGTTTATAATTATTACAAAATGCGTTGACTAATGTTACAAAACGCGATTTATTACAAAACGCTGATACCCTTGTTACAAATCGCGTAAACAATATTTTATTACAAAATGCTGATACCCTTATTACAAAATGCGTAGACCATTTTATTACAAAATGCTGATACCCTTATTACATTTTGCGTAAGTTATTACAAAACGCGTCGTATTACAAAATGCCGCAGTACAGGCTTCCATAGGGACAACATTAGACGTTATAGAAATAGATACACCTTGAAAAGCCTTCCTGTAATATTCATGGTTATAATGGAATTCACTAAGAATATTATTAAATCGTCAATTTTCCTGAAGATTTTGAAAATTATTAATTGTTAGAAAATTAGGGCTGACAACTTTCTAAACCTATAAATTCTCATCGTTAACAAAATTATGACATTATTCAGAAAAAAATGGAACAAATAAATATACATTGCAGAATGGAACATAATATATAGGATGCAAGACTTGTTCTTATAATACAATATGACGGAATGATAAGCATTTGTTTTGGTATTTAATTTCTACTTCCATAATTTATTGGTTTGTTAAAAAGGCTTTAAAGAGATAAAACAATCCATTGAACAACTGATTGCGAAGCAGACAGTAAAGTGTATAGAAAACAGTGCCAGAAAACCCATATTTTTAGACTCCCACTTTTCCCTATCATGGTGAACTGGCCTATACGTAAAAGATAGACCGATTGAAGTATTGGTGTATTGTGCATCACCGGTCTTGCTTGTTGTTTTGGTGTATCTGTGCGTTACCTCGTCTGATACGTTTGATAAGAAGGAATACCAGGCAAGGACGCTTCTATTGTGTCGTCGTACAGTATAGGGCTGGAGAGATAGTCGTCAATAAGAAGGAGATTCATGATACATCACTGACCCAACTAGTTAACCTGTATTGATGAATGGCTAATGGGTATTCAAAAATTGTCAAACAGATGTACACACAATTGTAGATCCCTCTCTTCCCAACGATTCCAATTATGTATTTTGGCACAAAATGCCTCGTACACAGTATCAGATTGACCGATTATTTTCATTCGACCAATTTAGACGCTTTCCTTTTATTTAATATTGCATCGGTACCACTTGTTCAATGGATGATTGACGCTCACGTAGTGTATTTCAGACGCCATATACATTGACCTTTCCTCTTTTAAAGTTACCGTGAATACCTGAAGTAAACACTGTATCGAGTTGAGGTAGGTACGAGTAAGCCCCACTTACCTCCACGACAACACCTCTTCCAGCTATCACATGGAAAAAAAGACGCTATTCCAAAGTTGAGTTCTGTTATAAACATATGATATCATGCAATATAAACAATTTGCACTTGTAAAGGTACTTTTAATGTCCAACCTAATGATAACTCTTTCGTGTTTTCTACTTGTCAAGAAAAATTATCTTTCTTGACATGGGCCGACGACCATAATGACGCGCATGACCTTGTTAATGTCTTGTTTGACCCCAAAGATGTGGCCATGAATAGGGTAGGTACAGTTTTACTGTAATATGGTTGATTTCCGTTTAACTCCTTTCAATTATATTAGGGAAAACAAAAACAAGCAGTAGCCGCTGATGTCATACATTTTATGATATTTTTTCCTAGAAAATGATGTATTCGCGGAAACGATCGATAAACCCAAGGGCCAATCATGGTAGGAGGTGTCGGTAGCTTTTTGACTACCTGCATAAGGTCACGCGTTGTACAAAATGGTGGCTGTAAATAACTTGTAAGGTGCTAAGCATTTCTCATTGCCGAATGTGAGTTAACTGATGATTTGCTGGTGACTTATATTATTGTTTTTTTCCTATCCAGCCCAGTCCCGCTTTCCTATGATACATTATTATATGTCGGGAAAGCTGCTATTCTACAAACGCTTGAGAGGTCTACTCTTCATGTAACAGTGTATGATCAGTTCTGAAGAGTCACTGTGATAGTTTATACGCTTAAGGAGGTACGCTACCATTCCACAATCTGTTGGGACATTCTTGAACTTGACTTTTCTGAAATAACTTTGTGTGTACATTGCAAAGATATGAAAAATATGGGGTACCATTCAAAATTTTAAAAAACACACGCCAAAATTGACAGAAAACCACTAAATCTCCCATTTTGCGAAATTCGCACTTACCAGCAGAATCTTTATTATGTCGCAAACGATTAATAGATCCCAGTGTGCATAGCACAATTTTTGCATTGCCAGGACAGCAAAATTAGGAAATCAACTAAAATTTGTGATGGCTTGTCTTAAAAATTAAATATTAGACCCTAAATTTATCATTTAACTATAAAATTTGTCTTTTTAAAAATATAAACTTCATATAAATGCACCAAAATAATTTTCAAAATGTTAAAAAGTACAGTAATATCTATCAAACAGACAGTGTTCTTTGATTTAGAAGCAAAAAAGTTGGGGTCACCACGCAATTTTTTTTACTAAACAGCAAAAAGTGATGAAAAAGGTGAATTTTGTTAGGCCTGAGATTTGACCCTGTAGCTTACTGATATTATGTCAGAACTATAATTGTTAATTATTCTCTACTGATCTTTCAAATTAAAAATAATGTCGATATTTCAGTGCAAAAATATAATTTCAGTTGTTTTGATTCATAAAAACTTCTGAATTAAATAATATAAAGTCACTAGAATGATTTTTTGCCACTTTGTCCTGATATTCACGCTCATCAGGTTAGTTAGTCTAAAAGGAACATGTACATCTTCTTGACAAAAGAAGGCACTCTCCTATATAGAATGGTAGCATACTACCTTTAAGTTCCACACTTGATTATTCGGTACAGACCATAACATTTCTTACTGAGAACATAATTTTGTCCAGCTGCAAGCTGAGTTGAGGTTGCGGATTGTTGACCAGTATTACAACACACAAAAAGTCAAACATCACAAATTAATTTTCATATTTACAAAATTAATTTAAAAAGGTAAAAAAGAAGACTCTGTCCCTTGAAAATACTATTCTCCGATCAAACAAAAGTTCACTTACCATTAGTAAGGCCAAGTATCGTTTCCTATGGAAGTCTACAGCAACGTAGTTTTCACCGTAGAGGGTTGTCACAGCTATTTTGACCGTATTAACAGCTTGTGATTGTATTCGTCGTCTAAAAGTTTCAGATATCGTAAAAGTTCTGATTTACCATAGAGGTTTTATTTGAGTGTGACAAATGGGAACGGGTTTCATTTCGTGTCAAAATCCCAATGTGCTCTGCATTAATGGAGGACAGTGGAATTATTTTAACTTACTCCTATATCGGAGGCGCTACTGTCGAAATTGCCAATTTGGTTCAAAGACGTACCCACTATTCGCGATTATCTTTGACTCTACTACATCCAATGATTGAAGACGTACAAAAACGATTCCACAAATTTCTTAAGCATTTTCATTTGATTCGAATAAAATTTAAGGAAATACTTGATTACTCATAACCATCGTCTTGTTGTCTTCGATGATCATATTAGGTATGGGCGTCTGTCACACCAAACTTCTTTTCCTTTCTCAGCTGTTGATGCAATGTATGCCGACCTGAGTTTGTGTTTAATGTGTGTCCAGTGAATGGATAGATTTATTAATAGATAATAGAAAATTACTGTCTAAATGTTTCCTGTTTGTTCAGGCGGACATAACCCTTAAGTTTCGCGATACAGAACCTGCATCTTTAGTACTCGAATATGGCACAAGACCACTAATTCATTTCCCATAGGCCACCACAGTAGCGTTGAGCTCGATTTTCCTATTTTAAAACATTCAGCGGCACGAATCCTCTTAACAGGTGTTAGGTCAATGTCAGCTTAACTACTGTTAATTTTTCGTGTGGGCAAGTCCACGGAAATTTTGAGATAGCGATGAAAATAGCGCCCTCAGTGGTGTTTTGACAAATTTCAGGCTTATGTTATGATTTCTATTAGCCTAGAACTCCTCATATTACCACCAAATGCTACAGCCATTATTCACACCAGTCTGCATTTGATTCAGGCAGAAAAATATCTTACAAAAATTCTTGACGTTAAAGTTCAAACTAAACAAGCATCCATGAGATATCAAAACTTCAAGGTCTGCACTATTTTTCTTCCGAACTATCTTCGTGGGTAACGAACCCGGAAGTGAATTAGTGATCTTGTGCCATATTGTGTAGATATTGCAAAATCCCGGGCAATAAAAACTATATGCTTTCGCATCAGTAGCTTTCCTTTTAGAAGTCTCTTCAACACATATTTTTGGGCGTAACTGACTTTATCTTTACATGTTCCCTAAATCCAAAATTACCTGAAACCAAAAAAAAAAAAAAAAAAAAAAAAAAATACCAAACAACATGTAACATGTACGTTATCACGAGTATCTAGATCCTTCTAAAACCCCAAAACCGAAACTGAGATTAGTCATCTTCTTAGCAACCACACTTTTTCAATTGTTAGGATATGTGAGTATTAACAGCTTTCTTCACGGTCTTTATAGTATTCCAAACGGTTTAGTCTATTCCCATAACAAACACTTGAATTGAAAATGATGCAAATAATCTCCATGGTTATCAATGCCTTTCTTTGTTTAACTTAAAAAGCTTTTTTATCGGAAAGTACAGAAACCAACATCTTTATCATATAAAATATGACACCGAGGAAGTAAGACGTCGTTAAAGTGAAGAGATGGCGGTTGCTTTTGTTTTGGATTTATCACCAACTCACAGTTTGTTCATCCACTCTCAGACTGTGGCCATCTGAGGGTACAGTACGGGTTACAGCAGTACCTTGCGCTAATCAGCCCATGTAATTATATTAAATATTTGATTAGATAACGCTTATTACGGGCATGTAATTTGGTTTATAAACTGCACACAATGCCTCTAATAGGTTATAAAGGCATTAAAAGAAGTTCCAAAAGTAAGGAATTTTATCTCCTGCAAACGTTCATACAGCGCCGCCTGTGGCGGGGGTCAAGAGGTCATCGTGTGGGCTTGTACCATCCTCTTTTGCCCTGAGACGTCCTCCAGGCAAGACTGCCATTTCGGCAGCTGGACCTCATCTGAACTTTAACAACGGTAACGGTATTTATAACATTCCTTTCTTCACAAGAAACCATGCCCCTATCCGTGTAGTACTTTTGGGGCATTCTTTCATACGCCGTCTAGGAAAATACACGCGCCGGAACTCACTCATTTTTTCTGTTTGTTCGAAGCGTGTTTGTGAGGGGTACCAGCGGAGGTAACTTTCTCGGAGGACATCGTACGTGAGAGACGTTTCGCCAGGTTTTGTATTTCGGCATCGGTACAAACGATCTCTGCAGTGTGCATGATTCACAAGAGGCTATTGCTCATAGGATTATTTTTTCATGCAGAATTTCCATCGGCATTTCAACGTTCGTATATTTCATTAGTTGTAAGCTAAGTTTTGCATCGTGCCCGCGGCCGTGTACAGAAAACATCCGGGACTTCAATGCACGTGTAGACGCCCTGTACAACAACTTGAGGAGGCTTTGGCGGGAAATCCCTTTGTGTTTTCTGGTCACATGTCGGTTATGGCGGTCATCGCTACAAGTATTCTACAGTGACGGGGTACACTTAACGCGCCGTGTATGCGCCGGGATTATCGGAGTGTACGAGTGTACGCGGTGGCTTTACTTCGCGCTTGTCGAGCATTGGCATTTTTTAATTTTTTTTAAAGTTTTAGCTGTGGTCGAAGTGTCGACAGAGTGGCATCAAACCAGGACATGGGAATCATGTGTGTGAATCTTGCTACATACTTCTCCCCACGCGGCTTTTCAAGTTGTTGCTGTGCTTACAGCCCATTACAGGTCCCCAATGTCGGTTGTTGCTGTTTTTACAGCTTGTTCATTTTCCACTTCGGTGGAATGTCAGCTGCTCTTGTAGCGCTGTTGTTTTTTCCCACATTGTTGGGTTCAGCTGTGTTATTCAGCTTGTTTTTTCCCTCAGTTGTAGGGCCCCTTCATTGTTGGGACCGGCTGGGCATGCAAACTATGACATTTGGCTGCGGAAGGGGTGGATGTATTTCAGGGCAGCGTCCCTGAGTGGATTCTCCATGCCTTGGATCTTGCTACCACTCAACCAGAGCTTTTCTTTTCCTCATCACCTGTAGTCGTGCACATGTCCAATTGAGGGAGCGTTGCAATTTCAGTTTTCTGTCTTAGATTTGCAGTAGTTTAGCATGTGACCAGCTGTCGTAAGTTTGGAACGGTTTGGTTTATTGTAAACTATTCAGTGGAAGTCAGGTAATTTCCTTTTGCTGCCTAGTTTTCCTTTTCTTGCTCATAGCCATGGCTCGAAGCAAAAAGGTAGCACAGAAGCAGGCAGCTAGCTCCAGTGCCTCAAGTAAAAGAGCAGTTACAGGTATGGTTCCTGCCAATGGTAGTTGTCTTCAGCAGCAGACAGTTAACAGCATCATTGTCATCAGCTTCTACAACAGTGGCAAGGGCTTCAACTCAGCTTGAGATCTTCACAGTCAAAACAGCCTACTTGAGATACCACAGCATCAACAACAGGCATATCTGCAGAACACTATCCATAACACGGTCCTTTTAATCAAAAGGCAGATGTAGAGTCACGCTGACATCACTCCATGTAGGTAACAATTACCTTATCCACAAATGGGGCTAAAGTAAGTATATGATACCTGTTTTCACCTACAGGTAAAAACAGTTTGTTAAGGCAAATGACGTATGCACTTCTTTTGGAGCATTCATATGCTGTCAGTCTGAGGGATTCTATGCGAAGTAATTTCTGTCAGTTCAAATTTATGAGAGCAGTAGTAGTAGAGATATAAATTCGCGGTGGACTTCATGTCCGCGAGAGACTTGTCGCCCAACATTGGGTTACAACTAGTGTGCTTTTTCATTACCATTACTAGTTATGTGTTCAAGATCAGCCAGTTCACATTTGTCAAGATTGTGTTTCATAAAGTTTGCTTGCTGTACATTTCATTGCTGTGGTCGAACTTTTGCTGCAACAAAGTGGCGTCAGACTGAGTCATGCATATTATGTTTGGCAGCCTGCTTATTGCTTCCCATTAAGCTGGATTTTGCTGGGCTTACAGCCCATTACAGGTTCTCAATGTGGGGTGTTGCTGTGTTTACAGCATTTTCACTTTTTCCTTTGTGGAATTTAGTGTGTTTTTCAGCTGGGTTTTCCCCTCATGGTTGGATTCGGCTGTGCTGGTCCACTATGTTGGGTGTTGCTGTATGTTCAGCTTTGCATTTTTCCCTTGTGGAATTTCCCTCATGGTTGGATTTGGCTGTGCTGGTCCAATATGTAGGGTGTTGCTGTGGGTACAGCGTCTTCCCTTTGTGGAATTTGTTTCCCAGCGTGTTTTTCCCCACATTGTTGGATCGGCTGGGTCAGCAGCAGTGTCATTTTATCCGCTTGTCATATGTGGGAGGCAGTGTCAGCATGTTACTGCCCGGGCTCCTTAATGGTTTTCCCATGTTTGATTCTGTCTGCCACTCAACCTATTAGCTATGTAATAGGTATAATGCAACCACATTATTGAGACTCTGTCGAATTCTTTTTCTGCCTCGTTCTCCCTTTGTTTTCACCAACAGGCATGGAAAAAATAACTGTACAAAAAGAAGAAGGGAGCTAACCTCATTGCCACTCAGCATATTCAAATCCAGCATCAGACACTAGGGCTACAAGGCAACAATCAACAACATCAACTTTACAAAATGGACATATATTTTTTTTTTTCAGTTATTCTTTAGGATATATAAGTTTATCCTCTCTAGATCAATATGAAGCTGTATTATTGTACATAAGACTTCAAAGTTATAGTAATGGCTCATCTATCTTGCTATGTCTTGCACATAATTTACAAAGGCAAGCCTTCCAATAACCAATCAGAGGTTTCAGATGTTTGGAATCTACTTGCCAGTTGAAGACCCAGTTTTAGTACAGCAACTGTGCGCCGTGCGTGGTACAGAGTCAAATGTTGTAAGCCAGCTTCCCCTTTCAAGTAGAGTCAATTTAACGGGAAATCAGCTGTGTTTTCTGGTTTGCCAGTGTGACAATTTTTTAACCTTCCTTTATCAATATGAGTGCATTACTGCTACTTAAAAACAGGCTCTCCAGCAATCATCCAGAGGTTCTGGACGTATGAAGTCTATTTGCCTAAATGGTCGTTGGGTACAATCAGTTAAGTTGTGAAACAAGTATATATATAGGTCATCAGTTTAAGGCCAAGTTTAGCATAGTAACTGTTCGCAGGGGCTGCAGTAAGTTGTGCCATTCTGGCTTATTATCTGATGTCCCGAAAAATGTTCAAGTGTCAACATATAAGGAGCAAGTATGCTTTGTAGGGTGGGGAGGAAGCTGGTTAGAAATATGTTTATAAAGTTCAGGAAGTTTTTAGGTTCACACTATGCGCTTCCTCCAGACTAGCAGATTCCATTTCACATTGCTAACAATTATTTTTGCTATCTTTGCATTCCACGCATTGTGATTCCATATGATTGACTAGGCTTTTTCAGAGAGAATTTTTCCCTCCAAAAGGGTTTTTTAATCTCTGTTTTTAGAGCAAGTCTCTCTTTGGTTTGTGTTTAGCCACAGTAGGAAATACAGTTACTCAATCGAGTTTTGTTCCTTGTTTCCCAAGGTAGTAATACAAAGAGGGGGGTCAACAAGACTCGTTTGTAGATAAAGTACAAAACGTAGTTTACAGACTTTACAATTGTTACGGGTTTACCTCTATTGCTGCAATAAAACAGAGGGTAGTAGCGTAGCCAAGCACAGTATATAAGTAGGATGGCTAAGCTATTGCTAGTTAGACACTGGTGCTGTGCCAGTATAAATTTGCATACATCTGTGAAACATGCATGAGTCACAGTTCATTTGCCAGTTTCTCAACACGGCACGGGTCAACGTAGCAATCAAGCAAGTCACTGTTCGCAGGGGCTGCAGTGACGTGGACTTTCTTCTTGTGGGGCCGACACAAGGTGTGTCTTGTGGCGTGTTTGGGCCCCACAAGATTGGGGCAAGATTAAATGAGTTACCTATGTAGGTGAATTCTTTGTTAGACTGTTAATTGGTCACCCATTTTGTGCCCACTTTATGTATTTCACAGTTATGAGCATGTTAATCATTGTAAGGAAATTTGTTTGTGTGTCAGTTTATTGGTCACCAATTTTGTGGCCTAATTGATGTATCTCATCTTTGCAACTTTAATTTTATCACAAGTGTAAGTAGGTTAGTTATTGTAAGGTCACACGTTTTGTACTATGTTTGCGTGTCATCAATTAGTGGCCTGTTTGATGTAATTTACAGTTACAGTTTCTCATTAAATGGTCACCCATTTGGTGGCCCATTTCTCCCACAAAGACATGAGTTGGGTATTCCTTAATTTTGCTGGTGTTGTAGCTGGCCGGGGCACAGCATCACTACCAGTGATGTGGGGCCTTGTCCAGCATTGACAGCGTTTGCAGGGGATAAAAGAAGTTACAAAAGTAAGGAATTTTATCTCCTGCAAACGTTCATACAGCGCCACCTGTGGCGGGGGTCAAGAGGTCATCGTGTAGGCTTGTCCCATCCTCTTTTGCCCTGAGACGTCCTCCAGGCAAGACTGCCATTTCGGCAGCTGGACCTTATCTGAACTTTAACAACGCCCTCCTCCTCCCCTTTCCACCACATTTTACCATGTATGGATTGTGTTTGGGCCCCACAAGATTGGCGCAAGATTAAATGAGTTACCTATGTAGGTGAATTCTTTGTTAGACTGTTAATTGGTCACCCATTTTGTGGCCCACTTTATGTATTTCACAGTTATCAGCATGTTAATCATTGTAAGGAAATTTGTTTGTGTGTCAGTTTATTGGTCACCAATTTTGTGGCCTAATTGATGTATCTCATCTTTGCTACTTTAATTTTATCACAAGTGTAAGTAGGTTAGTTATTGTCGTGTTCATCAATTAGTGGCCTGTTTGATGTATTTTACAGTTACAGTTTCTCATTAAATTGTCACCCATTTGGTGGCCCATTTCTCCAACAAAGACATGAGTTAGGTATTCCTTAATTTTGCTGGTGTTGTAGCTGGCCGGGCACAGCATCACTACCAGTGATTTGGGGCCTTGTCCAGCATTGACAGCGTTTGCAGGGGATAAAGGAATATAAAGAACCTTGGGCGCATATTGGGCGATTAGTGATAATGCCGCATTATTTTGATATACTAAATTCTTAGAAAACATAGTTAATCGAAAGGTAAAAGCTACATGTTACACTGGGGATTTGGTTGGAGAATGCAATTAACATTTATTGTCTCTAATTATGATGGAAACAACCAAGGGGGATTTTTCTGTGACTATTGAAACCATAGACAGAAGAAGTTAATGTCTATGCTAAAACCGATGAACACAATCATTGCGTAGCAGGGGAGACCGTAGTAAATCCACCACTCCGAGTGAAAATACAGCTTCTGTTTTATACGACAGGATTATAACAATTATATATATATATACCCGATTTAGCTGCTATGAATGAACTAATCCTGAACAACATTTTCGGCTATTTCTTGGCAAGAGAGACAGTGCTGGGGGAGTCCGACAGCCTGCCACAAATTGGCAGAGTATGCCATGGTCACCCGCACCGGCCATACAATAGTATCTTGACCTCAGGATGATGTCATTGAGGTGAAATGTACATAAGGAGGTGTACGTTTACGAACATAAGACACAGGAGAGTAAATAATATAGATAATAATGCGGAACTAAAAATTTTATCAATCATAATTAATCGAATTTTGAAAATTGGTGTTTGATGATGACAAATATGAACTGCAATTATTCGTTTACAGCTCGCTCTGACGCATGACGAAGCGAGTAACTGAATATCCCGCAATCAACGGTATGACTCTCGAAATACGGTTTACTCTTGCTTGTGATGTTTTAGCCCTCTAGGCTTATCTTGTGTCTAAACCTCGGGCGACTGGCTGGCGATTTTGAGGCTGCGATTAAGTGAAAATTAGATGCATGTTGCACCTCTCTTTTCGGCAATCATTTTTATTATTTGTCACGAAAAGATTGACTGTGATCAACGCAAAAAAAAATAGTAGCAACGGATTTCAACGATGTCCCATTTGCCCATAGTATGAAATATGCGATGAAAGACGCATTTGGTAAAAAGCAATATAGCATTTAAAGAAAAGTCAAAATTGACATATTGCCATAGGATTTCCATGAACAGTAACGAAGACACTCGGGAATACAATCACCGCCCGACAATGATCCGTCTACATCGGCACTGGTATGAAAACTTACGCCTACTTCCGTTGAAATGGCTCACGTCGTCCTCTCTTTTCCCACGCCCGAAAAACTAACGCGTGCCTATGAAAAGAAAAACGGTAAGTTGGTGAGCTACAACCCCAAAAATTTCCCGCCCACCCTCCCAGCGCCAATATGTCGGGCACAAGTGTATGAAAAGCACAAAACCTGTCCTTTTCTAGATAACATGGCAAGTCTTGAATAGGACGACAAAACACTCTAAAAGAGATCCGTGTAACATTCGTTCACTCACTGGGTGCACGTATGTTTGTTGGTCTTTCCTGTTGGCAATCTTTACCCAAGAGAGTTGGGCTTACACATACGTGCACTTCAGTTGCTTCGGCTAGCTTGAGTAAACAACGCTTGGCTTGCATGGTAAATTTGAGTAATCAAGATTTGTAGCTTCGTTTCGTTTAAAGATAGGTCCAATTTCTGCGCACCAACGGTTTTGAAGTATACACGTTCTCCAAAATAAACGCCCACAGTTTTTTCAGTGTATTTTCGACTCAAGTGTAGTCGCTACATATTCACAGAAATCTTATACAAGATTCAATTACAATTAACGCCTTAAAAATTACAGAATTAGGGGGTTCTAGGAGCAAACTTGACACGTTTGAGCGGAAGCTTGAATTTTCTTTTTAGTTCGAAACAACAACAACAGTTCAACTATTTGTCTAACCCTCACTTATAACTCTCTCTCTCTCTCTCTCTCTCTCTCTCTCTCTCTCTCTCTCTCTCTCTCTCTCTCTCTCTCTCTCTCTCTCTCTCTCTCTCTCTCTCTCTCTTAGTAGTAAGCCTAACGTACCTGCTAAGATTAATCTAGTGCAATGTGACTTTAACTTAAATCAGGATGTATGAAGGAGCTGACAATGTTTATGACGGCAAATCAAGGTAATCCGAGTGACTCACGAATTCCAGGATAATCAATAAGCGGGTACTCTACAATGATTTAAAGCTGAGTGGTCACCAAAATAACAATAATTAAGAATGCTCATATACAATATGGTACAGCTGCTTCATTATCAAACACACTGTGTCACACTAGTACAAATGCATTGATTATAAACACTGCATTTGGTTGCGAGCTGTGTCTCTTGCAGTGATATATATGCAAGCCTCAGTTGCGCAACATAGCCAGAGTGTACTTGAAGTATTTGAATTCTGTACATTGTTTTTTGGTCATTTTTGAATGAAAACATCTCCTGATGCAAAGGGTTAAGTTTTGACAGAGCTAGAATGACACTATTTCAACAAAGTAATTTCATTCGTTTCAGCATCAGGAGGGAAGATACCCTCCTGGTCTCCCCAGTGTTATCATTGCTTTCAAATTCTTGCATATCAAAAATTATGATGATATCTGAAATATCTATTTCAAACTTATGTAAGACATTTTTATGTTTATAAACACTTGATTTATGTCAAACGTGCCCATTTCCTCATAAGTAGTTAAAGAAATTGTGATACGAATATAAATTGGCTTTAGATTTTGAAGTGATAAAGCAAGAAGCTGATATGAAGATAGGCTCCATAGTTGCAGAGGCTTAATGCAAGACTGAATTTCACTAATTATCAGTATCACTTGCCATTTCAGACGTATGCATCCCTGTATCTAATCGTAGGATAAAAGCTAGAACATGCTTGTCAGCGCAATATATATAAGGCAAAGCGAATTTCAATGCCGTCATTATAGTTATATAATAGTTATTATAGGCTACTACGCTCGGCCAGACTGTGGAGGCTCTTGTCAAATTTTTCAGGTTGTCAATTACTGCTTCCCAAAAAGGCTAGTCACACCTGTGGTTTTCACATTTTTTAATTTAGAAGAGATTTTTTTATTTGCAGTGCTTGACATGCTTAGTATCCTATTTTGTGTGTACGGAGCGCTATCAGAGTGTATGTCATGTTACGGAACGTAGAGACGGACGGACGAACGCAACGGATTCAGACCAGCTGTTGGCTAGCCGTAGCTTATATCTTCTTACTGTGGTGTTGGTGGGGGATATTTGAAATAAATATATATGATTATATCAGTTTCTTGACCAAAACGGTGGATGGAATCAATCTCAATCTAAAATGAGTCAAACCTTTTTAAAAGGCCTTTAGTGCCCAACTTTCGGCAACGAATTCTCGTAAGACTTCGTCACATTGTCTTGTCGGGGGTCGCCTTACCATTTCATGCCTGAAGGCTGAGGACTGAAACTTCTCCCATTTTCAAATACGCATTGAACCAAGAAATAACTCGAGAACAAACTGTTATATTTGTAGAGCAATAACTGATTAAAATCAGTTCACACCCCAAGTAAGGTATCTTTTCATATGGAAATAATTTCGAAGCTACAGCGTTTGTGCCGGGAAATCTTGGCCTGCAGGAAGGAGATAGGAGATAGCGTTATGCGTTCGCTTAATTATTGGTAAAAAAAAACTTGAATGAGAATAATTGAAAACGGGATATTCCATAGTGTGATCTTGTTTAATCTTAAGAAAAGATCGGACTAGCAGGGTATTCCAAATGATGAACATTGTATAATGATGATAATTATCTACTTCCGAATTTTTAGAAAAGTATAACTTTGTAGAAGATGTAAACTAGAGACATACATAATTAAAACTCAAGACCTGGAACGTTACGTTCGCAATCTCATAATAAAAGGTCTAGAGTGGCGCTTACAGTCATCATCTCGGTTCATCAGCTTCAGTTACTTTATGTATTACGATCCAGAGTGGTACCTCAACTCGTCTTCACCTAAACCGTATTGGTGGAGAATCTAGGCTCCTGAAGCAGCATTACTATATGATATTTAGATCTCGTAGCAGAGTCAATCAGCGACAAGAACAAAATATGGCAGTTATAAGCAGAAGTACAACTGAGCTAGCAGCAGAATCGAATCCTTGTTGACATGTAGCGGCACATCGGAGGTGTACTTCAACCAGTGGATGTGGAACAATGACAGCAGAGACAGGGCGGGTTGCAGGCACGGACGTTCTAGGTGTGCAGTGAAACATTCTTGATGTTTGTGCTTATGTCATGCCTCGAAGATACACCGGACGGAAAAGAGATTGTCTACACAACCTCAAGGCGTTTGAAAAGTATGTCGGCCTAGAACGAGTACAACCAGCCGGCGTCAGCGACGGTTTAAGTTTACCTTCCAGCCGAATTTGGAACGAACTAATGACGAATAATGTTACAATGAAACATTCAGTATTTCAGAAAAGAAAAAAAATGAAAAATTGTAGATATCGACATTGGAAAACGCGAATATTCAATAAAATGGCATCCTCGAAACATAATAAGTGGGAACCGAACGACAGTCAAAAGGTCCGACAGCAACGAAAATAAGACGCATGACTTTTCAGTTTTGGCGATTTTTTTCTGGTACTTCAGAAATCACCCAATCATAGGTGAATACTAAAATACTTGCATGCAAACGAGGCATCTCTCTTTCTTTGAAGTATTCTTGTTTGTTTTATTGATTAACTTTTGTTGTATTTTTCTCATATGATGAGGTACGCGTCCAGGAGTTTTTGTTGTTTTGTTGTTTCTCTCCACAGTCGACTGGTTATGCCAGCTCAGGTGCAGTAAATGAACTTTATAGTTTGTAGTTCGATGTATTTTCAGTAATTTTAGAAGCGTTTTGAAGTTATATTGACGTTTTAATGTCAGTCTATTATTGAATCTGTTATTTCATCGAACATGGATTTCTCATAACACTTTGTGCTATCTTTAAAAAGTATAAATTAAAAGTACTTTAACTGTACTACTTTACAGCTACTGTAGATCATTCTATTTGAGTGAATTTCAATTGATATCGCCATGCTTCGTCACTAGCTTTAACCAGCGAAGACACTTTTTATTAAAAAGGTTGCGGAGTTAAACGCCCTCAGATTGCCTTGTAAATATTTTATATTGAAGCGTCCCCCACGTTGCAAAGACCTGTAAAGGTTGGTTCAAGATCGTACTAGAAAGAAATAGGAGATAGCATCATACGATCGATTAATTATCGGTTAAACTTGAATGAGAACAATCAAGAACGGGATATTCCATGGAATGATCTTGTTTAGTCTTTAGAAACAATCAAAGACTAGCGGTATCTCAATAATAAAAATAACATCATAATAATAATAAGATAATAATAACATCGAATTTTATTTCTAGATGATGATAAATTAATTGCTTAAAACGTATCAAAGCACAGCAGAGCAAAGTAATTTACCATAATAAGATTAAACGAACTTTGTAAATCAGCCCTTAAAAAACAAAGTAATTAGATATTCTATCTCGTTCTACCTATTTTCGTGTCGACAGAAGGGTGTCTATAATACTCGAAGTTTGGTAAAATAAAGTGAAATTCCAGTGTGCAGAAGCAATTATTGTGCAGACAGGTCAACCTTCGACTCCTTAGATGAAAAATGACGATAGCATCAGTTACTGTAGCGTTTTAGCTTGAATGTGCATTTTAATACATATGTATGCTAATCGTCAAAGGTAAGGCTTGTATAATGAAGACACGTCAAGTACATGATACTTATTGATCATATTTATAGCTTCTGGAGGAATAATGACTGCAGTACCCTGTAGCCGACTCGATTTCAGTCCGCATACCTGACCTCGACCCTACCGTTTGTTTGATTTACTAGGCGAAAAAGGTGCGCCATTAGCGCCGATGCTGAGAGCTACGAGCAAGTTGACCTGCATGGCGCACTTTATGCTCTGAGCACGTACGCAACCTGAGAGGACTGGTAAGCGAGACTAACCCAGTATGGGCAGCATTTTGACTTTGTTTAGAGTAATTGAGTCTACCTTCATGCTATAAGATTTCTTTATTTCTGGTATAGAAACCACATGTGATCGTTGGGGAAATTCAATGTCTGATTGGTTCTCTGTAAGTAATGGTGTAAGGAGGGGTGCTCTCTCCTTACCTTTTTAACATTTACATGGATGATCTCATTCAGAAGCTTTGTGACACTAGCATTGGGTGTAATATCTGTGGTGTCATAGCAAATAACTTAAGCTATGCAGATGATATGACTCTACTCAGTCCAAGTGTGGAGGGTTTACAGTATCGTCTTTATGTATGTGAAGATTACGGTAAAGAAAATGGCATGTATGGCTTTTAATGGAAGAAAGATTATCGTCTCTCGTACACCTTATGTAATGCTCAACGGTAGCAGGGTAAAATTGTTACTCAGCACAATCACTTTGGGCATGTTATTACTAGTGATAGACTGATGACGTTGAGATTGAACGACAAATACGTACTTTCTGTGTAGAGCCAATATGCTATTGAGACACTGTAAACACTGTTCTCTTGATGTTAAGAAAGTGTTGTTTTCTGCTTCCTGTAAAAATATTTATAGCTGCCATTCGTGGTTTAACAACAAATCAAAGTTTTGAACAAACTAAAAGTTATGTATTACAATAATGGGAGGAGGCTGCTAGGTGCATCTCCTGGTAGCAGTCTTCAAATATGTTTGTGTCTAACAATTTTATGTCTCTGGGGAAGTTATCCGACAAAGTATTACAACTGCAAATGCAGAATTGATAGATCTTCAAACGCATTGATTTCTCTCATATGTAATTCAGACTTGGGACATTCTTGAAGTTGACTTTTCTGAAATAATCTTTATGTGTACATTGCAAAGATTTGAAAAAAATATTGGGTACCCAAGCAAAATTTTTGAAAAAAACACATGCCAAATTGACAAAAAAACACTAAATCTCCCATTTTGCGAAATTCGCACTTACCAGCAGAATCTTACTTTGTCGCAAACGAATAACAGATCCCAGTGTGCATACCACATTTTTGCATTGCCAGGACAGCTGAGTTAGGACAATCAACTAAAATTTGTGATGTCTTGTCTTAAAAATTAAATATTAAACCCAAAGTTATCATTTAACTGTAAAATTAGTTTTTTTAAAATATAAACTTCATATAAATGCACAAAATAATTTTCAAAATGTTAAAAAGTTCAGCAATATCTATCAAACAGACAGTGTTCTTTGATTTAGAAGCAAAAAAAGTTGGGGTCACCATGCAAATTTTCTTACTAAACAGCAAAAAGTGACGAAAAAAGGTGAATTTTGTTAGACCTTAGATTTGACCCTCTAGCTTACTGATATTATGTCAGAGCTACAATTGTTAATTATTCTCTACTGATCTTTCAAAATAAAAATAACTGTCGATTTTTCAGTGCAAAAATATAATTCGGTTGTTTTGATTCATAAAAACTTCTGAAAGAAATATTATAATGTCATAGCATGATTTTTTGCCATTTTGTCCTGTTATTCACGCTCACTCAGGTTAGGTAGTCTAAAAGGAACATGTACATCTTCTGGACAAAAGAGGGTTCTCTCCTATATAGAATGGTAGCGTACTGCCTTAAGTCTTTCCTTCTCAAGTGTTTCTCATTCTCTCTGTTTCTTTCTGTGTGTTTTTTCCTTGTTTTTGATCATTTCAGGTTTATCTTCCTTTTGTTTGTGTATTGCTGATATGGACACATTGTCTGAAATAAACTTTAATAATAAATAAAAATTAGTAAAAGGCAAAAACAAACGTACTGTTGAAAGAAATATGTTATAATGTAACCTTACCCTTCGATTTGTCATTACACTTTTCCTTGTGCAAGAGTGCCAACTACATCAATCTTGACACTCCAGTGTTAAACGGTTTCTGCACATACTCTTCGCTTTCTGTATTTGCATTTTTGTTCTTCACTTCGAAATATATTAATGACTAGAGAGTGATTAACTTACGAGGCTACAAATCGTTCTCTGAAATGATTGTGTTATGATATTATGTTCTCTTGCAATACAATGAAAATGCTACCATTTTGATTTCAAAAACGTGCAACAGTAGAGCAAAACAATATTTATACACGACAGCTTCATAACTCATGTTTTTAACAGTTTCATTCTACAAATAAACTATTTAATATTTTGTGGATAATTTTTGTACGCTTCTCATAGTCTTTGTCGGTTAAGTTTAAGTACATACATCTAACACACTCCGAAAATGTCAGTTGCAAAATACTAACAGTACTACAATACAATAATCAGTCAAATTTGTGTAGGAAATTTTCATAAACCTATCACAAAATCTAACACATCAGGCATTTTTGATTTCATACATCAGCATAAACCGGTGGTTGTATTATTTTTGTACCAGTAGCATGTACGCCTACATAATTACAGTAGCTTCTATTATTAGCTGTTGTACAAATTAACAGAAACATCAGTTGATATCTAGGACAGGAAATAAAAAAAAATACTGAACATGATGAAATGAAAGCAAACTTCAAATCTGACATGATATCATGGTTTACAAAATTGGTCTCACTCCGAATTTTGCGACATTTTTGTGATATCGATAGTTGACAATATATAAGTTTCGAGCTGAGTATCATTAAAACGCAAGGTTTCTGAACCACTTTCTAACATTGAACCATAAACAAGCACGTGGATCGCTTGATCCGACCTGGCCATGGATATTTGCAATATCACTGCACGTCTACAAAATATGTCGGAATCGTAGAAGCTTAGTAACCATGATTCAAATTTAGAATATTGGCAACCCGTAAAAACATTCCCATCTATATTTTCGTGTTGAAATCGAGGTAGAAACATGACATTTACTTAACAAAATTATTTGCAAAATTCTGTATTTGTTGGATATTTGTCAGGGTATTTAAATACGATGTTTGGTTACTTTTATTCGTTCGACGCAGCATTTACACGGCATCGTATTGCAACGACACATTTTCAACTGTAGCCTCACATGACTTGTTCATTTTTTAAACATGACTGAAGGTAAAATTTGAATAATGACACTAAATAGCCATGAGAACTTCGACAAAAATAAGCCATACAGATAATGTCATATTACTAGGTCGGTGTATTGGATTAAAAAAGATTAATAAAATTGATCATTTCATCTCCATCAAGACGTGTGCAAATAATTAACGTAATGGCTGAACTCTGATATTTGATTTTAAGTTCGGCTTAGCTGCTGGTGACAAAGTAAACATATTTTCTAAAAATACCACATTACCCGACTGTGCATATGGACAGCTGTTATGACATGCAACGTATTCCACAGTGTACTCATCAAATGCAACCCAATTACAACCACAGTGCAACAGTTACCGATTCAACAATATACCAAAGAGAAACGTAGGAATTCGCTTCATAATGACGGTGCTCAATGTTACCTTTTCGAGTAAAACATAACATTGAAAACAACGTTTGCTCACATGACTACATCCCTTCTGGTGTCGGTCTTCTAACCTTCCCTAATCCGAATACAGGAATCAGACATGTTGCCATTAGATGTCGATTTCGTACAATTTTAATCTGCAAAATTTCGCAAAATGTTATTTTACCCCACGTTAGTCATCCTACAAAGTATAACACATGTACAGCCTACAGTTTTTTGCTAGCTTTTGTCGTACAGCTTAGTCCTTCCTATGTTAGGCCCCTTCCATTCCTCTGTACAACCATGGTCTACCAAAGTTAGAAAAAAATCGACGTCCCGATCTTTCAAGTTGATCAGTGATTGCCGATAGAATAAAAATGCAATGTTACTCCATTCCTCTGTACAACCATGGTCTTAAAAAACGCCTTTCTGGGGCCCCAAAGATATTACCATCATGTCATCGGAAAAAGAAGTTGTGAGCAGATTATATCCAAAGTTGTTGACACATAAAGTAAGTATATATTTAGCAAAAAGAAATTTATTGATAATATATATTTGTATATCACAAAAATATTTGAACGGTGTTTACAGGGCCAGATATATTGTTTGTTGGTCGCTAACCAAAATGGTCAAGCAACTAATTGAGACTAAAGGTGACCTGCTAAGGTTCATATTCTAATATGTAATACTGAAAGTTTCTCTCAGAGTCACTTGTTAACCTCTAACTTAGATGCATCGTGGCGGTAGAAGCCGCCACGTACGGACCGACTGTATGGTATTTAATTCAGCTGTGCTAATAACGGTGATATATTGATTGTTGTTCAGAATGAAATCGCATTCTCCGTGAAGTGAAACTCATTATCGGGAAAATCGGCGTACGGCAGCTCTGCCATTATTCACTGTTCACCGCAGTCTACAAGCAGACGAAATGCAAATCGCTCTCTGGTGACAGATGTCTTGCAAATATTTCTATATACATACATGTCCGGGGTAAAACTCTTCTTACACAAAAATGCAATGACCACAAGATGAAACTAACCAAAAACAGCTATAACTCTGCGTTTCAGAGATAGCAAGTTCTGCGTTTTGAGGTCTGCAAAAAGTGTAAGTCTTATTAAAATGGTTCACATTTTAAAAATCAATGTACGTTTTTATTTCAGTAAACTCTAATAGTAGAAGACATGACATGTACAGGTATTTCAGTTCATTTATATTGCCATTGATTTTGATTGTCAAATGTGTGTTTTGTGTTGTGGCATACTCTATGTTAATGAGTCTAGCACACGCAGCGACTGCGTACCACGAAATTTTTACGAGTTCACGGCACATACGCACAAGCGACATGAAGTGCATATATGAATACGGTGTTTTTTATCCGGTTGGAAGTGGTCTGGTCAAAACCGGGCTGCATGCCGTCTTTGGATGTGGTTTATTGCTATTATATCATAACAGTATATTGAAATTCTGAAATTGTTTTCTCGTCTCGACCAATGGGAGCGCTGTATTTGCGCAATCAATATACTAGTGTGATACAAATCGAATGAAGACTGTAAAATCTTCTAATTTTGACACTCATACAGAGGAAATTCGTTTGTGGTATCTACGTTTACAAAAATACTTATTGTACCAGAGGGAAACGGAGATATGTTTTCATTCAACTATGAATGGTAATGTTAGTCCACTTTCCCACTGACTCTATGGGTTAAATAATAGCCAGCATATATAGATGCTTTACATTGCCGAAACAGAAGTATAATGTGAAGATCGTGTATTTATTTGTTTAGAATGAAACAGTTATAAAACTATGTGTGATTTTGTAGTTGGTTAAATTTACTTCGGCCGTGTTTTATGAAGATGTGTCCTTGAGAAATAAGCTCTCTATAAAATCTTACATTCGAGAAATGTCCTTTCAATAAATGTAGAACCCCCTGACGTAATTTTAAACTGCAAATACCCTGTAAGATCAACAGTCAATCTGTTAATACTTCCCTACTCAACTACTCTAGTATACATATTATCTGTCAATACGAATAGCAGTGGCCGTTATAACTTTTGCAGTTTGAAAGTCAGTCGAAATGAAAATAACCGCCATATGTTACAAATTAAATATGTTGTTTCATAATAAGTATTGTCTCCAATGATTTAGAGAAAAAAATATAATGAAACAAAATTCAATGTCATCACCAACACTTTATGTTAGCACGATGGCCTTGTTTTGTTTTTTGTTCAGCGATTGTTTACTGGTCATTCGCCATCACCGCTCCAGACGTTTGCTTATTTTTGACGAGTAGGAAGACGTGAAACTGTACAACTAGAATTACACCGATATCCAACAACGTTTATATCAGCCCATTCGGGTTGTTGGATTCAATTATTTGAAATTCACGCGTTTATGGTATCCGATTAAAAAACTACGACAAACCTATTGGGACAACTTTACACTGAACAAGATCACATGCTTTTACTGTATGTGATTCCAAATAACTTTCCATGTATGATCATTAGAAATAGAATAAAGCAACCCCAAACAATATAATACACTTTTCTTGAAGTTTTATTAATTTTATTTTCTATGTAGAAGTGTTTAAACGCATAATCTAAGTTTAGGAAAGCAATTTCCTTACTACAAAAATGACGAAAACATGAAATTAGAGCGAAGCACGTTTCAAACATCAGTGCCATTATTGACAATGTAGAAGGATAATTGCAATTAAGTCAGATTGTGCAAATAGTTTTTAATAAGTTATATACCCTTGTCTGTTGTTGCACCTTAATGTCTCAGTCGTCATTAGTTTAAAGTGTCCATCGTAATATTAGTAGTCGTATATTAATCGTAATTTTTGTAGTTCTTCGAATCATTATTTCTAAAGTAGCATCTAAATTTTCGGGCGTGTATTCGTTTTTACAATCTACAGACAGAACAATATGACATTTATTGCAAATAGCCTTATTCTCTTGCAAAGATGAGTTAATTTTAATGTTGCCGTGAGTGTGTGGGGGTTCGAATCCCGTTTGGGTTTTAGTAAATTTAGATTTCAATGCAAGCCTTCAACAAAGAATGAAATACTTTAGAAGATGAATAATAAAAGAAACTGGATGATACAATACTTAATTATAGCTGTGGTCTCCGTCAACAAATCACTTCTTTAATGGATAGCATTACAACTATGCAATAATTTTCTCAACCTTTCAATGACTGATTCATGTCAGTTTGATAAGAAAAGCTTAATATGTGATCAAAGAACAGCAACCATAATGTAAATTATACTAAACTACGAATAATGAAGAAAAACTCAAACACTTGTTGTATTCCCATCAGTTACTACGAAATTACTTTTATCAAAAAATCTAAAAAACCCTTTCCCGCAACAAATACAATCAAGTTGAAACATCCCACTTGAATGCTCAAAAAAGCAATATAAAGAAATCGCATCAATAATTATGTTATTAGATAAGGTTTAACCTTATGTTGAACACATCATCTGAAATTAACTGTGTTGACATTCAAATATTTAGTCTACGAAAAATGAAAGATACAAGAAAACAGTTTGTTAAACACAGCAATGTTATGAACTCTCTGTTAACATAGTTTAAACCTTGAATAACAAGAATGGTATTGGAAGAAATTCCATTGTTCATTTGATCCTCAGAACACTTGTACATGACAATCCACTGTTATGTAGTAACTGTACACGTATGTAAATTTGTTATTTTTAAAGATGTTTTTTCCTGTTTGTATTTCAAATTGTTGTATTTTTACGTCAACTTTTCCTTTTGCTCGTTTTGCAGTGTGCTACGGTAGACTGACTTTGTATAGTGGTTTTGTACCTGTTTTGGTCCCCCAATCCCATGTAGACCATTTTTTTCAGTTGGGGTTGGATAAATCTTAATAAATGTATAAAATAAAGTAAAATTAAATGAAAGATAACACCAAATACGACATCAATTAGATTTTACCAAGGAAAATGAAGTTAAAAGAATAAAAAAGTAATTATCATATTCTGGTAAGTAACATCAATTACCTTGTAGCTCAACAATGTTGTAATAGCTTTAATAATATTGTAAATGTGACTTTCAGATTTTGTATTATATCCTATATAGAATCACGTTATTATTTGATAACACATTGACTATAACCAGTTACAACTGTTACACTAGGTTACATTTTGCATTGTACACTGATAAACCAACTAAGATTAACTACATTTAAGATATAACCTACAGAATTTTTCTGTTGTATAATGTTTATGTAATAGAGAAAAGTATTGCCACTCTTACTTTTAGAATCTATATTTTCATTCTTTTGAAAGAACTGATATCATCCAAAAAAACTATAATGCTTAAAATTCGAGTAAATTCAATTAAATCCCACAGGTGTAGAATGTCACATTTAACACATAATACGTATACTAAGTAATCTCTATTAGATTTGTTACTTACATAAAATAGATTTGCAATGAACAAAGGAGAGTAATAAATCACATTAACAGCATATCTTAGAATAACTTTCATTAAAAATGTGCTGCTTTGAGGAAAGACATTAATGAACAATATTGATATATCGATAGCTCATATATATTCACTCCTTATTCAATTTGACAAATATGAAGATGCAATTATCCCAAATTAGTTCCAATGGTGTTTAAAATACTTGTTCAGCAAAACTGAATCTCTATTTCGAAAGGATTTATTTCGGATACGTCTTTTGTATATTTGTTTGTGACTAATTAAATGAAATGTTTGCATTCTTGATAGATAAGAGAAAACAAAAAGGATTTCATACTTCGTTCGTACATTTGTATTTTTAGTGTGAAATGAAGTATTGTTTTTAAAAATTAAAAAGTAATTTGTACTGTGTTAGCATCATACAATGATTTCGACGCTACTGAAGAACATTCAGCTAAAGATATTATGCGATAAAAAAAACATCAAATAAACATAAATGTGTAGAATGCATTTTGCACTCTTTGTATTTTCCTTTGGTATCCTTTTAAAATACCCTGGCTAATATACGCAATAGCTTATATTTTCTCTCGGTATTCGACTTCGTGTTCACGATTCTCAAAGGTGTTTAGGTCCACTCTTGTTATGGCTACATTGCATTTCACCGATATACAAACATTATACTTATCATTTAAACCAAAGATAGGACATCAAAATCAACGTCCCGATCATTCAAGTTGATCAGTGATTGTCAATAGAATAAAAATGACAATGTTACTGTTTGTACTTTTTATGTGATTCCCTTTGCAAGTAGCTAATGCAATGTCAGTATACAGGTCCGAGTAATATAGTCATTTTCTGTGTAATTGTCATTAATCTAACTTTTATCCAGCATATTGTTTTTGCAATAATTACACTTGTTTCTAACCAGATGTGTTCGTTGCGTAAACTTCTGTTTTCTATTGATTGTTTTCACAGCACATGCGAAGACATTAAACTGATACTATAAGTGACAAAAGAGTTCTGGTGTTGACTTGTATTGGACCCCCTGACAGTCAAAACTTATCAGACAAAGTGAATGAAAATCATATATATCGTTTGGCGGCCCAATACCAATAACCGTTCTACTTCAAATCATCACCGGACACTGCATTGTGGATCATGAATTGTTTGTTTGCAGGGGGGATGCAAAAGCTCATAAGCTCGACTATTAGCACAGCTATCCTTGTATTGCTTCGCATATTTAAGTCCGTCAAGCATGTCATAGACTGTGTCATCATTACGTTGGTAATCGAAGTAGATTTTTCTAAAGGGACAATTTCATAGTGACCTTTACTATAATCCACCTTGTTTAAATCTTCTTTGAAAGTTGTGTTTCCCTCTGGTCCTGCAATTAGGCCATAATGTCCAAAGGCTTCTGTATCCAGCTTCTTTGCTTCAATGTCGTCTCTCCGTTGTGTCATCTTGTCATTGTCTTTCACTGAAGAATAAGAAGACATTTCATCTTCGTGGGTTAGGGTCGCCTGTTCGTGGTCTGAGCAACGAGCATTGCTATGGACATTCATGAAAATCAAATAAAACCAAAAACAATACAAGTCAATCAAACGTCAAAATCGACTCAAATATGTGATTTAAGGTTAATGGCTGAGGAGCCACTGGTTGTGATCAAGGAATACAAATTCGTATTGGGCGACATCAGTTTCGCGTACCAAGATTTCTCTCTTCTCATGATTTATGAATCAGAAACACAAAATTTGTATTCACATGACAATGTATAAGTACATATGCATGAACACCATATAGACATATTGCCTCTATCATTTTCAACTGAAAACTCTTCAATCTGTCACTCCAAAAAAGTGACTGTAACGTACAGTTTTTATTCCCTTACATTTTTGACAACAAAACATATCGTTAGAGAGCGGATATACTAAACCGTACGTAGTTTCTCAAAATGCTAGTTGCAAAGGCAATGAAGTAAAACATAATATCTGCCCTGGACACAGTGATGGCATCCTCAGATAATCGCCTTCTTTGAAGCCTGACTTTAAAGCATCCTTGTCTATCTTTAGGGTGTGAAAAAGATATGAGAGTAGACGTTCAGTACTTTCTAACTTACCATTGTAATGTTGTTGAATGTTATTGAAGAGAATTGTATGTACGACAATATTATACTTGCTGGCGATTTTAATTGTGCTCTCAATGAGAACGTTGATAGAATGCCTCGTTTTGCTCGTCGTGACAAATCCTCTCGTTCACTACACACAGTGTTAAGTCACTTCAACCTAGTTGATGTCTGGAGAATTTGTAATCCCTCAGCTCGCCAGTTTACCTGGAGGAGGCTGCAACCAAATCCAATCCACAGTAGATTAGATTATATTTTTCTTTCAAAGAATCTGGTTAAGTGTATAAGAAAAGCCGATATACGGCCTGCCTTGAAAACAGACCATATGTCAGTGTATCTTGAAATTCTTCTTGAGGTAAAAGCGAGAGGTCCAGAACCATGGAAATTCAATAAGCAACTTTTGAAAAGGCAGAAATATGTCTATGGCAATCGAAATGTCATTACACTTTGCAGAGATAAGTATAACAGTATCAACGCTAAAGCAAGGTGGGATCTGACTAAAAAGATATCAGAGAATACACCATTAATTCTACTTATAATGTGAGTAAACATAACAGTCAGGTCATCCTGCAACTAGAAAAACAGTTGTTGATAGCAGAAAAGAACATGATTCATGAGCCTTCAGATACCAATATTGAATGTTATGGTACAATTAAGAAACAACTAGAAGAGCTAATAATAATAATAATAATTTATTTTTCTATACCGTAAATCCATAAAATGCTATAAACGGTTCACAAATGTAAAAAAATAAACAAACCCTTGACACTTAAAAAAAACAGGCACAGGAAATGTTTAAAATCTTAAAGAGATATTTAATTAATAACTTTGCGGAAAAGATGCGTTTTTAGACGTTTCTTAAAACAATCGACGGTATTGCACATTCTAATATCAGCCGGTAAATCGTTCCATAAACGCGGAGCGACATGGCTGAAGGCCCGTTTGTATATGAATGAACACCTCGTAAACGGAACTTCAAGCAAGCCCGAATCTGAAGAACGCAGACGGCGCGTATTACTCTTGTCTGTTAAGAGGTCAATAATATATGGTCATCCCAGACATTGTAATATGGTTATGCAACTTCTAATTTTATTAGGAAAATGGTGCATACATAAATACTGGATATCAGAAAAATATTTTCCAACTGGAATTTTACTTAAAAAAGAATTTACTTTACGTTACGATATAGAAAAGACAATGACTACTAGACCTGATGTAATGAAAATTTCGAGAGAATTCACAAGCTTTTGTAAATTCTTTATGGGACCTTTTACCCTAATACATTAATGTAACTCTGAAATTACTTGATTTTTTTTATAATAAAAGAGAAACAAAATTACCCTAGCCCCATTTTCTGTTATGTCAGGATCAACCAAACACAGTTAAATCACCCTTATCAACGTCCATCATCTTCCACTTCTTCATACATTCTTACCTCTCAGACAAATTAAAGTGGCACTCCCATTTGGCAACATTTTAAAACACATTTTTTGATGCCAACGGTCGATATTTGACGTGAGGACTGCGCGCGGATCGCGAGATATCAATAAAAACATGTCGTCAAAAAAGTTTTAATGCCGGTGGCCCACCTAAATTCAGCTTCCGAACATCGAACGTTCGGCACTGGGGCCATTGACAACTATGCTATGGAGTCTACACTGACGCTGCCGTACGTCACAGTACTACTTGCGTCGGTGATCGGTCATGCCCCTTGGGAGAAACCTGGGTCTTGCTGACACGGCAAAAAATCGAAAAACAAAGTTTGCTGATTCAACCAGAATTCGCATAGGTGACTAGCACAGCCACGTGCGGTTGATATATAGCGGCCGCTGCGTGGTATGCATAGACGCATACCACGCGGCAGCCGTTATGTATCGAACCACGCGTAAACGTGTGGCAGACGACAAAATGTAGTCATCAGAGGCGGCTAATATTTTACACGTAAAACTAATATCTATGTGGTACTGGTAAAAAATATAATACAACTGATTGAGAATAATGAAAACGACAAAAACTAAGGAGAAGTTTTTAAAAAAAACTTACCTGAGGTAAAGGCATAATGCTGTGTATAAAGTCTTCGCAGTGGGAGGTAAATTAATTGCGTCTTTCGAACTTATTATTGACTCCCTAGAATATAGTCAATAAGCACAACAGCTAACTTTCGGGGGATTTCGGGTCATAATCAGAAACGATCGTAAAACTTAGGGATGTGAAAAATACGTTCGGGAAATGACATGTTTTTCGATATCTCGCGATCCGCGCGCAACCAGTCGTCACCTCAAATATCGACCGTTGGCATTAAAAATGTGTTTTAAAAATGTTTTCAAGTGGGAGAGCCACTTTAAAGATATCTTATCGATTTTATATGTCTTATTTTGAAATGACTTTACGCGATTCTTGATCTTTGAGTTTGTGATTCGATTTCATTAGCATTTTACTAATTATTTTTCGCTTTACCGTCATTATATTATTGAATCTGTATTTTTTATTGTACAAGAATTTCTCAAAGACTTCATGCTATATTGTAATATAATTTATGCATATTTTAACCACAGTGCCTTACAGTTACCGTAGATCATTTTATTTCAAGTGAATTACAATTGTCACTAACCTGGTTTGACGAGTTGAGACGTTGGTTATTGAAAAAGAGGGAGAGTGTAACTTCCTGTTTCGTAAGCATTTTATCTTGCAGCGTCTCTTACGTGGTCAAGGCGTGTGAAGGTTGGTTCAAGATCACAAGAGAAGGGTGTAGAAGATAGCGTCATACTTTAAATTAACTATGGAAAAGATAGCAATGAGAACAATATTCCATGGTGTGATATTGTTTAATCTTAATGAACTACTAAAGACTGGCGGGAAATTTCCACTTGATGACCATTGTATAGTTATGATAATTTGGTACTAATGTATGTTTAGAAAAGTTTATAAGTTTGTATAGCGGGTACACTGTCGATAATCACTAATAACTTTAGATGCAGAGTGTCACGTTACAACTCGTAATACATATTTAAGGGGTACCGGTGGTGCTAAATCAACATCTCAGAATGTCAGCTTCAGTTTCTGAAAGCATTACGATCCGCACTGGTACCTAAACCATTATTCCCCTAACTAAGAGCGCGACAGTGGGCGTGTAAATTTTACTCCGCTCATAAGGTTCGTCATGGTGTCGACGACTCAAACGGAACTTTGTAGTAGTGTAACTGCTCTTTGTAGTTGAGAATGTATCTAATGGCAACATGATGTCTGACATTAACACCTGACCAGTACATAGGCCCAGGGGCCATACAAATGGTTAGAATAACCACTTTGATCAAAGCCCAGGGCTGATCTAACATTTGTAGAAAAACATCGAGAACAGTAGAATTAGTGGATGTTTTATAATCCAAACCATGCCAGTTTTTTTTGTGTGTAAGGGGGGATCCAAATTAATGCTTACATCTGATTGCTGCCCTACGTCCCACTTGAGAGGTCCCCGGGCCACTTCAGCATATTCGTGATAATGTTGAGATTCCAAGACGGCCGCGAGGCGCCGCTCGAAGAGAAGCTTTGGTACGATAATTACGCGCTCTCGCTCATAACGTCCGTAAATCACGACTAATATGAAATATTACGGGAAAAAATGAAAATAAAATACTAGATTTACAAACTTTTCAGTCAATTTGGGGCATCGATATTCTGTGCGATTATGAATTCCGAGAAAATACTCTATCGTATACATATGTTGTCTTTTAAACAAATCGTTGCCCTGTCGTCGTAAGTCACGTCTCTTTCGAACGCCAAAAACTACGGAATACCACGCCTTTCCAAAATACTGGTTTAATGTCCTTGATAAGGGGGTAAGAATTATTAACTTATTTCCTTTTCTCTTAATATCTGCAACGGGGAAATATTCTTGTAACGATACTAATCGATGGCTGATAGACATGTTTTTCTCCAATTTTACCTCAATGTTAAATTTTCCTTCTTAGTGGGAATAATACATTAAAATTTAAATAATCTCCGTAAACCCATGACCTGAAGACAATTTACTTGGAACGCCTTATTGAGTCTGAAAAAAAGACATTCCTGTGAATAGTATAACAAATCCCTCCAATTTCAAATTCTGCTCAATTATACAGATATCGAGGAAATTTGATCCGGTGCTAGAATAGTCAATACAATAGGTCCACATCTGTCGTAAAAGGTCATGAAGGACTGTTTAATAAAACAATAACCTCAGTCGTTAAGAGACTGAAACAGTGACATCGTCGTTTTTTTTCATATCATTTTTCAGTCCAAGGGCGAAATAGTTCCTCTTCAATGGTTAAGCAATTGACAAAATAAATGGGTCAGCATTATTGATTATAACTTGCGGGTCTTTGTTGAAATTTTATTTTGTTTACTTTCTGGTTAAAATGACCCTGTTTTGGCGCACCTTACAGTAAGCAAAGAGAATGTGCTTATTATATAAATGGTTGGATATTTCATATTAGTGGTTACCATTGGTTAATACATGTGTACGAATATTCCTGTTTTTGATCCAAGGAGGGGTATGTTCTGTTAAGGCACGTACATGGTTAGAATTCTCCGAGACATGTCACTCATATCATAGGTTCGAATTCCTTGAAATAGGCAAGGATGGTTTTATATAAAGAAAAAACTACCCTGTGCTGTGAATAGGCAATAGGACGAAACATTTATTGTATCATATCATGCTACCTTGTTGCATTCTGATTGGACAATAGCTCATTGTACAGATGATAAAATACTGTTTAAGCACCGATAGCAGTTTTAATTATAAAACAGGCCCCAAAACCAGCATTTTCGAAAATGTTCTAGTAGGTGTATTTCTACCTTTCTAAATTTAATCCGAAACAATCTGCTTTGTTTCAAAGACATCCACCGAATCCGAATTTCGATACACAGATAAAGTATAGGTCTACAACTCACCTCTTGGTGGAAATAAGTTGGGGCGATGATGAAAGACATCTCTGAAGCAGCAAATTTGGGTGTGAGGTAAATAATCATTGCATTAGGGTAACAGCGCATCGTGCACTTTGCTTGATTCAGCGGGAGCCGAGATGCGACATACCACTCTTTAAAATGAAGCTATTGCTAACTCATAGACAAATAACGGTATGTCACATATTCTTTCCAAAGTTTGGGCTATAACAGACAGGGATGTTCTAATGATATAGACGAAGAAGTTCAAGATAATAATGGAATGACTTCTGACGAATGCGAAGAAAGTTGACATCACTGTCATCAGATGCAACGAGCAGTGTCAGCGTCCAGCTATCCCTCAATCGGGCAACACACCCTGCACAACTGTCCATCACAGTTGCAGTCATTCAACGTCTGGATTATTTTTCAAACTGTTGTTTTCTGGTTCAATTAGTTTCCATATTATTCATCAAAAGTAACTTCTGTAACCTCAGTGTACCATCATGCCCCTCTAAATGTTGCGACGGTCGACGCATAGGGTACAGAATATGACAAGTCTATTTTCTGTATGCAAAATAGCCAGTACTATTGTTCTTAAGTAAATTTATCAAAAAATGTTACTTTTTCCTTTGATTTGAACTCTTGATCCGTTTTCTTTGTTTGCAGCAAGTAGCTCTTAACAAGTATAGTGTTCGCCTGGCATCTGAATAAAATACAATGCCTGTGTTATCGAATGATACTGTGCCGTCACAATAGTATGTAATTGGATGTCGGGAAAGTGTTAGTTTTTTTTCGTAAGATGACTAAGTGCTCTCGCAATTTATATCGAACATTTTACAAGGGCTGAAAATCAGGAAATAACAACGACCAATTATGGAAAGATTAACAAATATTTTTTTTTTATTTCCATTAAAGGCTATACAGACTTTAAAAATTTAAATCAAAGCATTGTCTTGTTAGAGCAATAGATATGGTTTTGCTAAGATGGCACTGTAAAAATTGTCAAACTGCTTGTTTAGGTTACTACCAGTTAATTTTTTTAAAATCTGATATACCTAGTAGCAATAAAATATGCCATATAAAATAACTTGATATGATGTACAAAATCAATATTTGTAACTAATGCTATTTTAGACGTCAAACCTAAAATTCTACAACCACGTAGGGTTTAAACTTCAGAGCTAGCAAAACGTGATCCTCCTCCTAGGGAACACGGTTAAAATAAATTTGGGATAATTGTATTGTGAAGCAACGTCTGGTTAATCTGCAAATGTAAGCTCATCTACTTTTATTTATAAATTATGCCTTGTTCTATGAGTAACTTGTAATATAGCAACATTCAGTTTTAGTGCCGGGCACAGAGTGCTTGTAAGAAAGTTTTAAAAAATATGAAGATCCAATTCTCCGAAATTAGTTCCAATCGTGTTAGGAATAATATTCGATACAATATGCAAAATTTTCAAAAGGGTTAAACGTTATCTTAAATGTCAATGTTAGAAACACCAGTTTAATGCAACAGGTTCATAAATACCAATCATGGTAAAAATACCCTTGGTTCATTATGTGATTCTTGATAGAGCCCATTTTCAAGTCAACGTGTAGCGACACTTTGTTTAAATGAATAAGACAGATGGAAGATCTGGGGTTTTATCATATACCCATGCCAATATTGCTACATCCTAGTGACGTTAAACGTAGAATATCAGCCGTGATATTTCACGGTAAACGTCGAGATATGCACGATGAACGTCATCAGTTTTAGAGTTTTCCCGAACTACGTTAGCAGTTTGTTGGTAAACAACGTAAACAACAAAATGGCTGCCGCTCCCCGCCTGCGAAGCGATATCGCCGACGTAAAAACTTGAAGGGCTTCGAGGAACACGGGTATTTCTGGTTGCGAAATACGGAAATATCACTTTGAGTCTTGAAAAGTTTTCCCATGCTATTTTTTGGTCCAGTTCTAGCAAACATTCTGCCGTTCTCACGGCGCCGGCACTGTGCACGGTCGCCACCGAATGGTAGTGAGCGCGTGGCGTGACAGCGATGTCGCGCGCGCGACGACTGTTGACATGGCAACTTTAAAGGTAAACTAACAAAATGGCGTCCTCTCCGCGCGAGCTCCGTGCCGTACGACGATCGAAATCAGGATAGATTTAAAGCTGTGCAGTTTTTGACAGTTGTAATAGCATATTGCACCTTAAAATGTTCCTTCTGTATGATGATTTTGTATCCGGAGTCTTTCTTCTTGGGTTTCATGAGATATGGACGACTTGCAGCGATGTCACTCGTGATGTTGACATCTTCGTCGTATACTTCATGAATGAGCCTGTTCACATAAACATTCTGATATTTATGCGCAAGGCGTAATAAAGTAAAGCCTCAAAATTAAAGGTTTTTCGTTCTATTAGTAAAAATTCCCTAAAATTATGGGCATGGGTATATGATAAATCGGTTATTACCCAATATCGCCTGTTCCTTGTGTCGTATCAGCATTCGTGTCATTTGTGCTGCGTCAGACACTCGACTTCGTCTCGTGTCTGACGCAGCACAAATGACACTCATGCTGATACGACACAGGAACAGGCGATATTGGGTAATAACCTCTATTGTCCGCATATTAACATCAATCACTCTTTTCTTGAATCAAGTCTAAATTTACTGAAGAGGCTTTTTCATTATTTGATATTAGACGGTGTACGTAATACTTGACTATTTTATATTTCCAAGTCGCTATGAAATTTCTGACACTTCCTTGATTGGATACACAAAGGCTCTCGGGTTTTTTTCTTGACGCCATTGAACTAGCTTTTTTCATCCTTATGAGAAAAAGATCGCAAATCCGAGTGATACGTTACAATGTTGTTTGATTTGATTGTGAAGGTTCCTGTGGTTAATTATACAAAGTTCATTATGATTTAATCACCAGCATCTTTGAGGGCCACGAGGCCATCGTTACATAATAGTAGCTACATATATGTTGTTTAAGTAATCCAGGTTAATTATATATACCAAACCAACAAAAGGGAAACTGCATTGGCAATGTGTTAGCGTTCGTTTTGCTAAGGAATAACATTTGTTGCTATTGTCATTACATATCATAAATTCTGGAATAAAGCAAAGCTTACTATCTTAGTTAATTTTTACACTCCTATCAGTTGTCAAGTTTCACGATCTGTTGCCCTAAGCAATAGCAAGTTACCCATTGTCTGCTGCATTTCCTTGTATATATGCTCAATCCTGTAAGGTCGTGGTTTTATTACATGCTTTAGGGAATTCAGCTGCTGATGTCTTTATTCATGATTTCATGTCATAGATATATATGTAAAAGATCCACCCATCGTCGATGTATCAAGTCTCTGGTACTGAGAATATGTGAAGTCGAGATGTTGATACTCTTCGCTATTTCTGGCACCTCTTCTTGGAATATTTTCATAGTAAAAGGTGTTTCCAGTTGATTGGTAATCTAGAAATGATAATAAATATAAAATGCCTAAAAAATCGACATGATTTGAAATTAATATGCTCTTATTACTAAAACAAGTCTTCTGGAAACTTGAAGTAAAATATTGTTCTAATTCCAAGAAAACAATCATTCACTACTGGCATGAGTAAATATTCACAGTGTGAGAATATTACATTTCTCTATGTGTTATGTATATTATCTTGTCAAAAAGGCAGGGATGAACAAAAGTAGACTGTGTCAACTTAAGGCCTGTGATATGCGATCGTAAGAACCAACAAAAGCAGCAGATGTTAACATTAAGATTGTTATAGTTTGATTAAATAATACCTTACCATCCATCTCGACGTTTTCTTCAATTTCATCGTAACCATGACCCCTATTAAAGGATAACATGAATGGCGTGAAAAAGACAGATTGTGATCCCTGTGTAACAGCTTTCCCATAGAAATAGACTGTATATTTTTGTTTTATATGGTTCGCCGCTTTTTATTTCAGATTAACGCCGCCTTTAACATGAATTATTACATGTCTCGTATGTCGAAAGTCGCGAGCTCCTTAGGATTCAATGGTAACTCGTCGATGACGCCATGGGTCGCATCGTCATCATTGGACTGAAAGTGAACCGGAACTATTTTCAACTTGACAACTTTTGAATGTAAAAATGTTGAAATTCCAATGTTTTGCATAGGAAATCCGATTAAAGGAAAATTTTGCAGAAAATATTGATAAACCGCACAACAGCAGTTTAAATATATCAATGCGCCATTCGATGATGAGAATCGTTCTATTGTTTACGGATTTTCGTCCAAGATGAAAATAAAACATTTGGTTATCATTTGCCGGTAAACCTAAATATTTTGAGTGAAAACTGTGTAAGAGTGCCATGTTATAAAAACATCATAGCACAAACAAGGGACTATGTAGCCTCAGAGCAAGACCAAATTTGACCTCCTTACGGCAGGCAAATGGTCCCATGTTTGGGGTATAATATCGATGAACTTTCCTAATGAGTACAGAATAAGTGCACTTAGTATTTCTCCCATTTGCCATCATTTTATGTTGCTTGTGCTTTGGAGATGGTACTTGTGATGCAGAGACACTATCTCCACCGATCCATATATATATATATATATATATATATATATATATATATATATATATATATATATATATATATATATATATATATATATATATATATATATATATATATATATTTATATATATACGTATCTATGTGTGTTGTGTGTGTGTTAATGTGTTAAAAGTTGAAATTCTGTCTTTTTTTCCTCTCCTCTTATACCAAAAAAAATTGCGAAAAGTATAAAATATAATACTTTATACTTTGTGCAATGTTTAGGCAACAGTAACAGTAGATTACAACCGCCGTTCGTCTCAGAAAAAATTACCTGAAATGTAAATATAATACGTACCTTTTTCTTGACCTTGTCTGCCGTTTTACGCAATAGCATGCTGTCATAATAAGGGTACTAATGAACATGCCGGTAACAAAGGCAAGAAATACGAGGATATAAGATGAAGAAGGGCAGCCTTTATCCATGGGCGACTCAAAATCACGTGTAGTACTTGAAGCGGAAGCCATGAACTCATTGTTGAATTGTAAGACATCTGTGTATTTGAAAAAAGAGTATGTTAAAATTATGCCGTCGGAATGATTTTGCCTGTTTTAGATCAGCTTATTTACACCAAAACAGAATAATCCTCACACTGCCGACAACCAATTTCAAAAGTGTTCGTTTTTTTAATTAAAGCGTTACAATCTGTAAGGGGAACTCAACATAAGATTATTTTTTTATAGATTGCTGGACTTTCGTATCGTTTAAGTGTGAATTTCCACCAAGGAAAATGTTTACATTTGAATAATAATATTAAGTGATTTACAGAAAGTGTTGTGTTGGCAAGCTTACTATTTAATCTTGTTTGGGGGAGGAGGAGGCAAACATAACCTATTTTCCTGAAAACAAAATGATAAAACACCGATTTTACCTTTAATGGGGAAAGAGCGTTATTATCTTGAAGCGTATGGCATGATTATGAGTTTCAATATTTGCATGTGGCTGATCAGCCCCACTCCTAAAATTGATGTCAAACCAGCGTTTAGCTCTTCATCATCCAACATGTAGCTTAACACAACTGAAAATACCGCCATGAAATGGAATACAATTTGAAGAACACGTAAGTTCATCAGAAATCGATGTACAATTTCCAGCATTATACTGTTTGTAAATAACATTCCACGTTCTTTAAATAATTGTGTTGATCTTTTTGATTCCCAAAATCAATGTTTGTTAAACTCCTTGATAAAAAGTACTTTTTATTTTTCTGAAATTCAATTTAAAGACGAATTAAAATTCAAGCAAAATTATTCATCAAAACTGATATATCTTTACACAGACTGATTTATTTATCCCTTGTCAAATACGAGGAGAGAGCAGCGAAAGCATTTTCTCTATGGTTGGCTTGCCCTTGACTTTTGAGGAATTATCAGAACACACACAAATAAATAGTGTAATATTCGCCTATCTCCCACCCTGACAGTAAAATATGAATACTCTTCAATCGTCTTTTTATCGTCTCGATAGCAAAGTGTGTTGAATTGTATGCTAACAGTTGTAAATTATGTCAGTTTACAAATTTTGTCAATAACGAATCCATGAGGTGACGCTTGTTCAACGAAATGCAACACATTTTCGATTTATTAAAAGGGACATAAGCTGAATCTTGTGGCCAGGTTTTTCAGTATTCTGCTTCTGTATATCAACTACCATGTCTGACCCTAATCCGTTCATGCTGAAATTTCGAATATTCTTTTTGTCAACACAGCTTGTATGTGTGTAGTGATCATTTTTTATTGTTTACAAATGAATTCTAGTCCGGACTTGAATACAATTTTCAACAATAACAATGTAGATTACACTCATATAGGTTGTGTTGATATGCTAAATACTTTGCATTAAATTACAGTTTAGGGATTCAATGTAGAAGTTTAGGGAAACCACAAAACAAAAGTTCTAAAGAAATAACCAAAAGATACAGCTTATGGAACCACAGTATACACCATCTAAATGCATTTTAGATTATTTAATTGACAGATTGCAACCATTCTTGAGAGGCAGTATTCTCAAAGTTCTATCGTAGGATAAGAATGTAAGCCTATACACCAATGCCAGTATGCATAAAAATGTAGACAAGAGATTATAGTATATTTGTAATCACAGGTTCGCCGTTCTAGATCTCATAAAGCAATAGAGGATGGATTTTATTGAGTCTTTTAATATTACACATAAAAGATTTAATATTGGTCGTGTGTTTATGCATTTGTGTTGATGAATGGATAGATAGATAGATAGATAGATAGATAGATAGATAGATAGATAGATAGATAGATAGATAGATAGATAGATAGATAGATAGATAGATAGATAGATAGATAGATAGATAGATAGATTGATTGATTGATTGATTGATTGATGGATTGATGGATTGATAGATAGATCGATAGAAACTCAGTTTGAACTACACAGACAGACAGACAGACAGACAGACACAGGTAGCCAGACGGACAGACAGTCAGACAAAGGTAATCATCCAGTTCAAATATTGCAATCCTACCTTTCGCCGTTGTCATGGTGCTTTTAACTAAACAGAGATGTCCGGTCCATCCATCAAGACATTCAAGAGTGAACGGATTTTCCATACATATCCTAACGTTTTGATATTTGCATGTTTGGTCTTCGCATCTGAAATTATTTACACAGTTCTTTTATCAAATAAAATGTAAATTTACTACTTTGCTTTAAATAAAAAGCGAACTTAGCAATACATTCATGCACACTAAAATAATTCGAATTTCTGTAAACGATAGGACGATAAAGTTTATAGCCTGTACGATGGAGAACCTAGTATTTTCTGTATAGCAATTGTTTATGTTTGGAGACACCTCATATCATGGCTGTAACTCTAAAAGCAGAACGACCTTATTTTCGATGTAATGTAAACAGGAGCTATTGTTATTGTTAAAGGACATCAAATCTTACCTGACAACGTTAGGACATCTTCCATTGACATGATGGCACGACGTAGTACAGTTACATTCAAAACAATGTTCTTGACATAACACGCCATGTAAGCCTGGTTCACATTTATTACTACACATTTTACCTTTCCATCCAGCTTTACAAGACAAGCAAATGTCTTCTTTACAAACAAGACAATTTTTGGGGCAGGCAAGTTCACAACGCTGACCAGTCCATCCATTTTCACACTTACAAGAACCATCTACATGGTTACAGCTACCATGTTCACAATTACACATCTCTGAACAATTAAAGCCATGGAAACCTGCGTCACAACTTTTGTCGCATCTGTTACCTTGCCATCCAGGTGAACACTCACAGTCGCCATTTTTAACCGAACACGTGTGTCCATTATAACAGTGCAAACATTTGTCCTCACAATATGAATTGCCATTTGATTTAACTATCCTAACATTGCAATCAGTGCACCTCAAACCAATCCACCCAAAGGAACATTTACAATGTTCAGAATGATGTTTACCACAGTACGCTCCATTATAACAAGAACACTGTTTATCACATTGTTCACCATAGTAACCTGGCCTACAAGAACAGAGACCATTCGATGGGTTACAATGTTCATTGCCCGAACAGTTACAAGGCAAACACGACCTGCCATAGAAACCATCTTCACAGACACATTTTCCTGTCCGACCATTACAAATTCTGTTTTCAGGACACTTACATTCGTTCTCACATAGCTCCCCATAAAAGCCATATGCACACGAACACGAGCCATCAGACAAACATGTAGCCCCATTTTGACAATTGCACGAATATTGACAGCTTCTTCCAAAATTATTGGTCGAACATTGGCAAGAACCATCAACTCTGTTACACGTCGCGCCATTTTCACAGGTGCAGTTTTCCTTGCAGTTAAAACCATATGAATCATCGGGACATTCTGCAACCAAGAAGAAAAGTAGACGCCAAGAAAATTACGTTGCAACGGCGGCTGTTAAAGTCAAATATTTGAAAAATACTATGGATATAAAGAACACATTACATACACAGATAAGTTTCGACCAACAGACAAAAACATATCGTTTGCTGATGTTTTTGCATTAATAGTCGCGCCAGCGGCTTACTGACTACGCATGCGCTTATTCATAATATACTATGCGAGTAACGGAAGTGTACCGTTCTTTCATGGCGCCGCCATGTTTGTTTGTTTTTTTGAGTACTCGTAAATAACACATACGAAACAAATTACTATTATATAACATGCCTTTTATAAAATATACCTCTTTTATTAGCCAGTAAGTGTTATTACGCACCTTGTCGCTGATACAAAATATCGTTAATATAGATAAAGGGAGAAAACTGTCGTGCATATGAACGGGGGCATACGCAAAGAATGCTGGGATTGAATTATAGAAGAGCGCCCCCTGTGTCAATAATTAGATTCAAAAATTGCCAGTTTTGAGACGGAAACGCTATAGTTTTCAGCTTGCAAGTGGAAGGTGGGCAGTGCGGTTACATCACAGGGACGCGTTATCTTTCGAATGTAGCCATGCCATGCGCTTCATGAATTGTCACGAGTGTTGGTACTATGAGTACCAATTTTCGAACATTATGACTCGATCTTTTGCAACATTTGTTTTCCGTGTCCGCTTGTTCATAATAACATATGAATTATTAATAACTATTTATATTTCCATCTGATCGTAAAAATAGTATTTTCAAGATAAAGTGCATTGCCGCTGCTCTTATATAAAACACCAAGGGTGGACACAAACCGGACACCTGAAAGAAAACTGCTCTGTACGTCAATCAAATTCAAACGGCAACTGTCATTGGACAGCTGGTGCGTGTTTCATCGGAACGCGTACGGTCTGTGCGTTATCGTGTACGACTCGCGCTCCAACCTTAGTAAAAATCACTGAAATATGAAAAAAATGACCAAAAAGATATTCCACACTTCACATATTGTTAGACAGGCACTAGGTTTAATTAGTTGTACGCATACGTCTTACTTTAATGCCATGAAACAGTCGAAAACTGTTCGAGATCCATACTTCCGGGTTGAAACTCTGGGACGCCGTTTGCAATGTTAATATTTGCACATACTTACGTCATAGGAAAACGGACACTTCATAGCCAATCAGTACTCGAGAAATCTATAGTGACGTCGCGATGTGTAATTTGAATACAGAGCAGTTTCCCTTCGTTCAAGCGGCGAAATTACACTCTGTTTAAAATGACAGACGCACTACTTGGTAAAAATACTTGGAAAATGTTTTATTTGACGTAAGGAATAGCCATAAATCTATGTTTTGTGGCATATAAGCCGTTACAATGTAGATTTTCCCAAACCGTCTAGTTCGGTGCCACCCTTGGATTTTCTTATGAGTGAGAGTGTGTGTACAACTATTCATAGTACCCACATTCGCCAGAGGTTGCAGCGTGGACTCGGTAAATAACGCGTCCCTGTGGTTACCATTGCAATGATAATGATTGCATAATACGTCCCTTGTTTAACGCAATAGGCTGTTATCATTGTAAAAATTGCCAATTTTGCCAAAAATGTTACACCTTACAGAAAATCTATACCTGCCCTGCTGCAGGGTTTGACGTTGTGTACGTACGTGAACTGCTTTCATCAGAGGGAAACTTGGCATAGTTGTCATATAACGTTTATGAAGTAGCAATTACAGTTTATCATGAATCAATACAAATAACATTGCCAATCTTAACCCTGGCGCGACACCAAGGGCTGAGCCCTATATAATATGATATTTAATATTTATGTCTACACTTAAAGGAGACTGCAATGACATAAACAATCCGTAGATCATCATGATTTTTTTTTTCGTTTTTACAGCCTTCAAATGAAAGTGTCATGATTGGAAACATATGACTTACCTATACAGTTTTCAGTCATGTTAAAAACATCAGTCTTGAAATACCCATCGCAACATCTATACACTCTGAAAGAAAAAAATATTTCTACGTTTTATCTAAGGGTCGGCGGTTGCCACAATACATGCCATTATAGAAAATCCATGCGACCTACGACTTTAAATCGGTTTAACTCAATAAACATTTTACAAAAATACGATGCAATTTCACCGGGGAAACTCTTGGATCATGCCATAATTGACTGACAAGTTAAAGCAACGTTCTCATAAAACATCGAAAGTCTACACGTATCCGATTTCAGTTTACAAAATAATGTTTTTGGTTTTTTTTCAAGTCTCCATGATCGTCGACATCACACAATACAAAAATGGTAGTTAAAACAGTAAGACAAAATTGCTCAGACACTGTATCTTACGTAAATCCATTCAGTTGTTTAAACCAAACGCAAGCGTGTGGGTCGTCTTGTCTAGCCTGTGCTTGGATCTTTGCGATGGCACTGCACGAAACCAGTCTGAGTGCTACCATACTAAAAATCACAGCAATCAACAGTAACTGTATTCGACAAACGTTTGTAGCCATGATAATAATATGGAATCTTGGCAACCTGTGGAATGAAATTTTCACCATATATAGGTAAAGCTACATTAGCAAAATTCAAAATTAGCAAACAAAAATTAGTAACAGAGCCAAATGCGTTTAGTGTTTGTCCGAGTATTTCAAATACAGTTGATTAATTAGCATTATCTTTGACTTCCAAGATATACTCTAACATTCATCAGGATTATGACCGGTTTCTTAGCCACCTTAGGCACTTTCTACGAGAATAGATATTTAGAACTGCAAGACTAGGAATGCAATAAGCGATACTCCATAACAATTATGGCACTAACACTGGTGACATAACATCGCCGAAGTACAATAACATTTCCTCCCGACTGGCGATTTTATGTTACACAATAAGGTTTACCTTAAAGTTTTAAAATTGTGTTGAATCAAAATAGATTTAATATCATATGGTTGTAAATAAGTCCATGTACAGCACAACTGTCACGCTCGTAGTTAGGGGAATTACGAGTTGAGGTACCAGTCTGGATCGTAATGCTTTCAGTAACTGAAGCTGACACACCAAGATGTAGATTTAACACAACCTTGTACTTGCAAGATGGCGACCGTAATGTTCACTCTCGACGGTCTGATATCCAGTCTCTCTAGTCTAAGCTCTCTACAAAGTTAAATACGTCTTCAAACTTACATAATTACAAAAGTTATCACGTGGTGATTTTTCCGCCGGTCTTTGATTGTTTCTTAAGATTAAATAAGACCACACCATGGAATATCCCGTTCTCGATTGTTCTCATTGAAATTTTGGGTAATGTGTTTTGCTAGGGCCAAACTTTGCACGATGACCCCTGAATTGTATTCTTGATTTGGTAAGAAAATGATTGAGAGAAAGAAAACTTGAGCAAAAGTTTTTAGTCTTTCACTTTCGAGGCGCATAGTGTCTTAAACATCTGTGTGACTTCAGTTGTTTACGTACCCTTTGACGTCAAACTGAAGAGACTGACACAATTACACAAAACAAGCAACGCGGAGATTTCCTCTCATTTTTTTTTCTTTTATTTGTTGTGCATAGCCAATGTTTGTGTGGTATTCAGATATGCAAACTGATTAGTTTGTGAACCAAAATGTCCATCGTTATTATAAAAAGGCGCATTATCAGTAACCACAGTGAAAATAAATGGAAAGGAAATGTAGTTCGTGTTTCGTTTGAGGTTATACCAACGATGTAGCATGTACGACAACAAAGGATTTTAATCCTCATGACATGTTATCTGATTGGTTTCAAGTGTCAACACTCTTTCTTGCACACAAAAAAATATGTAGAGCTCGAAGGAAAACAGTTGAATAAGAAACATCAAAGCTTTACACAATTATTTATGACCTTAAAAATATGTCATAAGCTTACACTCTCGTCAAAACAAGTATTCAATTGGTGTGTTTTGGTACAAGATGCTTCGTACACAGCATCTGATTAAGATGTTGACGTTTTCGTTTTATTAAATATTTTATCCGTACAACTTGCTGAATGGAAGGTTGACATGGACCTGATATTTACCAAATACTATATACTTTGATCTTTGCTCCTCTAAAGCTACACCAAATAATTTAGTTAAACACTGTATGGAGCTGAGGTGGGTACGTGTAAGCCTTTTGAAACCACTTGTGAATACAATCATGACAGCACCTCATCAAGGTATCCCTCGAAAATGATAGCTCAATTTAAAAGTTGACAGCTGTTATAAACAGATGATAATGGTGAATCTCCCCGTACAATATATAAAAAGAAAGGGTCAAATACGGAGACATGCTTCCATGCTAACTATAAAGAAAAGAACAATGGATCTGTAGAGGGGAAGAAAAAATCATAAACTCAGAAGGAGTCAATATAAGGATTTTCTTCATTTTGGCTACCATGCTTTCTTTTGGTATCATCTGTAATATGAAGTCGTCTATAATAGATAGCATTATCTAATGCACAATTAATGTGAGTCAAATCACTCTTGGTAATGACAGAAACAATTCAAACCCGTAGAACCTGCCTTCCGCACCAGATGCAACCAAGATACAAAACCGTTACATAACCAGCCAAGTACATTTTACGAATGTGTTGCAATTTGAATTTGCGGCAGTTTTGTTCTAAAATCGGGCAGGCGAACCACGACGTCGTTAAACATTCTCGCGTCAACCTCAATGCTTTCAGGGACTTGTATGAGATATATACTTCAAGCATTTAACTGGTGAGTATTTTCATTGTGTCGCTTGCTGTAAAACGAATTCCAAAGCTCTCAATTGACTAGTACAGTATTTGTCGAGCAATTGTTGATATAGCATCGCGACTACTGTCTGTGAGATTTCAACGATACATGTCCACTACGGCTGTACAGTAAAATCTTGCTTTTTTCCTTTATATTTGAATTATGACGATTAAATAATTTACTGTTCACTCTATTCATGATAACATTTCCCATACAGATTTCTGACGGTTCCCGATGATATGAATGAGAGTGAATGTTAATGTATATTCACTGATTTTGAAGTTGACAGCAAAACTGAATATTGTAATTGATTGGTAAAAGAGGCTCTTCCAACTATCACGTGTACCCCTCTACGGTTAATACCCAGTAAATGAAATCAGAAACAATAGTGTGTACACCGAAAGAGCAGGCCTGGTCAACCATTTCCAAGTATAACCTATAAAAGGACCCCCTTGATGTCAATGTGTAATTTGATTGATCTTGAACCTCACGGTATAGTCCGTGTATGTTTACTGACAAGTGACGCAGAATCAACTGGTTGCAATTCACATTTCTCTGCTTCCGATATGTGCATTTGTTTCCCATCAATACATAGCTTGCTCCATGCAGAGACGTTGCAAACATAGGTATTTACGATGCCACAAACAGTGCCTGACGAGTCATGACACCAATAAATATTTAACCTACTAAACTTTCACAGCGTTTCAATTTGTGTGAGAATTGTGTAGGGTTGCTCAACCGAAACTTTATGATATTGAAACACAATCTTGTCTGGAGTGATACATACTAAATTTACCAAAACGCAACATGTTACACACATTTACGATCTAAATTGTCGTCGAATTGATTTTGTGTCAAATATTAAGATGATTTCTGATGGTTCGTAAGGGATACATCATCGCTTCACGTAATCACTTAAAGTGTATGTAAAATAACAAATGAAAAACACCAGCTTTCAACTTCGCCTGCCTAGTATCCCCGTAGACCCCTTCAGACTTCAATGTTTATACTTGTCCCCAATATACATGATCGTTGGAATGATTAAAGTTGATCAGAGACACAGATATAGATATAGATACAATGCTGAGAAAACGCAATGGTCCTCTCTTTAAATATGGGTAAATTAGTGCCTAGCACTACACCCTAAAGACAATTGAGAGAATGCGTAGTTTTCCTAAGCTTGACGGAACTAAGATATTCAAAAATAGAATGGTATCACTCTAATACTGTGATTTATGAAAATAAAAGCTAGGCCTAAATTTGCTTCAATGTGACATCTCAAAATTTACAAAACCAAACAAAGCCAAACACTCCAAAATAAAAATCAACATTTAACATAGTGATTGCGTACAACTCTTCTCCGTGGATATTTTAATCACAGGCCGTGTGTGGATGATCTTAAATAACAGAGTGATAAAAATTTAAAATTACTGTCGGAACTTCAGATAAGGCACTTGGACCAATTTTTGGCAGTTTGAGATAAAGACCCCAATGGTCATGTGACACTGCATTCATAATCAGTTTTATTGAAACAATACAATTTACTATTCATTCAGTGTTCTATATATTGAAAGGGCAAAACTTGGCGAATAGAAGCAAACAATCATTGCAAATCCAAATACAAACGACAATTCAGAAATGTCAATTATGACGGTATCAGGTGTAGACGAGACGATCGGAAGACGGCCTGCACCGGTATCGATGTATTCGGCTAAATTACTGCCCGGGACTCTTTGAAAAGTATAACAAAGTTCATCGTGTTTTTTCACAAGCATATACATTACTTTACATCGCTTTCAATTATTTCCTGAAATAAAAATAAACTCTCGAAAATTGGGGTCAGTCATTGTAGGAGGTGTCGGTGGCTTTTTGACTACTTTCATACGGTCATGCGGTGTACTAATGGTTGCTGTGCATAACTACAAAAGTGTCAAAAATTATCCCTTTTCCGAATGTAAGTTTAGAGATGATTTCGCTAGTGACCTGTAAAAATTGTTCTTCCCTATTCCTACTTTCTTTCGCATGTCGGGAAATCTGCTGTCTTTACCCGTATGACATGCATGGCCTATTACGATTTTATTACAAAAACGTGCATGAGGTCTAGCTTGAACTTCATTTCACAGTGTATGATCAGCTATGTGTAGACACCGTGATAATTGTGCACTTGAAGTTTCGGACTAGATTATTTTGTACAGACCGTAAAATGCTTTACTGAATACATAATTTTGTCCGTCTGCAAGCCGAATTTAGGTTGCGCACAGTTGACCAGTATTTCAGTATGTTTCAAGAAGTCAAACATCACAAATGAATTTACAAACCTGTCCCTTGATAATACTATTCTCCGATCAAACGTAGTTTACGATTCACTTACCCTAAGTGAGGCCAAGTGTTGTTTCCTATGAGAGTGTATAGCAACGTAGTTTTCACTGTAATTCATAGTTCCACTGCTGTCAATCAAACTGAACTCTTAGCCAATCAGAATACAGAAAAGTACTGCCACCGCCCAGCCGCCATCTTGTCCCACATTGATTACGCTGCGTCACATTGGCAACTGTATGATCTGAGAGACAGGTGAGGTTTTATTTCCGTGAAAGTTACGTCTGTGCGATTGTAAATACCAGCTGAAATGGTGAAGAGGTGCGCGTGGGGCACGTGTAAGTCGGATGAAAGATACCTTGACCCAGCATCAAGTGTATTTTTCATACCATTTCCTAAACCAAAAACGCAGAAGGAGAAGTGTCTTCGGTGGATCAGAGCCTGTGGCCGACCACATTATCAACTCAATGTTGAAAATATCAACAAACACAAGTATGTTTGCTCAAAGGTAAGAAATCGTCCATTGTGTTCATCGTTTTGTTTACCGTGTTTCGTCTGGCAGTAAAGTTTTCCCTTCCGATGCCTCGATAATGCCGCGCCCGTACCCCTTTCTAAGTTACGTCATTGCCACCGTGACTACAAAGGCCCGGGTGTCGTCTGCTCACTATTTCCCAAATCTGACTTGACTTGTCTGGATGGAACCGTATTTCTCCATTACTTGAATGGAATTTATTATACTAAAGGCTAGCCGTGGCTGTCTGCGGCCGTCCATTTACGGTCATATGTTCATGGAAATGATAGTTTTGGAACTTTTGGTTTTGAGTGTGTTGACCCGTGCACATCACATTTAAACAAGTGATTTGGTGACAATTCTTACTCCGAGGTCATGCAGACATTTGAGAACGCTGATAAAGATAACTGAATGCCGAAGACCGCCATCATGTCAGTTGTAACGTTTTACCTATAAATGTGATTGACGTTCCTGTTTCTTCATTAGCACTTTCCGGTCGCCGAGGGGCCAACGCAGGGATATCCCGACCCATTACCAGCTGATGGCAGTACTTATACACCACAAGGTTACCACCCAAGAGGTCGCAATCTGCCAAACGTTATCATTTACCGACTAAAAGAAAGTGCCTTGCCAGTTTGTTCCAGAATGAGACGAGGTAAGTGAGGTGGTTGCTACGTTTCAGAAAAAAGAAGTACAAGATTTGAGAAATAGGCTGCGTTCACAAAAAACGGTTAGGGGGGGCTGGAGGAATTCAGGGGGGATTCGAAAATTTTTGGGGTAGTAGAGGGGGGGGACTTGAAAATTTTGCTCTACCTATAGGGGGGGGGACTTGAAAATTTTTTGTTCCCTTTTGTGTTTTACATTTGCCAATTCCAAGCTTTTGTAGATAATTCAATGAAAAATGAATACCATTTTTAATGTCATCAAAATGTTTTAATGTTAGAAATAATTTAACAAAATTTAGAACCATTTTGTCACATTTCATGACTTTTATCTCGAAAAATCTAAATGTGTGATTGTGTTAAAAAACAAACTTGAGCCTCGTACAGGGCAGAAGTTGCAACTGTTAATGTTTCTGCAATATTCCTATGCAATATAACAACTACAGTTTCTTGCTATCTCCCTACAGCATGCTCAAACATACAATATTTAGTTTGTCGACAAAGCCTGTATATATAAATATAAATATGTATTTAGTGATAATTTAATTGGAGTCCAGACTGACAGTCAGTTGTCAGTGATACAAATGCATGGTACACATAAATAGGCTGTGATAGCAAGCTGAATACTAGACATTTCAACAGGCTGTAGGGAGTAGAACTAGAACAAATTTGTAAAACTGAACAAAAATATTGCCAAAATTATCAAAGTTAATACAGCTACTGCCTACAGATAGTGTCACTATCATTAAAGCTCTGCTCCTGCAGTTTCACTGTCACTGCATACCTGATCAGTGGACAGAGATAGCTCTGACTCTGATGTACATGGTAGTTGAAGAAGAATTTGGGTCAAATGATGCTCATGACAGTGAAACATAATTGTACACAAGATCAGGCCAGAGAGCAACACATGCAAGAACACATAGTAATGTTTGAATTCTAGCATATAAGAATAATCAAATATTACAGAAAAAAGATAGGGTCACCATGCTTGGTTTTCTAATTTTCATATTCTGTGTTATAAATGATACAGATGTAAAACTTTGAACAGTAAAGACTAAAAGTAAAAATATTTGACCAAATGGAATTATTTATTTTTTAACCAAATTTGAAATTATTACACCCAAAATTTCAGAGATTAAAACATTTATTTGGTGGAACATTTTAACCTTCCAGTATTGTCAATTTAGAGTAGCATCTAATTCATAGATGTCTTGTAGTTTTGGAACAAATTTTGGTAGGTCACTGTGCAATATGGCAATTAGCCAGAATTCACAATTTGCCTACTCTCTCATGATTGTCATTTTGTGTGCTCTCAGCAGGAGCAATTGACCTGGCCAGAGTTGGATTAACTCAAGTTGGCTTTTAGACCAATAAATCTAAAAAAATCACTGAGCATTTAAAGAACTTGCCTTGGGAATATGACTATACAAAGTGCTAATACAGGTAGTGTTGAACACCTGTGAGCGGAACGGGCAATATGTTTATTTTTTCTGCGCTCACATCCTTTACAAATATGCGGGCCTGTGATAATTGGGGGGGACTTGAAAAATTTTGACCATATAGAGGGGGGGCATTTGAAATTTTTTTGGGTACTTAGGGGGGGATCTTAAAAAAAATAAGATTTCAATCGAAATTCTCCTGCCCCCCCCCCCCTAATCGTTATTTGTGAACGCAGCCTAATACATGATGGCCATGATTTCCACACTTTGTTCTCCTAGTGTCCCTCCTCCCATTTGATTTATTTCAAGTTTTGGTGTGAAATAATTGTTAATCCTCTTGGCATTTTGTGCAGTGGAAGCTGGAGAGTTCACTGTTGATCAGTGTTAAAGCTCCACCAGTGTTCACTGTCTTCAGTGTTCCGTTTGTTGTCGTTGTTGTTTTTTGTTTTGTTTGTTTGTTTGTTTTTTGGGGTATTTTTTGTCCTGTGATAAACTGCAGTTTCTGCTACAAATCTTTGAAGCGTGATTAAAGACTGCCTATATTTATTGTCAATATTGTTACTGTTGAAAAACTGAGTTCAAGGTTGGACTAGAATTTACTTAGTATTTCAGCATATTGTGTAAGACGAAGAACGATGAACTGTGGTGATACAGAACTAGACTGCTGAACAAAATTAATAAAAAATTACAACTAATTTCCTTTTGACAGCTCATACATGTATCTCTTTTATATTTCAAACTTTTACCTTTAGATATTTTCATGGAGAAACATTACTATGGTATGCATTATTTTTAATTATAGCATCCAACGCACAGATGTGGGAAGGAAAGAAGATACTGAAATCATGACCATACAATCAGCAACTAGTAGTGTAGGCACGCAAACAGAACATGCATGTAAGTAGAGTGTAATTTAATGTTATCGAGTGATATGGGGACAAAGTTACATCGCTTTATTTTTCAATCATTTGTTTATTCATGCAAGAACAAAAATATTTGTTTCCAGGAAGATGCTGGCACAACAGGCTATTAAGCTCTAACATTCAGTTTGCCTTTGTACTACTACGGCTACTCTGATGATTAAAAATCCAGCATGCATCAGGGAGTAGAATAACTGAGTAACTCAATAATGTGAAATTCAAATGCAAAGTATTTATTTAAGTAGATTGCATATTATACAACTGATTGTGTCATAGTTTGATTAATGGAACAGTTCTCAGGGTAAAAGCACTAATGTATTTAAAATATGAATCAAAGTTTAGACAGGTATGGTTTTGCATGATTTGGAAAAAAAAAGGGAAAGCTTAGTTAACATATTCTGCATATATACAATATCTGGAAAAATACGTTGTATGAACAAATCATTTTGTGTGAAGACAACAAAATCACAGAATTCTGCACCTGACACCATTAACTGACCCTGTACTTGAGAAAATATGAGTGATTTTTGTCCAAGAGTTTATTACCATCAGATCCATACTTGAGCATGAAATGGGAAGTTTGTTGATAGCCTCATCAATAGTCAAATTTCGCGCACTATAAGGACACTTACACTCAATCACTCCACACCTACCATTATCACATACTCTACATCTGGTGTTGCACCCAAAAATCCAAACTCTTTATTTACAATCAGACCACATTCATGTATGTGTCTATTTTTGAATACATCCAAATACTTAGATTTTGCCTTTGATTCATTGCGTTTACCATATTCAAGAGAAATAGCTGAGATTGATTTTCTTTCAAACAAACTATCTAGAAATTTATCTGATGGGACTGATTTCCGATTTAAAATTCTGCCAAAATTTGAAGCAGTCACTCGACAAGCTCTTGCATTTTGCCAACTGTTAAACCCAGCTTCACCCCTAGTCTGTAGTTCAAGGTCTTCTGGGTCGACTTGCTCAAAGGCTTCATTCAGGCTTTGAAATTCTGTTGGAAGCTTGACAGGTGCTGTATTTGGAAAAAGTGATGGTCCACATTCACAACTGTTCAATGGCTTCGTGGTCTTCATATTTTCATCTACAAGAAAAAATTAATTATACTGGGATAAATTTGAAGTACATTATATATGTAAAAGAATCTCACACCCTAAAGGATCTGGGATAAGATTTCTCTCATGACTTGGAGATATTTTATCACATACGAGCCACAGACATATGTGAGAAAAATATCATCAGTTCGTATGAGAAATCTTATCCCAAGTCCTTAGTGTGTGAGATTCTTTTTTCACATGACCAATATGTGTTAACTCATTGAATTAGTGAAACATTGACCCTATAGCAAGGTCATTTCACTATTGAAAGTCAAAGTTTTTGTAGTACACACCATGACATTGGATATTGTTTCATGCGCTAGTCATGGAACATTTATTATATCCATCAGCGCTCTTGTCACATAATCTTGAAGACATCTCAGACTGGAGTATGGGATAAATTGTTCTCCATTCCTGTGGTTCACAGGGAGTGTGGGGCACATCAATCCCACACTCTGAGATATCTCTTAGATCATGTGACAAAAGCACTGAATGGATACTAAATGTTTCATGACCAGCAAGATGAGCAAATTACTATCCAATGTGTACTACATGTGACTTTCAAGTGACTTAGACAACACTGCTGTATTCAGTGTTTCACTCATTTAATCTTTCCAGTATGAGATTGAGCATTTTTAGTTATGTGAGTAAAAGACTCTCACATCTCATGGACTAGGAATAAGATTTCTCACATAAGTTGGTATATTTTGTCTCACATAAGCAGCAAGAAAATGTGAGACCAAATATCCAACTCATTTGAGAAATCTTATCCCAAGTCCATTGAGATGTGAGAGTCTTTTAATCCCACACACTCTGTTTCACACTCCCAGGAACCAGGAATGTGAAAAACTAATTTTCCCTCTTTTCTTTCTTTTAGGGATATCACCTCTTGATTTGCTAGCCCAGAGTTCTGAGATATCCAGATTGGAACAGAAAACTACAGGAGAAAGATGACATCATCAATGAACTTAATTCCAGGCTATCAGACAAAAATAAGAAAACTGAAAAACAAGTGATCTCTAATAATAGTAAAAATTGGTGTATCAGTCATACTTACGCAACAGAAGAAACTTAAAGGACTTTTCAAGTATTACACTGGACTCACTTATGTTAGATTTATTGCATTACTTACATTTCTTTTACCAAAAATTCAGTATTAAATTATAAGAAAAAAAGAATTGATATAAGAAGCCTAACCAATAGAGATTGTCTGCTTCTGTGTCTCTGTCGTCTTCGACATAATTTTGGATTGCGAGACTTGGCAGTTAGGTTTCAGATTGGATTGCAGTCAGCTGGGGATATTTTCAACACATGGATTGATCATATGTACTGGAAGTTTGGTCAGCTCAGTATTTGGCCACATAGAGATTTAATTATAAAAAATATGCCAGTAGATTTTAAGAAAGATTTTAGTTCCACAATTGTCATAGTTGATTGCACCGAGTTGAAACACAAGCGCCAAATGCATTAGTTCTCCAAAGTCAGTTGTACAGTGACTATAAATCTAACACTACATTGAAAGTTTAATTGGATGTGATCCTAGTGGATCATTAGTTTTTGTTTCAGAATTATTTACTGGGAGCATTTCTGATGTCCAGATTTCTACAGATAGTGGTTTCATTAATTTGTTAAAACAATTATTAGATTATGAATATTTGAAAAGGGGGGATGCCGTCATGGCAGATAAGGGATTTACAATTCATAGAGAGCTAGCTGAACTTGGATTACAGTTAAATATTCCCCCTTTCATATCATCAAATTCTCAAATGATATTAGAGAAACACAAATTACAGAGGAAATAGCCAAGCACAGAATTCACATTGAGAGACTGATAGCTAAAGTGAAAACTTTTAAAATTGTTGCTGAAACAATACCAACCTCTCTTTTTCAAAAGATTAATTCCATTTGGACTGTTTGTAGCTATTTAACTCTATTTCAGGATGTGTTTGTAAAAGGAAAAACCTGAAATAAACACGTATTTTTTGTTTATAATATGGTTGTCTTTTCATGTCACTAGATATGGTGTCACTACAATCTCATAATATATTATTAGGTTTTATAAATTGTGTGTTTCATGTAACAGGTCCCCCAAAAAGGGAGTGCGAGTGGGTAGGGAGGAAAAAAGTTTTTTTTCCTTCGTCCAAAATGTCTTTGTTTTTGTACATTTCTAAAATCTCATGGGACTTGCTTGAAAGCCATAAGTTAAGAGTCAAAGTCAAAGTTATCGGAAACACAAAATGGGAGAAATGGGGATGAATTGACAAGTTACTTACCTGGTAGGACAAGATGGATCCCAGCTGTACTTCACCAAAAGGAGATTGAGTTACAGGTGCATCTTGTGATAGTGTGTATTCTAAGGGAGTGCCTTTGATTCCCTGCAAAACTCCAATGTCCTCTGGTGTTACCTTCGGCAACCTGGAAACAAATTTTATTATCAGAATTCATTTTTTCTTAGTATATTATACTGCATAATGCATGTTCATATAATTTATCAATATGGACACAGTGTAGTCCATTCTAGAAAATGTCAACCAAATCTAATGACATATAATAAATGAACAGTACATGAATACTGTGCACTCCCTGCTTGGCACTAAAATAAAAAGAGTCAACAAAGGCTTGTAAAAAATCTCAAATTTTAGTCACTTTCTGTTTCACTGCTGACATCCTGTGGAAATCAGATTGAATCATGGGAAACTTAGACATACCTACATCAAGGCTGAGTTGTGGAAAAATTCTGAGTACAAAGAGTGTGGTGACCATCAAAATTTGCTTATTTGTTATTCGAAGCTCCATCACACTATTTAAAATTATCACTATCATTTATACTCCAAGTTATTGCAAGGTATTTATATAAACTTACTTTCTGTCAGGATCAATGTGGCACACTATAGGTCGCCGTCTCCTTGACTGTGCTACCTGCCTAGCTACAACAACATGGTTCAAGGGGACTGGTTTTATTTTGGTCCCCTTGGAACATGCCATTGCTGTGGTATACTAGTACAACTGAGTTGGGTTGGTACTGAAGTAAAGTTGTGCAGCTTTAAACCTTGTAATGATTTCAGTAGCCCAATAACATGCGAACAGTGACCACTTAAACTAGAAAATAAGAAAAAGGACAAGATTGTTTTAAAAATTGTGTAAAAGATACAAAAAAAGTATGGTATCACATACCAAAAGATTCTTTGTGAAAATTTGAGAAACAGGTTAAACACTGATGGAATAAATCTACCCACCATACTTTTATGATAAACTGCCCTTGAAATGACCAGAGCTCCTGCAACAATCTTATTTATTTGTATCCTTTCCCATATTGTATGCACAAATAAAACAATCCTACGCTACTGAATAAAATTGGACTAATATTTTAATACTTTCAAGCCCTCGCTTTTTACCCTACAGACTGAAATAAATCATAAACATGATGAAATATGGACGATCTAAGGGAATTTGCAGGACAGAAACTTCCTTGGGAAAACTTTTTTTGCCAATTGTTTTCTATTATATATGAACAGGGCTACAGTAAATTCAAATAACAGAAACTTGACAATAAATGTGTTGCCCGCTACCCACTTCCAAGTTCTGACACAGCTAGACCCACTGAGGATATACTAAGCATAAAGGTTTCAAATTCACGAAAGCAAAAACCGTGACTGTGCACATCAAGTAATTTGAGTTTGTTTGAATGACAAGGGTGATAGATAAAGGTATTACTAGCAAATGACATTGAGTGACACCAATCGGGTCACAGTGCAGTTGTCGATGCCAGCACCGGCGGTCCGGCCATGTATGAACGCCGCGTCTGTCATCGACGTCGTCAACAATGCTCGTGCGAGACACATCCGTTTCTGGAATGAAGAGCTGATATCTTCTACGATAAACAGTGATTTATTTTGTGAAAAACAACTATCTTCTACGCAAATTACGACATCGAACCCGAAGGCCGGGCCTCACTTTGTTCATGTAGGAGTAGGCCCTCATAATATACACTGACGTGCAGCAGACGATATACTATTGGACGTACGCGCCTTTTGTCAACTGACAGACGACACCGAGCAAAATTTGAATTTCATTTTTTTTCGTGGAAATATGAAAAGTTTAAATAGAATGAATAGATAAAACAACTCACCCTGCTTTGCAGCTACAGTTGGCATTCGCCAGTTTCCTTTCCGCCGTCGAAATGGAGATATCGATGTTGTGCGGAAGCTCTGATTTTCTCATCGATCTCCAGCACCGCGCAATAATGTTTACTTCAGTTGCGTTATGATCATTTATCTTAATGTCATGGACATAACCTTGAGAAAGTAATTTAGACCCTTTTCCTGTGACTTCTTGGAAAGGTTTTGAAAATTTGGTAGATAACAGACTGAGATGTCGTCAGGAACATTGCGCAGGCTGTCGCTGAACAAATCTCGTTTCACGGCCATGTTTATTTACATTCTGTGAGGTCAACCTCCCACAAGCTCAAAGCTTGTGGGGCGTAGCAACAGTAACCAAGAGGGGCGTGGCTTATTACGGGCAGTGGAACTATGAATAGCTTGAGTGTTAGAGCTATTTTGGCCGTATATAAACAGCAAGCAACAGTATCCGGCGTCCGTAAGTTTCAAGTATCATAAAACATTTGATTTACCATCGAGACTTTTATAAGAGTTTGACGAATTGAAATGGGAGTTCAGTGTTTTTTACCTGGTATTTCAAATGGTATCGATTAATTAGGTACATCAGTTCTTTAATTTCGAAGATAAACTCTAACGTTCATCGCGATGATAACCATTTTCAGACCTTAGGCACATTCTACTTGATTTGTTTGTTCGATTCTTCATAGAGAACAGATTGCGTTTCCCGATGATGTTTGACTCTTACATTAGTATTGGATAGTTACCACTGCAAGACATCCTCGATCAAGGACTTGAAAAAGTGGCATCTATATATTATTGCCACTACCACTGGCGGTATAACATAGCGAAGGTGATTACCTCCCACTTGGCGATTTTATGTTTCACAATAAGGTTTACTTTCTTAAAGTGTGTTGAATCAAAATAGATTGCACAGTCGGTTGTTAATCAGTTTCATGTATTGCGTCACCACTAAATATATAAAGTAAGGAACAACTTAAAAATCTGCATGAATACGTGTGACGTTTGTTGTGAACGTACCGTTTGATGTCAAGCTCAAGAGCCTGACAAAATCTCGCAAAACAAGCAACGCGGAGATTTCTTCTCCGTCTTTTCTTTCCCCCAATTTTCTTTTATTCTCTGATTTGGTGAGCACAGCGAGAAGCTGGCTTGTATATGTGCTGTCTTCGGATAGGCAAACTGAATAGTCAGTGAACCCAAAAGTGTCCAATGTTGTTATAAAATGTCTTAGTATAAGCGGTCCTTAAAGGGGAAGTTCACCAAGGATGATTTTTACATATGTGCTAGCTTTTGTGGTCACTTACCCCGGAAAAGCTATTTTCGCCATTTATAACTCGCAAGATTTTTACAAAAACCAATAGAAATAGTACAGGAAGTTGCCCATGTAATTTGAATCATGGGAAAAAGCGCCAAGCTTGGAGCTTGCATAATGTGATATGGAAGGGACCATTTTCCCATGGGTATGGCATTGTCCACTCACCCATGCTTAAACCAGTCTGTGTGTATTTACATAACTTTTGTTTATACTGAGTATCCTTGCATAAACGATTATTCACTTATAATAAACTGTCCACTGTCAGATTTTGTGTTGCTGTTTACTACTGTGTTACTGTGAGTGGACAATGTGGGAGCCATACCTGTCCGTAGATGGCCCCTCCCATATCACATTATGCAAGCTCCAAGCTTGGAGCTTTTTTTCCCATGATTAAAATTACATTGGCAACTTCCTGTACATTTTTATCGTTTTTTGTAAAAAATCTAGCGAGTTGTAAATGGTGAAAGTTTTTTCCTGGGTAAATGACCACAGAGCTACCACATATGTAAAAATCATCCTTAGTGAACTTCCCCTTTAAAGCAAAACCTGTGCAAAGGAAATAATGCGTGTTACTTGGGAGATAATACCAACATGTAGCCTAGACAGCGGATTTGATTCCTTATGGAAGTTACTTTCTTGTCCCCAAGTGATAACACTCTTTGTCGTACATGTGCATATGAAGGCTTTAAAGGAAATAGTTAAGTGAGAAAAATCAAATCATTAATGAAGGTTTCACATTACTTATGACCCATAAAAACTGTCAAACACTCTCTTCAAAACCTTTCTAATGATTCGATAGATGTATTTTGGCACAAAGAGCCCCATACACTGTATCAGAATGACCCGTTGTCATTCGACCAAATAGACTCTTTGGTTTTATGAATATTGTATCACTACCACTTGCTCAATGGAAATTGACGTGCATCTAGTGTATATCAAATACCATATACATTAGACTTTGCTCTTTTAAAGCTATAGTAAATACCTGAAGTAAACACTGTATCGAGCTGAGGTAGGTACGACTAAGCTCTTTAAATTCACTATGGAATTACATTCATGACAACACCTCTTTCAGCTGTCACTCGAAAAAAGACGCGAATTCAAAGTGAGTCCTGTTATAAACAGATGATATAAAGGCGTCTCCCTCCGTACAAGAATACTGAAAGTAAAATACGGAGACATGTTTCCGGTAACGGTAGAGAAAAAAAAAATCCTTGAATAGGAAGAAAGAAAAGTAACATTAAATCAGAAGCCACACGACTTCCACAGCAGGAGTCGATTTCTTAGATTTTCTTCATTTTGATTACCATGCTGTCTCCTGGTATAATTTCTGCTTGTCAACGCTAGCGAATTCGATCAGATTTGAAGGCGCCTATGCCAGAGAGCATTATCGAATACACTATATTTGAGTCAAACCACACGGGACAATGACAAAAACTTAATAATTAATACCCTAGAATCTGCCTTCCACACCAGATGCAACCCAGATGCAAACCGTTACATAACCAGCCAAGTCTTTTTCGCAAATATGCTGCACTTTGATTTAGCGGCAGTTTTGTACCTAACAAGGAGTGGGCGAACCAGAACGTCGCTATACATTATCGCGTCTACCTCAATGCTTTCACGGACTTTTAAGAGTCGAAACACTCCAACCATTTGACCTGTGAGTATTTTAATTGTTTTGTTTGCTGAAAGAGGAATTTCAAAGCTCTCCATTGATTAGTGCAGTATGGGTCGAGCAGTGACGTGGTTGACACGGCATCAAAACTACTGTCGGTGAACGATCGGCGAGATTTTAACGATATACGTATACTACATATGAACAATAGAATCTTGCAGTTTTTTTATACAATTGAGTTGAGACGATTAAATAGTTTACAGTTCACTCTATTCATAACGACATTTCCCAATACAGATTTCTGATTGTTCCTGATGATGTAAATGAGTGTGAATGTTAGTGTATATGTACTCATTTCATTTTTTTTTCAGTTTATTTTATTTCACCAGGGGAAAGATTACACAACACAGTTAAGTAATAAGCATATACAGTTGAAGCAATGATACAGCAGTGCTAATGATTACAGTGAATAAACGACCCTGGTGAGGACCATGGAAATAGTTTATTCAAACTAATCAAGTCCATGGCCCTGAACTACTTATTTTGAAGTTGACAGCAAAACTGAATATTATAATTGATTGGTCAAACAGGCTCCTTGTTCCAACCATTACGTGTACCCCTCTACGGTTAATATCCAGTAAATGAAATCAGAAACAGTAGTGTGTACATCAACAGAGCGGGCTTGGTCAACCACTTTAAAGTATACCCTATAATTGGACCATTTCCTCCCTGATTTAAACGTGTCCTTTTATTGATCTTAAACCTTAAGGTATAATCCGCTGTTTACTTAAAAGCGACGCACAATCAACTGGTTGCAATTCACACTCCTTTTCGTCCGATAGTGTGTATTTCTTTCCCACCAATTGAGATAGCATGCTCTATAGCAGATATGTTCCAATAATAGGCTGTCAGTGTCAGATGAGTCACGACACCAATAAATATTTAATCCGCTAAAATGTCGAGGCGTTCAATTTGCACGAGAACTGAGTAAAGGTAGCTCAAACGAAACTTCATGATAGTGAAACAAATTTTGTCCAGGAGTGAAATACATACTAAATTTACCAAAGACAACATATTACAGACATTTATGTCTAAATTGTCGTCGAACTGATTGTATGTCAAATATTAAGATTAATGCTGATGCTTTACGCAATCACTGTGAGAGTATGTAAAATAACAAATGAAAAACACCGGCTTGCAACTTCGCCTGCCGGGTGCCCCCGTAGACCCCTTTAGACTATACTCTTTATACTTGTCCTAAATGCACATGATCATTGGAATGATTAAATTTGATCAAAAATACAGAAATAGATACAATGGTAAGTAAACGCAATGGACCCTTCTTTAAATATGGGTAAAATAGTGCCTAGCACTACAGCCTGCAGACACTTGAGAGAATGCAGATAGCGTAGTTTTCCTAAGCTTGACGGAACTAAGAAAATCATAAATAGAATGGTATCACTCCAATATGGTGATTTATGAAAATAAAAGCTAGGCCTAAGTTTGCTTCAATAAGACATCTTAAAATTTACAAAAAAACAAACAAAGCCAAACACTCCAAAATAAAAACCAACATTTAAAGGGACAAAGTCGCCCATTTTTCATGAATTTTGTTTGATATGAGATACTACTTATATCGTTTGACATGTTGAAAGATACTGAATAAATGGGTGACCATGCATATATTCGACCCCAGTTTTAGACACGATACATGAAACCAATCGCGAAAATGAATTAATGTTCATGACCATTTATTCATTTTCACGCTGGTTTCATTTAATTTGTCTAAAACCAGGTTCGAATATATGCATAGTCATCCATTCATTCAGTATCTTTCAACATGTCAAACGATATAAGTAGTATATCGTATCAAGCAAAATTCATGAAAAATGGGCGACTTTGTCCCTTTAAGATAGTGATTGCGTACAGCTATTCTCCGTGGATATTTTTATCACAGGCCATGTGCGGAGGGTCTATCAATTAACAGAGTGATAAAATTGCAAAATTAATGTCAGAACTTCAGATAAGGCCCTTGTAACAATTTTTGGCAGTTTTGGGTAAACACCCTGACGGTCATATGACACTGCAGTTATAATCAGTTTTATTGAAAACTATACAATTTACTACTCATTCAGTGTTCTATACATTGGAAGGTCGCAAATTGACGAACAGAAGCATACAGTCGTTGCAAATCAAAATACAAACGAAAATTCACAAGACTTGGCCAGATTAGACGGAACGACCGTAGAAGTAGGACTGAGCCATTATCGATTTATTCGGCTAAATTACTGCCCTTGACTGTCTTGGGGAAATTATTACCAGCCTTATAGTTTTTTAACAAGTATGTATATTATTTTACATCACTTTCAGTAATTTTTTGCAGTAAAGATAAACTAGTTTCTTTAGTGGATATCCTGTGCTACTGTACAATAAGCTGGCGAGGGAGAAATGTCTTAGCAAAGTCCAGGAATACTGTAGGCGCTGGGCATTTGCACTTGTAGAGGTACTTTTCATGTCAAACTTAATGGTAACTCTTTCATGTTTTATACTTGTCGAGTAAAATTATCTTTATTTTCGGGGTCGACCACTAGCCCGGGGCATACCGAAAAAGGGTGCGCGTGACCCTATGAACGTCTTGTTTGACGCCACGAAAATGTCAATCATGGCAGTACTGATTTACTGTAAAAAGAGGATTTTTGTCTGACTCCTTTCAATTATAAAACGGAAAAACTGGAACTAGCCGCCTATGTCGTACATTTTGTGATATATTTTCCGAGAAAATAATGTATTCGCGATAAAGGATTGATAAATCCCACCAGGATTATCTTGAGAATTGGGGTCAGTCAGTGCACGAGGTGTCGGTAGCTTTTGACTGCTTGCATAAGGCTTGCATAAGGTCACGCGGTGTACAAATGGTGGATGTATGTAACTACAAAAGTGTCAAAAAATTATCATTTTCCTAAAGTACGTTTGGAGATGATTTCGCTTGTGACCTGTAAAACAATGTTTTTCCTTATTCCGACTTGCTTTCGCATGATAAATTAACACATGTCGGGAAATCTGCTGTCCTGTCAATATGAAATGCATGGCTTATTACGATTTGATTACAAAAACTTGCATGAGGTCTGAACTTCACTTCACAGTATATGATCAGCTATGCATAGTGACTTAGTTTCACACTTGAAGTCTCTGACTGGATTATTTTGTACAGATCGTAAAATGTTTTACTGAATACATAATTTTGTCTGGCTGCAAGCCGAATTGAGGTTGCGCACATTTGACCAGTATTTCGGTATGTTTCGAGAAGTCAAACATCACAAATTAGTTTTCGAAACCTTGTCCCTTGATAGAACTATCCTCCGATCAAAAAAAGTTTACGGTTTACTTACCATTAGTGAGGCCAAGAGTCATGTCTTATGAGAGTATATAGCAACGTAGTTTTTTCTGTAACAGCTTGTCTAAGCTATTTTGGCCGTAGTAGGGTAGAACGCGTCTCAAATTTCTACAATTCTTTTCTGATCTACCACTTGTGGGGGCTTAATTTAAAGCTCTTGAAGAAAGAAAAACCTTCACTGGCTTAGTTTTTCGAAAATCAAAAATTTAATTTTTCCCATAGAGTTAACACAGGAATGGCGGCCATTTTGAATTTCAAATATCACAAAAGATCGGTAATTTGTTTCGCTATTTCCAAACTTGCACGGTGACCCCCGGTTTTTATTGTTGATTTTGTAAGAAAATGGTTGAAAGTTTCATTCAGGAAAGCCTGAGCAAAAGTTTAAATCTTTCACTTTCGAGGCGCATACTACCTTAACAGCACGCAATAGTATCTGGCTTCCATAAGTTTCGAGTATTATAAAACGTTTGATTTACCATCGACTTTATTCGGGTGTGACGAATGGGGATTGGAGTTCAGTGTTTTTCCGGGTATTTCAAATGCCGTTGATTAATTAGGCAAATCTTTGACTACCAAGATATATTCTAACATTCATCAGGATAATGACCTGTTTCTAACCCAATTTCTACGATAATCTGTTTGTTGATCTTCATGAGAGAAAATGCCGAGAGAGTTTGACCGGTTGACCTCGCTGTTAATTTTATGCAGGAAATTACAATAACAATGCTTGGTCGAATGACGCAGTGCCTTGAGGGTGGGATCGCCAGTGGTATAGGGGGAGGAGTACCTTCCCGATGGTGATAAGTGGTGCGGATTACCGTCGCCTAGGTGACTTGCGTTGCAAATACCTGGACTGAACCCACGCGTGGACTGAACCATTTGGGTTTTTTTGGGTGTCGATGGTACTTTGACAATAAAAGTAAAGATGCACAGATATCGAGTTTATTGTCTTGTTTATGAGCGGCCAGTATTTCCAACAGCATGAATTACGTGCATTTGCCCTAGAAGAAATAAATAATTTCGAATAAAACATCGCGAATATAACCACATTCCTTAAGCTCGACGTACCCCAAAGACCATGAAATCGCCCGACTTTCGATTGAAGAGATGAGTTTTGCCAAACCGCGTATACAGAAAAAGTGGCAGATGACTTTATTTTTAGAATCATAGACAGTATAGCGAGATGTAAAAAATGTGAAAGAGGCTCCCCATCTAACTATCCTAAATGTTTTTGTGTCGAGTTTGTGTTTGATTCGTTTCGAAAATGTGTTCCTACATTCTTATCCGATTGTGTGTGTTAATAAAAATGTTTGTTTCGCTTTGGATATTTGTAGAGAAGTTTGGATTAGTGTGTACGGTAATGTTTTGTTTGTGTGGGGAAAGCTTATGGCGAGACGCAGCCGGACCTATGTTGTTACAAAAGTTGATAGAGTCGCCCTTTGACGCTTGCGTTTCGAAACCCGGTTGTGGTTTCTCATCAGTCGCGGTGTAGATTCTTTCCTTAGTTTGTGTTTGTGAAAATTTATTTTAATGCATTTTAGTGGTCTTGCTTTTCGATTAGCGAGGCAAGTATATTAATTTTTGGTCACGTTGTGAGTCCGTTTGGTGGTTCGGTTTGTTTGTTCTATGTTTCTTTACTTCGGTAAATTTTGTTTTGACTGGTGTGTCTTTTAGATTTTTGCGGAGGTTTGTGAATTTTTAGGCAATAAGTACCACTGGGGGTACGGATTTTATGTTTATTGGATCAAGATACTCACAAGTATCCTGGTTGATGTGCTTGTTCTCGTACATTTTGATTCATAGTTCGTTTACTTTGTTTACTGTTTGTTCTGGCTTGTTGTGTATAATACTGAGTGTTGCGTAATTGCCTTTCGCATTCGAGTACGTAATCGTTTGTGTTGACAATGACGAAAACCCGACCCTTGTCGAGGGTTTTTTTTCCCGAAATTTGTCTATTGTTTGCAAGCTGGTTTATCGCGATTCTTTTAGCACGCGACATGTTTTGTTTCCTTGTTTGAAAGGGTATCTCTAGAAGTGCGAGTTTAGCAGCTTCAGATAGCTTTCAAGTTTTTGGTGTTTGTTGTTTGTGGAGCCCAATTTGACTTTTCTTTGAATTTGTGTTGTTGCGATTGTTTGTGTCTCACGATGTAGCGTAGTCACATTTTACGACTTTATTTGTTGAAATCCTGAGGTGGTTTTATTCTGTTTGGTTTTGTTGGCGTCCGAATTAATTTTAAGGCCTTTGCCTAGTACTATTTTTCGGAGTTTCATAGTTTGAGCGATGATAGGTTGTTGTTGAATTTCATGTTGTTGTCGGCTTTTCTTTGGAAATAGCTGATTTATTTCCACGGCCATTTTTTCTGTCACGTTATTTTTATGTGTACGATTTTTGTTATTTCTTTTAAGTGTTTGTGTGTTCTATGTCATTTTATGGGTTTTTTTGGGTAGTTCTCTTTTTGGAGTGTTTGGTGGCCCTGAAAAGGGCCGCTTGGTATGGGTTTTTGTTAGCGCTTGGCGCGTTTGTTTTGGCGATGAGCCTATAGCTTTTTTATGCTTCTTTTCGCCGATTCGATGTGCTTGGTAAGTAGGTGTTTGCCGCCTTCTTGTCACTGTGTGTGCGTACATGGACAGTCTGCATCGTGTTCTTTTATATTTTAAACTCGAGTTTTCTATCGTGCAGTCTTTTCGTGTCTGCTGAGAAACCTTGAACAACACCGTACCCGACAACAAGTGACATTTATGTCAGGAGTTTCCCAAGCCAGTGCAGGAGTTCATACACACATAATGTAGATTCACAAGAGCAAGTTCACCGATCTGCTAATTTTTCGAAACGAAATGGAAATATTTTTTTTTATTTCATGCCTTTTCTTTCTTTAAATATAACCCAAAAATTAAATTACGTCAAACGTGAATTGCGAGGGTTCACAAATGATTATTGTGTGCGTGTTGTCTAAACTTATCAATTACCCGCAGACTCCACAGCTGCTAGCTGGACCTCAACACTGAACGTAAAACAAATCCGGCTCAACTTCTAGAAGTGCTGAAACTAGCAATTTTTGCTATATGAGGTCAGTCATCAAAGTTTGACTAAAAGTAAAAATCTCCGAAATAATAATGTGTGCGCTGGTATTGCGCAAGTCGAGTGACTCCACACTGTGTAGACTAGTCGATACTCTGTCTCTCGGAACACGCTGTCGATGACAGCCTGCACTGTTCTACGCTACGGCGTGATTATTATTAGTTTGATAAAATCGGTACAAGAACACATATAAATAAAGTTTGAAAAAATAACACGAGTCAATCTCTCCCGTCGTAACGAAGGGCGACAAGTTTGCAGTGCGGTGCAAAAGCTAAGAAAATACGACAGACATTTTATGTTGTCAAGAGTTACATGTGTTCGTCTCATCTTGAGGTAGGAAAACTAGCAAGTGACGTCCCGTTCGCACAGTGTCGGCGCTAACATGAACTTGACAATCACTTTTCACAAAGAACATGCATAAATTGCCGATCGCGAGACAGGAAGTAGACAACTTGAGTCAAGAACAAGTGAATGCCCGACGCGATCGCGCGACGACAGCACACAGGTCTCGATCTGATATACTTTTTTACACAAGTTTCGACGTCTTCGTCTTGACTGTGAACACTGGTAACCAGATTGTAACCGTTGAGTTTAACAGTATACAGTTAATATGCTAGTTAAACGTTCCAAAATGGATTAATCACTAAGTACCCCTCTGTGTTTGTTGTGTAAATACCACCCACTGCTGGCACTAAGCATTTGCCAGTTCAGTGTATAATTTCTTTCTATTTTCACACGATCTGCAATCCTAAACATATTCAAATTCCCAAAACTGACTCTAAATATTTCAACTTATTCCTGGTATAAGAAAATTTGCAGAAAATAGTGCGCGAGTTGGACTTCTTGGTCACAATGTGTGATGCATAGGTCGTTTACACAAATCGTCGATTTTCTCAGTTCCGTTTTTGGCAGTGCGTACATTATTCAAATAAGTATAAGTCGGCGGCGCCTGGACAGACTAGCCTGATTTTTCACCTGTGGACAGTGAATGAATATATCTGAAAGAACGTGTCTCAGATTTCCAATAAAGGGCCTGGAAGTGAAGATATCCTGACAAACGTTAACAAAGGCCGATAAATTATGCAAAAAAACGTCAAGTTGACACTTTGAAGGTGCATTGTGCGAAAACAAAAGCGAATTTCACAAAAATCCGGTACACTGTTTTTTGCCCAGTATACCCAGCCGTCGATTGCCGTAAACAGATTACCAAGGCCGATTGGAGATTGTACTTACACTTTTTTGAGTAAAAAAACTAAAAAACACGTGTTTTTGAGTAAAACAGCCGTATGCGCACTGTTTTTGAAAAACTAACAAATTTTCTGAACTCTTCGGTGACCGAGCAGATAAAAAAAGTACCACATGTCGGGTGTGTGACCACGTCTTCTTTGTGAAAATGAGGATTGAAATAAGTGACAATGAAACTGAGTCGCTACCTTAAGTTTCACACTTTATTATTCGGCACAGACCATAAAATATCTTACCGAGAACATAATTTTGTCCGGCTGCAAGCCGAATTTAAGTTGCGGATAGTTGACCAGTATTTCAACACACAAAAAGTCAAACATCACAGATTAATTTTCATATTTACAAAATTAATTTAAAAAGCTCAAAAAGGCGACTTTGTCCCTTGAAAATACTATTTTCCGATCAAACAAAAGTTCACTTACCATTAGTAAGGCCAAGTATCGTTTCCTATGGGAGTGTATAGCAACGTAGTTTTCACCGTAACGGGTTGTCACAGCTATTTTGACCGTATTAACAGCTTGTGATTGTATTCGGCGTCTATAAGTTTCAGGTATCGTAAATTTTTTGATTTACCATAGAGTTTTATTTGAGTGTGACAAATGGGAACGGGAGTTTCATTTCGTGCCAAAATCCCAACGTGCTCTGCACTAATGGCGGATAGTGGAATACATTTTAACTTACTCCTGTCTCGGAGGCGCTACTGTCAAAATAGCCTATTTGGTTCAGAAGACGTACCCACAATTCGGGTTTATATTTTTGACGACTGTACTACATAAAGGATTGAAGACGCACAAAACGATTCCACAATTTCTTAAGCATTTTCATTTGAGTCGAATAAAATTTAATGAAATACTGGATTACTCATAATCATCGTCTTGTTGTATTCGATGATCATATTAGGTATGGGCGTCTGTCACACCAAACTTGTTTTTCTTTCTCAGCTGTTGATACAATGTATGCCGAACTGGTATTTATGTTTAATATGTCTTCAATGAATGGATAGATTTATTGATTGATAATAGAAAAATTATTTTCTAAATGTTTCCTTTTTGTTCAGGCGGACAGACACCTTACGTTTTGCGATACAGAACCTGCATCTTAAGTTCTCGAATATTGCATGGAGATTGCAAAATCTCTAGCAAATAAAACCATTTGCTTTCCCATCAGTAGCTTTACTAAGAAGTCTCTTCAACAAAGATTTTTGGGCGTAACTCACTTTATTTTTACATGTCCCATAAATGCAAAATTACCTGAAACAAAAAAACCTACAAAACGACATGTAACATGTACGTTATCACGAGTATCTAGACCCTTCTATTACCGCAAAACCGAAACTGAGATTAGTCATCTTCTTAGCAACCACATTCTTTCAATTGTTAGCATATGTGAGTCTCAACAGCTTTCTTCATTGCCTTTATGATTATTCCAAACGGTTTAGTATATTCCCATAACAAAGACATTAATTGAAAATAATGCCAATAATCTTCATGGTAATCAATGCCTTTCTTTGTTTAACTTAAAAAGCTTTATATCTGGAAGTACCGAAACCAAAGATCTTTATCATATAAAATATGACACCGAGGAAGTAAGACGTCGTTAAAGTGAAGAGATGGTGGTTGCTTTTGTTTTGGATTTATCACCAACTCTGTGAGTTTTGTTTATCCACTGTCAGACTATGGCCATCTGAGGGTAGAGTATGGGTTACAGCAGTAAATGGCGCTAATCAGCCCATGTAATCATAAAAGATATTTGATTAGATAACGCTAATTACGGGCATGTAATTTTGGTTTTATAGCTGCACACAAGGCCTCTAGTAGGTTATAAAGTGCACGAAAGGAATATACAGCACCTTGGGCGCCTATTTGGTGATTAGTGATGACGCCGCATCATTTTGATGTAATAAATTCTTTAAAAAATTATGGTTAATCGTATGGTAAAAACTACATGTTACACTGGGGATTGTGGTTGGAGAATGCAATTTTCATCTATCTTCTGTCTTATATGATGAAAACAACCAATAGGTAATTTTCTCGACTGTTGAAACCATAGACTGAAGAAGTTAATGTCTATGCTAAAACAGATGAACACAATCATTACGTAGCGGGGGAGACCGTACTAAATGCACCACTTCGAGTGAAAATACAGCTTCTGTTTTATACCACAGGATTACAACAATCATATTTATACCGATTCAGCCGCTATGAATGTACGAATCCTTAACAACATTTTCGGCTATTTCATGGCAACAGAGACGGTGCTGGAGGCGTCCGACAGTCTGCCGCAAGTTGGCAGAGTATGCCATGGTGACCCTTTACCGGCCGTACAATAGTGAGTATCTTGACCTCAGGATGCCGTCATTGATATGAAATGTACATAAGGGGTGTACTTTTACGATCACAAGACACAGGAGAGTAAGTGATATAGAAATTTGTGACAAAATACGGAACTAATTATTTTATCAATCATATATAATGAAAATTTGAAAATTGGTGTTTGGTGACAAATACGAACTACAATTATTTGTTTACAGCTCGCTCTGACGCATGACGAACTGAATATTCCGTTATCACAGGTCTAGTCTTAATACGTTTGTCTGTTTGTGCTGTTTAAGCCCTCTAGGCTTATCTTGTGGCTAAAATTCGGAGCGACTGGTGGGCGATTTGACACTGCTGTAATGTGAAAAGCAGATGCGTGTTACACCTCGCTTTTCGGCAATAATTTGTACTATTTGTCACGAATAGATTGACTGTGATCGACGCAAATAAGCAAAATGAGTAGTGACGGACTTCAACGATGTGCCGTTTGCCCATAGTATGAAATATGCGATAAAAGACGCATTTGGTAAAAAGCAATATAGAATTTAAAGCAAAGTCAATATGGACATGTTGCCAAAGAATTTTCATGATCAGTAACGGAGACACTCGACAATACAATCACTGCCCGACAATGATACGTCGTCATCGGCTCTTTTATGAAAACTTACGCGTACTTCCGTTGACATGGCTCACGTTGTCCACGTCATTTGCACGCCTGAAAAACAAACGCGTGCCTATGAAAAAAAAACACCGGTAAGTTGGTCGGTAACCCTTTAGGCTACAAGCCCCCAAATTACCCTTCACACACTCCCAGCGCCAATATGTCGGGCAAAAGTGTATCGAAACCACGAAAACTGTCCTTTTCTGGATAATATGGCAAGTCCTGAAAAGGACTACCAAATAGAAAGAGATTCGTGTATCGTTCGTTTCTTCACTGGGTGCCAGTATATGTTTGATTGTCTTTCCTGTGGGCAATCTTTACCCAGGGTGTTGCGCTGACACATACGTGCGCTTCAGTTGCTTCGACTAATTGAGTAAACAAAGCTTAGCTTGCAGGGTAAATTTGAGTAATCAAGATTTATAGCTTCGCTTCGTGACGTTTACAGATAGGTTAAACTTCTGCGCAGCAACGGTTTTGAAGTATACACGTTCTCCAAAATAAACGCCCACACAGGTTTTTTTTCAGTGTATTTTCCACTAAGGTGTAGTCGCTACATATTCACACTAATCTTATACAAGATTCAATGAGAATTAATGCCTTAAAAATTACAGAATTAGGGGGTTCTAGAAGCAAACTTTACACGTTTCATCGGCAGCTTGAATTTTCTTTTTAGTTCGAAACAACAACAACAGTTCAACTATTTGTCTAACCCTCTCTCTCTCTCTCTCTCTCTCTCTCTCTCTCTCTCTCTCTCTCTCTCTCTTTCTCTCTCTCTCTCTCTCCTCTCTCTCTCTCTCTCTCTCTCTCTCTCTCTCTCTCTCTCTCTTTCTTAGTGGTGAGCCTAACGTGCCTGCTAGGATTAATCTAGTGCAATGAGACTTTACCTTAAATCGGATGTATGAGAGGAGCTGACAATATTTATGACGGCAAATCAAGGTAATCCGATGCACTCACGAATTCCATGCTGATAAGTAAGCGAGTACTCTAAAATGATTAAAAAACCGAGTGGTTCATCAAAATAACAATAATTAAGATACTTGTATCAATATACAATATGGTACAGCAGCTTCATAATCAAACACACTGTGTCCACACTTATAACAGCATTGATTATAAACACTGCATTTGGTTGCGAGCTGTGTCTCTTGCAGTGATATATATGCAAGCCTCAGTTGCGCAACATAGCCAGAGTGTACTTGAAGTATTTGAATTCTGTACATTGTTTTTTGGTCATTTTTTAATGAAAACATCTCCTTATGCTTGGGGTTAATGTTTTGACAAAGCTAGGAAGAGGTAAGACGCTTTCGCGTTCTATATACCACAAAATGACACTATTTCAACAAAATATCATTCGTTTCAGCATCAGGAGGGAAGATACCCTCCTGGTCTCCCCAGTGTTATCATTGCTTTCAAATTCTTGCATATCAAAAATTATGATGATATCTGAAATATCTATTTAACACGATTTGAACTAAATTGGGATAATTGGATTGGCAGAATTTCTCAAGAATTTTCGAAATTTATCTAATTTTACACAATATTTGCTTACCATCTTTAAAATTTTATACAAATTTACGATGCTGTTGAAATCTTATGAGTAAGAATCAGTGCATGATAGTATCTAATACAACATGGTTCAAAACATATGAACAATATTCACATTTGAATGAAAGTATGAGAGTTTGTCTGTAGTTTCTTCTTTACTGAAACACTAGTAATAATCTCAATTTGTCATTTTTCCTCGACCAAAATGAAGCTTTTCGATTGATTTACAGTTAAGTCAGTCAGGGTCTTTTAAAATGTGCCCTAACTCAATTTAATGTTTATGAAGCCTTAAATTCATGAAAAAGTCAGGGGCATTTCAAAAGTGCCCTGACTCAAAATTTGTCAATTAGAGAAAATTTTAAGCATTTTTTCTCGTTTCTTCAGTACATTTACACAAAAATGAACTTATTGTCATAAAAATGAATCCGATGAAAGAGGTATGCAATAATCGTTGTGTTTTCGTTGTTTTGTCCGATGAGAACAATATTTCAAATTTACACTATTCTATCATTTTGTAAAATTTCAGTTGTAAAAATTTCGATTTCGTTACATTTTCCTAATAATTACTCTCGTCCAATTTTCCCAAATTAGTTCTAATCGTGTTATTTCAAACTCATGTAAGACATTTTAATGTTTATAAACACTTGATTTCTGTCAAAGTGCCCATTTCCTCATTAGTAGTTAAACAAAATGTGATACGAATATAAATTGGCTTTATAATGTAGATTTTGAAGTGATAAAGCAAGAGGCTGATGTGAATATAGCTCCATAGTTGCAGAGGCGTAATGCGAGACTGAATTTCACTAATTGTCAGTATCACTAGCCATTTCAGACGTACGTATCCCTGTATCTAATCGTAAGATAAAAGTTTGAACATGCAAGTCAGCGCAATATATGCCGTTATTATAGTATGATAATAATTGAAGAACATTTTATAATGACACATATTTAAGCAAAGAATTTGAAATATAAATTTAAAAAGTTGAAAACGATATAAATACTGTTGTTTCTCTCCTCAGTTGACTGGTTATACCAGCTCAGGTACAGAAAAGGAACTTTGTAGTTCGATGTATTTTAAATAATTTCAGTAGCGTTTGGTAGGTATTTTGACGTTTTAATGTCAGTCTATTATTGAATCTGTTATTTGATTGAACAAGAATTTCTCATAACACTTTCTTCTAACTTTTAAATATGTAACTTAAAAGTAATTTAACTATAATGCTTTACAGCTACCGTAGATCATTCTATTTTGAGTCGTCACCAGCTTTAACCAGCGAAGACGCTGTTTATTAAAAAGGTTGCGGAGTTTAACGCCCTCAGATTGCCTTGTAAATATTTTATATTGAAGCGTCCCCCACGTTGCAAAGACCTGTAAAGGTTGGTTCAAGATCGTACTAGAAAGAAATAGGAGATAGCGTCATATGGTCGATTGATTATCGTTAAACTTCAATGAGAACAATCAAGAACGGGATATTCTATGGAATAATCTTGTTTAGTCTTTAGAAACAGTCAAAGACTATAGCGGTATCTCAATGATATAAATAAGATAATAATAACATCGAATTTTATTTCTAGATGATGATAAATTAATTGCTTAAAACGTATCAAAGCACAGCACAGCAAAGTAATGTACCATAATAAGATTAAACGAACTTTGTAAGTCAGCCCCTACGAAATAGATTAATTAGAAAGTCTATCTCGTTCTACCTTATTTTCGTGTCGACAGAAGGGGTGTCTATAATGCTCGAAGTTTGGCAAAATAAATTTTACTTCCAGGGTGCAGAAGCAATTTCTAAAAGCATAATGTGATACAGGCAGGTAAATCTTCGACTTATTAGATGAATAATAATGATAGCATCAGCTACTGTAGCGTTTTAGCTTCAATGTTCATTTTAATGCATGTGCATGCTAATCGTCACAGGTAAGGCTAGTATAATAAAGAAAAGTTAAATACTTATTGATCATATTTATAACGTTTGGAGGAATAATGACTGCAGTACCCTGTAGCCGACTCGATTTCAGTCCGCATACCTGACCTCGACCCTACCGTTTGTTTGATTTACTAGGCGAAAAAGGTGCGCCATTAGCGCCGATGCTGAGAGCTACGAGCAAGTTGACCTGCATTGGCGGCTTCGACGTTCATGGCGCACTTTATGCTCTGAGCACGTACGCAACCTGAGAGGACTGGTAAGCGAGACTAACCCAGTATGGGCAGCATTTTGACTTTGTTTAGAGTAATTGAGTCTACCTTCATGCTATAAGATTTCTTTATTTCTGGTATAGAAACCACATGTTTTGTGGTGTTGGGGAAAGTCAATGTCTGATTAGTTCTCTGTAAGCAATGGTCACATTGCTTACAGAGAACAGAGAAGTCACATTTTCCTGGTAATGTCATCATTAACGAACTTTTGTGCTTTGTTGTTAATAAGATGGACGTTTTGCCAGTTGATGATATTGTGAAACTGTGTGTATCTGCGTACAATGACGACGCAATTGAACAAGCCAAGGTAATTCTATATGATGTATGTGGTGAGTTTACCTCTCGACGCCTGAAGAGACGACAGGGTCAAAATAAATCGCAATCGAATGTTCAAGACATTGTGACGCTTTTATTAGAAATTGATCCTGAGAATATTCCTGTCTTCGTGGCTCAAGATCTGTCTAAGCTACCTCCAGTTGATTATAATTACATCGATGTATCAACCTTGTTATCAAAGATAAATCGAATGCAAGTCGAGTTTGATGGACTCAAAGAAGTGTCAATAATATATCCAGTCTTTATTTGCGAACGTCTGATGATATTCGGCAAATAAAGGACAAAGTCTGCAATCCTGTTCTTGGAAATTCAGTGCATCAAGCTAAAGCAGTAGATACAGCGGACAATGTAAATTTGCATATGAATGGCTCTGGTAATGAAACGCCTGTTGAGGATCCACCTGTTGCAGATGTGAACTCTGATAATGCTCTCTTTGAAGATGACGCTGTACATGCCAGTGACAATCCAATTCCAAGGTGCGAGTCAAGGGAAAACTGTGACGAAAACAGTATCGATAATGCCGTGGCTGTCAACACAGATGATGGGTTTACCATGGTGTCGTACGTTCGACGTAAACGTAATCGATCAAGTTATGCCGAGGCAGTTGCCAACGGTAAACCCGATGACCAAGCACATAACTCAAAACCTAGCAGTAAGCTTGTGTCTTCCGGATCGTCAGCTGAGTCTGCACTTGCAGCATCAACAGGACGTCGCAAATATATAGTTGGCAGTAAGAAGCATTCAGGTCTTCCAGCTGTTTCGCAAAGTAAGTCACTGTTTGTCAGCAGACTGAAACCTGACACGAAACCCGTCCAAGTTGTCAGATATATTGCCGATACAGCTCAACTTGACGTGATGAACTGTGAACAGTTAGCAACGAAATATGGATCGTACGCGTCTTTTCGTGTAACTGTTAATGCGCGGAACTTTCAGAAACTGCTGAATCCCGATGTCTGGCCAGAAGGAGTGCTGATTCGAAAGTTCTATAAACCAAGAAACTAACCAATGAATCTGCGTATAGCATCATATAATTGTCGCTCTGTCAAGAACTCGTTGAATGCAGTTCGTGATCTGTGTGATAGTCACGACATTTGTTTATTACAGGAACACTGGTTGACAAGTGATAACATATCCTTTCTACAAAAGATTCACCAGGATTTTGATTACTTTGGCGAATCTGCTGTTGATACTAGTGAGAGCTTATTAATAGGTAGACCGTATGGCGGTCTTGCGTTTTTATGGCGCAAATCGATAAGTCATGCTGTTAAAGTCCGTTCCTTTAATGATAGCAGAATTTTAGGCATTGAGCTCAATATAACCAATTGTCAAATGCTTATTATTAATGTGTATATGCCGACATGTAATAGTGAAAATCATGACGAATTTATAGAGCGATTAGCTAAGGCTCACGCCATTGTTCAATCTAGTGATTGTTATAGTTGTATGATGATCGGTGATTGGAATGCCGATACGGATTCACTATTTGGTACAACTCTGCAAAGTTTCTGTGATGAGTACGACTATCTTATCTCTGATAAGCTTTTACTGAGAGATAATCCATTACTTATGTCAGTGACGTACATGGTACCACTTCATGGCTTGACCACTGTATTTCGTCACTCTGTACTCACCAGTGTATTAATTCGATGTCTGTTTTATATGATGTTATATCTTCTGATCATTTCCCACTCAGCATAGTTCTCAATACTGGTACATTGCCGTCATGTGAAAATCTTAATAACAACAATAAGCAGTACTCTGGGAAATCTGTAAATTGGTCTAAGGTGAACTGTAATCAATGTAATGAATATCGTAATATCTCTGACAAGCTTCTTGCTGAGATTCACATTCCAACTGATAGCCTTTGTTGTAAGGATGTTCATTGCCACAACACAAATCATGCTCGGTGTATTTCTCAGTTTTTATGATGATATTATTGATAGCTTGTATTCAGCAGGTCTTCAGATTTCACCATGTATTCGTGATAATGTTGATCATACTGTGACAGGGTGGAATGATTACCTCAAAGACGTCCATTCTGTTGCTCGGGATGCATTTAAACTATGGCGTGAAAGTAGAAAACCGAGGAATGGGCCCCTTTTTGAATTCAAGCGTCGTACGCATGCGAGATTTAAATATGCTTTAAGAAGTTGCAGACGTAATGAGGAGCAAATCAAAGCTGATGCGGCTGCGAATAGTTTGTTTACTGGTAATTGTAATGCATTTTGGCAGTCCATCAACAGAATTAATGCAAAGACACCGCCTAGACCCAACACTGTAGATGGCTGCAGTGGTGATGTCAATATCTCTGAAATGTGGCGGAACCATTTTAGTGATCTCTTAAATGTGGTGCACTCGGTTAGAGACAAAGAATTCGTGTTGAATAAGGTGACGATTGCAACCTTGATCAAATGAGTTTTGTATCACCTAGTGATGTTCGTAAAGCCATTGACAAGTTACAACAAGGTAAATCTGCTGGTCCAGATTCTCTCTCATCTGAGCATTTTGTATATGCTAGTAATAAGTTAATTGTACTTTTGAGCATGTGTCTCACTTCAATGCTTATTCAAAATGTATGTCCTCCTAGATTTTCTGAAGTTTTGTTAGTGCCCATTGTTAAGGATAAGAACAAAAATGTAAGCGATAAGAACAACTATCGCCCGATTGCTCTGTCTACTATTACCTCGAAAGTTTTTGAATTAGTTATTTTGAATAAGATTGAGTCGTTCCTTGGATCTTCACCTTACCAATTTGGTTTTAAAACTTGTCATTCTACTGATATGTGTATGTTTGTCCTGAAAGAGGTCATTAGCTATTATAGAAGTCATGGTAGCAATGTTATCGTTACTTTTATGGATGCTTCTAAAGCTTTCGATCGTGTGAATCACTGGTCATTATTCAAGAAACTGATCAACCGTAATGTTCCTATTTGCTATGTGAGATACCTTTTAACCTGGTACAGAATGTAGGAAATCTCTGTTCGATGGGGCTCCTGTATTTCAACACATTTTACTGTTAAAAACGGTGTGAAGCAAGTGGTGTATTGTCCCCAAAATTTTTCAATGTGTATATGGATCATCTTAGCCATAGATTGATTAATTCTAAGGTTGGTTGCAACATCGGTGGTATTTTTGTTAACCATCTGATGTATGCAGATGATATATGTCTGATAAGCCCGTCAGTGAAAGGAACTCAGATACTTTTAAATATATGTAGCAATTATGGCGATATTCATGATATTGTTTTCAATACAGAGAAAACTGTATGTATGTGTATAATTCTCAAGCGATGTATGATGGAACATATTCCGGCTGTTTATCTCAATGGAGTTAAACTGCGATTTGTTGAAAAGAAAAAGCACCTCGGCTATATGTTGGCAAATACCTTCAGTGACAATTCTGATATCGAGCGTCAGAGGAGATCTTTTTATATCTCTGCTAACATGCTTTTGAGAAATTTTCTATGTGTTCTCAGAGTGTTAAATGTAAACTCTTTAAAGCATATTGCTATCAATTGTATGGTGGTAACTTATGGGTCAGCTATAATAAAAGCGCCCTGAAACAATTGAAAGTTGCTTACAATAATCCTGGTCGCATACTTCTACGATATGACAGACGCAGCAGTGCTAGTACTTTGTTTGTATATAATAGGATTGACACTTTTGATGCTTTGCTTAGAAAGCAAATCAATAGTTTGATGAAAAGGGTTTCTATGAGTGAGAACCTAATTATACGTAAGGTGTATGATGTTGTGTACTTCACTTCTGACTTGAGGAAAAGATGGATAAATTCAGTCTTCTAATCTGTGTTCAGAAATATGTCTTTATGGTCTAACCCATAAATGAATATTTCTTGATGTAACCTTTTTTGTATCATTCTTTTTGCCAATCCTGTAACCATTTATATATATGGACATGCTCATTGTCCGAAATAAAGAATTAATAATAAATAATAATAATGGTGTAAGGCAAGGAGGGTTGCTCTCTCCTTACCTTTTTTAACATTTACATTGGTGATCTCATTCAGAAGCTTTGTGACACTAGCATTGGGTGTAATATCTGAGGTGTCATAGCAAATAACTTAAGCTATGCAGATGATATGACTCTTCTCAGTCCAAGTGTGAAGGGTGTACAGTATCTTCTTTATGTATGTGAAGATTACGGTAAAGAAAATGACATAATTTATAATTCCCAAAAACGGAATGAATGGCTTTTAATGGAAGAAAGATTATCGTCTCTCGCACACCTTGTGTAATGCTCAACGGTAGCAGGGTAAAATTTGTTACTCAGCACACCCTCTTTGGGAATGTTATTACCAGTGATAAGACTGATGATGTGGATATTGAACGACAAATACGTACTTTCTGTGTTAGAGCCAATATGCTATTTAGACAATGTAAACACTGTTCTCTTGATTATTACGGTAAAGAAAATGACATAGTTTATAATTTCCAAAATGACATAATTTATAATTCCCAAAAAACGGAATGAATGGCTTTTGATGGAAGAAAGATTATCGTCTCTCGTACACCTGTGTAATGCTCAACGGTAGCAGGGTAAAATTTGTTACTCAGCACACCCTCTTTGGGAATGTTATTACCAGTGATAAGACTGATGATGTTGATATTGAACGACAAATACATACTTTCTGTGTTAGAGCCAATATGCTATTTAGACAATGTAAACACTGTTCTCTTGATGTTAAGAAAGTGTTGTTTCTGCTTACTGTAAAAATATTTATAGCTGCCATTCGTGGTTTAACTACAAATCAAAGGTTTTGAACAAACTAAAAGTCATGTATAACAACAATTGGAGGAGGCTGCTAGGTGTATCTCCTTGTAGCAGTCTTAAAATATGTTTGTGTCTAAACAATTTTATGTCTCTCGGGGATGTTATCCGACAAAGTATTTACAACTGTAAATGCAGAATTGATAGATCTTCAAACACATTGATTTCTGTCATATATAATTCAGACTGGAATTGCCACAGTAAGATTTTCTGTCTCTGGAGGAAGCAGTTGTACACAATTTAAATCTTTCTTTCGCAAGTGTTTATCATTCTCTCTGTTTCTTCTGTATGGTTTTTTTTTCATTGTGTTTGATCATTTCAGGTTAATGTTCCTTTTGTTTGTGTAATGTTCATATGGACACATTGTCTGAAATAAACTTTAATAATAAATAAAAATTAGTAAAAGGCAAAAACAAACATACTGTTGGAAGAAATATGTTATAATGTAACCTTACCCTTCGATTTGTCATAACACTTTTCCTTGTGCAAGAGTGCCGACTACATCAATCTTGACACTCCAATGTGAAACGGTTTTCTGTACATACTCTTCGCTTTCTGTATTTGCATTTTTGTTCTTCACTTCGAAATATATTAATGACTAGAGAGAGATTAACTTTACGAGGCCACAAATGGTTCTCTGAAATGATTTTGTTATGATATTATGTTCTCTTCCAATACAAATGAAAATGCTACCATTTTTATTTCAAAAACGTGCAACAGCAGAGCAAAACAATATTTATACGCGACAGCATCATAACTCATGTTTTTAAAGTTTCATTCTACAAATAAAATATTTAATAATTTGTGGATAATTTTTGTACGCTTCTCATAGTCTTTGTCGGTTAAGTTTAGGTACATACATCATAACACACTCCGAAAATTTGAGGTACAAAATACTAACCAGTTACAATACAGTAATCAGTCAAATTTGTGTCGAAGTTTTAATAAACCTACCCCAAAATCTAACACATCAGACATTTTTTGATTTCATACATCAGCATATACCGGCGGTTATATTTATTTATGTACCAGTAGTATGTACGCCTACATAATTACAGTAGCTTCTATTATTAGCTGTTCTACAAATTAACAGAAACATCAGTTTTATATCTAGGGCAGGAAATAAAAAAAAATACTGAACATGATGAAATGAAAGCAAACTTCAAATCTGACATGATATCATGGTTTACAAAATTGGTCTCACTCCGAATTTTGCGACATTTTTGTGATACCGATAGTTGACAATTTATAAATTTCGAGCTGAGTATCATTAAAACGCAAGGTTTCTGAACCACTTTCTAACATTGAACCATAAACAAGCACGTGGATCGCTTGATCCGACCTGGCCATGGATATTTGCAATATCACTGCACGTCTACAAAACATGTCGGAATTGTAGAAGCTTAGTAACCATGATTCAAATTTAGAATATTGGCAACCCGTAAAAACATGCCAATCTATATTTTCGTATTTAAATCGAGGTAGAAACATGATATTTACTTAACAAAATTATTTGCAAAGCTCAGTATGTGTTGGATATTTGTCAGGGTATTTAAATACGATGTTTGGTTACTTTTATTTGTTCGACGCAGCATTTACACGGCATCGTATTGCAACGACACATTTTCAACTGTAGCCTCACATGACTGGTTCATTTTTTAAACATGACTAAAGGTAAAATTTTAATAATGACACTGCATAGCGATGAGAACTTCGTCAAAGCTAAGCCATACAGATAAATGGCGTATTACTAGGCCGGTGTTTTGGATTTAAAAAGATTTATAAAATTGATCATTACATCTCCATCAAGACGTGAGCAAATACTATAATGTAATGGCTGAACTCTGATATTTGATTTTAAGTTCGGCTTAGCTGCTGGTGACAAAGTAAACATATTTTCTAAAAATACCATATACTCAGTAAGCTTTGCATATGGGCAGGCTGTTATGACATGCCACGTATTCCACAGTGTACTCATCAAATGCAACCCAATTACAACCACAGTACAAGTTACCGATTCAACAGTTATACCAAAAAGAAACTTAGGAATTCGCTTCATAATGACGGTGCTCAAATGTTACCTTTTCGAGTAAAACATAACATTGAAAACAAAGTTTGATCACATGACTACATCTCTCCTGTGTCGGTCTTCAAACCGTCAACATTCCGAATAGGAATCAGACATGTTGCCATTAGATGTCGATTTCGTACAATTTTTATCTGCAAAATCTCGCAAAATGCTACTTTACCCAGTGTTAGTCATAAAGTATAACATATGTACAGCACTACGGTTGTTGCTGGCTTTGGTCATACAGTTTAGTTCTTCTTAGTTAGGCCCCTTCCATTCCTCTGTACAACCATAGTCTACAAAACGTCTTTCTCGGGCCCAAAGGTATTACTATCATGTCGTTAGAAAAATAAGTTGTGAGCAGATGATATCGAAAGTTGTGGGCATATAAAGTAAGTATATAGTTAGCAAAAAGAAATTTATTTATAATATATATTTTGTTCATTACAATGAAATCGTTTGAAAGGTATTTACAGGGCCCAGGTATATCTGTCCGTAGCTAGCTAAATGGTAAAGCAACTAATTCAGACTAAAGGTGACCTGCTAAGGTTCATATTCTGATATGTAATACTGAAAGTTTCTCTCAGAGTCACTTGTTGACCTCTAACTTAGATGCATCGTGGTTGTAGAAGCCGCCACGTACGGACCGACTGTGTGGTATTTAATTCAGCTGTGCTAATAACGGTGATATATTGATTGTTGTTCAGAATGAAATCGCATTCTCCGTGAAGTGAAACTCATTATCGGGAAAATCGGCGTACGGCAGCTCTTCCATAATTCACTGTTCACCGCAGTCTACAAGCAGACGCCATGCAAATCGCTCTCTGGTGACAGATGTCTTGCAAATATTTCAATATACATACATGTCCGGGGTAAAACTCTTCTTACACAAAAATGCAATGACAACGAGATGAAAGTAACCAAAACAGCTATAACTCTGCGTTTCAGAGATAAGCAAGTTCTGCGTTCTTGGCTCTGCAAAAAGTGCAAGTCTTATTAAAATGGTTCACATTTTAACTATCAATGTACGTCTTTGTTTCAGTAACCTCTAATAGTAGAAGAATACAGACATGGCATTGTAACAGGTATTTCAAGTCATTTATATTGCCATTGATTTTTGATTGTCAAATGTGTTGTTTTTGTTGTGGCATACTCTATGTTAAAGAGTCTAGCACACGCGTTACCACGAAATTTTTACGAGTTCACGGCACATACGCACAAGCGACATGACGTGCATATATGAATACAGTGTTTTTAATCCGGTTCGCAGTGGTCTGGTCAAAACCGGGACTTATGCCGTCTTTGGGTGTGGTTTATTGATATTATATCATAACAGTTTATTGAAATTCTGAAATTGTTTTCATGTCTTGACCAATAAGATCGCATTATTTGCGCCATCAATATACTAGTGTGATACAAATCGAATGAAGACCGTAAAACTCTTCTAATCCTGACACTCATACAGAGGAAATTCGTTTGTGGTATCTACGTTTACAAAAATACTTATTGTACCAGAGGGAAACGGAGATATGTTTTCATTCAACTATGAATGGTAATGTTAGTCCACTTTCCCACTGACACTATGGGTTAAACGATAGGTAGCATATATAGATGCTTTACATTGCCGAAACAGAAGTATAATGTGAAGATCGTGTATTTATTTGTTTAGAATGAAACAGTTATAAAACTATGTGTGATTTTGTAGTTGGTTAAATTTACTTCGGCCGTGTTTTATGAAGATGTGTCCTTGAGAAATAAGCTCTCTATAAAATCTTACATTCGAGAAATGTCCTTTCAATAAATGTAGAACCCCCTGACGTAATTTTAAACTGCAAATACCCTGTAAGATCAACAGTCAATCTGTTAATACTTCCCTACTCAACTACTCTAGTATACATATTATCTGTCAATACGAATAGCAGTGGCCGTTATAACTTTTGCAGTTTGAAAGTCAGTCGAAATGAAAATAACCGCCATATGTTACAAATTAAATATGTTGTTTCATAATAAGTATTGTCTCCAATGATTGATAGAAAAAAATATAATGAAAAATATTTTTTAATGTCATCACCACACTTACGTTATGTTGCACGATGGCCTTTTTTGTTTTGTTTTTTTTGTTTTTTGTTTTTTTTTTGTTCAGCCATTGCTTACCGGTCATTCGCCATCACCGCTCCAGACGTTTGCTTATTTTTGACGAATAGGAAGACGTTAAACTGTACAACTAGAATCACACCGATATCCCCAACTCGTTTGATAACCTTTATATCTGCCCATTCGGGTGTTAGATTCTATTATTTGAAATTCACACTTTTATGGTATATGATTAGAAACCTACGACAAACCTATTTGGACAACTGTACTTTGTACAAGATCACAGGCTTTTACTTGTATGTGATTCCAAATAACTTTCCGTGTATGATCATTAGAAATAGAACAAAGCCACCCCAACAATATAATACTCCTTCTTTTATTAATTTTATTTTCTATGCAGAAGTGTTTAAACGCATATCTTAGTTTAGGAAAGCAATTCCTTACTACAAAAATGACGAAAACATGAAATTAGAGCGAATCACGTTTCAGACATCAGTGCCATTTAGTGACAATGTATAATTGCAATAAAGTCAGATTGTGAAAATAGTCTTATAAGTTATGTACCCTTGGCTGTTGTTGCACCTTGTTGTCTCAGTCGTCATTAGTCTAAAGTCTCCATCGTAATATTAGTAGTCGTATATTAATCGTAATTTTTGTAGTTCTTCGATGCATAATTTCTAAAGGTGCATCTAATTTTTCGGGCGTGTATTCGTTTTTACAATCTACAGACAGAACAATATGACATTTATTGCAAATAGCCTTATTCTCTTGCAAAGATGATTTAATTTTCAATGAAAGCCTTCAACAAAGAATTGAAACACTTTAGAAGCTGAATAATAAAAGAAACTGGATGATACAATACTTACTTATAGCTGTGGTGTCCGTCAACAGATCACTTCTTGAATAAATAGCATTACAACTATGCAATAATGTCATCAACATGAAATTTTTACATTTCAATGATTGATTTCATGTCAGTTTGATAAGAAAAGCTTAATATGTGATCAAAGAACAGCAACCATAATGTAAATTATACTAAACTACGAATAATGAAGAAAAACTCAAACACTTGTTATATTCCTATCAGTTACAAAGAAATTACTTTTATCGAAAAATCTAAAAAATCACTTTCCCGCAACAAATACAATCAAGTTGAAACATCCCACTTGAATGCTCAAAAAAGCAATATAAAGAAATCGCATCAATAATGATGTTATTAGATAAGGTTTAACCTTATGTTGAACACATCATCTGAAATTAACTGTGTTGACATTCAAATATTTAGTCTACGAAAAATGAAAGATACAAGAAAACAGTTTGTTAAACACAGCAATGTTATAAAATTAATTATCATATTCTGGTAAGTAACATCAAAATCGAAATTCATTACATAAAAACAAAGCAACGAGAACCCTGTGCTGCAACGATGCTGTTAAAAATAGTAAACACATATTACCTTGTTGCTCAACAATGTTGTAATAGCTTTAATAATATTGTAAATGTGACTTTCAGATTTTGTATTATATCCTATATGGAATTACATTATTACTTGACAACACACTGACTATAAAGAGTTACAACTGTTACACTAGGTTACATTTTCCATTGTACACTAATTAACTAACTAAAATTAACTACCCTCAAGATATAATCTAAAGAATGTGTCTGTTGTATAATGTTTATGAAATAGAGACAAGTATTGTCACTCTTATTTTCAGAATCTATATTCTCATTATTTTGAAAGAACTGTAATCATCCAAAAAACTATAATGTTTAAAATTCGAGTAAATTCAATTAAATCCCACAGGTGTAGAATGCCACATTAAACACATTAAACTTATACTAAAGTTACCTCTATTAGATTTATTACTTACATAAAATAGATTTGCATTGAACAAACTAGAGTAATAAAATCACATTAACAGCATATCTTAGAATAACTTTCAATTAAAGATGTGTCGCTATGAAGAAAAATTGAATGAACAATATTGACATATCGATAGATCATATATATTCACTCCTTAATTCAATTTGAAAAAATATGAAGATGCAATTATCCCAAATTAGTTTCAATGGTGGTTCAATTACTAGTTCAGCAAAACGGAATCTCTATTCGTAAAGATTTATTTCGGATACGTCTTTAGTATGTATTCAGACGAATTGGGTTTGTGATTAATTAAATGAAATGTTTACATTTTTGATATATAAGAGAAAACAGAAAAGATTTTTCATACTTCGTTCGTACAGTGGTATTTTCAGTGTGGAAATGAAGTATTGTTTTAAAAATTATAATAATTTGACTGTGTTAGCGTCATACAATGATTTCGACGCTACTGAAGAACATTCAGCTAAAGATATTATGTGATAAAAAACAACATGAACATAAATGTGTAGATATGCATTTCCTACTCTTTGTATTTTCTTTGGTATCCTTTTAAAGAGACCCTTGCTAATACACGCAATAGCTTATACTTTTCTCTCGATATTCGACTTCGTGTTCACGATTCTCAAACGTGTTTAGTCCACTCTTGTTATGGCTACGATTACTGCACATGCATTTCACCGATATACAAACATTATACTTATCATTTAAACCAAAGATAGAGACATCAAAATCAACGTTGATCAGTGATTGTCATAAATAATGATAAAAATACAACGTTATTGTTTTTACTGTTTTATGTGATTCCCTTTGCAAGTAGCTACTGCAATGTCAGTGTTCAGGTCCGAACACTATAGTCAATATCTCTGTAATTTGTCATTAATCTCAACTTTTATCCAGCATATTGTTTTTGCAATAATTACACTTGTTTCTAACCAGATGTGTTTGTTGCGTAAACTTCTGTTTTCTATTGATTGTTTTCACAGCACATGTGTAGACATTAAAGCTGTATTATGAGTGACAAAAGAGTTCTGGTGTTGACTTTTATTGGAACCCCTGACAGTCAAAACTTATCAGGCAAAGTGAATGAAAATCATATAAATCGTTTTGCGGCCCAATACCAATAACCGTTCTACTTCAAATTATCACCGGACACTGCATTATGGATCATGAATTGTTTGTTTGCAGGGGTGATGCAAAAGCTCATAAGCGCCACTACTAGCACAGCTATCCTTGTATTGCTTCGCATATTTAAGTCCGTCAAGCATGTCATAGATCTGTGTCATCATTTACGTTGGCAATCGAGCTGGATTTTTCAAAGGCACAATTTACTACAAATTGCACCTCGTTAATATCTTCTTTGAAAGTTGTTATTTCCTCTTGTCCTGCAATTTCAGCATAATGTCCAAAGGCTTCTCTATCCTGTTTCTTTGCTTCAATATCGTCTCTCCGTTGTGTCATCTTTTCATTGTCTTTCACTGAAGAATCAGGAGACATTTCATCTTCATGCGTTGGGGTTGCCTGTTCGTGGTCTGAACAACGAGTATTGCTATGGATATTCATGAAAATCAAATAAAACCAAAAACAATACAAGTTAATCAAACGTCAAAATTCGACGCAAATATATGCTTTAAGGTTAATGGCTGAGGAGCCACTGGTTGTGATCAAGGAATATAAATTCGTACTGGGCGACATCAGTTTCGCGTATCAAGATTTATATCTTCTCATAATTTATGAATCAGAAATACAAAACTGGTTGTCACATCACAATTTATAAGTACATATGCATGAACAACATATAGACATATTGCCTTTATCCTTTTTAACGGAAATCTCTTTAATCTGTCACTCCAAAAATGTGACAGTAACGTACAGCTCTTTTTCCATTACATTTTTAACATAAAAATATATCGTTAGAGAGCGGAATATACTTAACTCATGGTAGATTTCTCAAAATGCTAGTTCAAGGGTAGGAAATTAAAATATTATATCTGACATCGACACAGTGAGGGCATTCTTAGATAATCATATACTTAATTCATCTCTGTCCGTCTTTAGGATGTGAAACATATATAAGAGTAAACATGTACGATTTTCCAGCTTACCGTTGTACTGTTCGCCTTTTTCGGACAATCAATATGACAGTGGCAATGGAAACAATACAAGCGATGACAACAATGACAGCTATTACAATCCAAATATAGTGGGGAAAGGAATCATCTCCCGTCAGACTCACAGTGATGTTCTGTGTAATTGTCAAATTTTTGCCTGTGGTAAATATGAACAGATACTTCCGTCAAGAAAAATACACAGTAAATCGTTATCAGTTGATGTTGTGAACTCTACTGGTAGCAAAACGAGTGTTAACTAATAAAACAAAGATATGAATTTCTGTTGACAACTTCTGTAGAAGTGCATTGGTAACATGTAAAGACTCATGTGACCATTTCGCTATATGCGTATCATTAACTCTTTAGCAAGTAACAGTAAAATGGTAAATCCATTTTATTTATTGAAAAATGTCGGGAAAAAGAACGCAAATTAGCATTTTTTGGAATAATCCAAGCGATGGCTGCAGATGTTGTGTATTAACAGATGACTGGGTGTGTGACTGGTAAAGCTCTACCAATATGTTATTACCATTGTCTGTTTTGTCATCACAGAAATGTCCAGTCCATCCATCTTGACATTCGAGTTGGAAAGGATTTTCCATACACACTATTGCGTTTGGATACTTTGCATTTTTGTTCTTCGCATCTGAAATGATACGGCAATGTTTTTCTCCTTCATTCTTGACTAACGCGATTCGTATTAGAAAGAAAGGTAGTATTAACATTTAAAAACCCCATTCTTTAAGTACCAATTACTTTGAATTTGTTTTACTTTATAACTTAATTATGCGGTAAATCACAGAGATCACTTGAAAGTTGGTACGATCTCTATCAAAACGGGATAAACTTTAAATGCTTATGCAGAGACGTAGAGGGTAGACGCAAGCGGATTCCTGATGCATTGAGTCAATTATCCATTTCATACCGCTGCCTGCAATGTGTATGCCCGTGCTATCCCAGTATCGCTGCTTCGTACCTGTCTCATGCATAAAACGGCTTCAGAATGTATAACATTTGATGGAGCTTACGTTTTTTTCTACGATATAAGTACATGAATTTTAAGATTTGATATGTAGAGGTTTGATATTTTGTTATTTCGAAGAGCATAGATATCCGCAATCGACTGCTCGGAAAACAACTATCGTACGAGCTCTGAAATATGAATCACACATCGACTGTGATCATGAAAGAATTATTTTTACATCTCAGGTAAGTAATTGTGTGATGACTTTTCCCGACCAAATTCTTGCAGGGCATTCAATAAGGAAAGTAAAGTAGGTTCAGGTCCCAACAAACCAGTCAGAGATTGGATAGGACTTGATAATACGTGAAAGAGTGACCATGATCGTGATATAACAAAAATAAGGAGAACCATTTTGTTCAATGGTCATTGGTTAACAAATCTTACCTGACAACGTCAAGACACCTTCCACTGATATGATCACAAGACATGGCACAGTCACATTCTGGACACTTTTCTAGGCAAGCATTTCCATAGAAGCCAGGTTCACATTTATCATTACAATTTTCACCAGTCCATCCAGCTTACAAGACATGCAAATATTTTCCCTGCACAGAGCACAATTTTCTTGACAGGGAACTTCACAACGCTGACCTGTCCATCCAGTCTCACACCAACATGAACCATCTACATGATTACAGCTACCATGTTCACAATGACATACCTCTGAACAATTGCTGCCGTAGAAACCCGTCGTCACAACTTTGTTGCACCTGTTACCTTGCCATCCAGGTGAACACTCACAATCACCATTTTCAACCGAACACACATGTCCATTGTAACAATGAAAACATTTATCCTCACAATATGAAAGACCATCTGATTTACGTTTTTCGATATCACAGTCAGTACACTTCGGACCAATCCATCCAAATGCGCATGTACACATATCCAAATGATCAATATCACAGTACGCTCCATTAAAACAAGAACAATGTTCATCACAGTTGTCACCATAGAAACCAGGTTTGCAAGAACAAAGACCATTAATTTGATCACATTGTTCGTTGTTTGAACAGTTGCATGGCAAACATGAATCACCATAGAAACCATTTTGACAGACACACTCTCCTGTTTTACTATCACATTCACTATTTACAGGACATACACATTGACGGTCACATAACTCTCCATAAAAACCATTTGCACAAGAACACGAGCCGTCAGACATACAGGTTGCCCCATTTTGACAATTACACGCAAATTGACAACTGCTTCCAAAAACTGTGCTGAACAATGGCAAGAACCATCCACTCTGTTACACGTCCCGCCATTTTCACAGGTGCAGTTGTTCTTGCAGTAACGTCCATACGATCCAACAGGGCATTCTGTCATAAAAATAAAACATATTTTTAGACGAAATGGTGAAGCTCAAATAGCTACCTTTGAAGACTACAAAAGTCTTTGTTTCATGTATGAACGAGTTCATTACGCAGTGTGACAATGGCACGGAAGCTCAAAGTAAGTATTTAGTTCTGTAGTTGCCACTGTTTATCTATTTATGCACAAGAAAAAACTTCTTAGATAATCATGGAATTGATCATTCCATCTTTTCCCAACAAGAAACTGGGCAGTGTGGACCAGTCACATCTCTCTAATCCTACTGTTCTCAATGTATCTCTGGTCAATATATCTATCACACACTCTTAGCACCTTTACCAAGATCATGAACCTAATTGGTCAAAATTGGCTGTTCTAGCCATCTTGATCACCCCTTTTAAATGGTTTGATAGTAAAAGTCTCATCAGCTGTTTTAGCGAAACACAGGAAAGCATGACACGTACAGACACGGCTATTAAATGATGTTTAAGTCGTGTGGATCAAAGTTTTGGGTAAAGTCTGATTATATCATTGTTTAGTGACTATTTAACCTTAGTATATCATGCTGTGCACTGTGTGATGTGTCGGCTTTTTGGTGTTAAAAATTAGCATGGCGAAACGAAGCCGGGTCGATGTCTGAGACACTGTGATCCTTTTGACGCCTTCGTTTCGGAACACTGAGTAGTTCCTTTATCAGTCGCTTGAGTTTATGGGTTTTGTTTGGTTCTTGCTTGATGGCTTTGCTCTACCATGGAGCTGGCTCTACTAACAGTGCTGTTTGAATATATTGTATATATGTTTTGTTGAAGACGCCGTTGCTGTTCGTTTGTTTAGTCTTGCCTTCTCTAATGTGTCTTTTATGTTTTGTTTCGAATGTATGCGATTATTATTTGTTTCGGAAAGATTAGTTTCAGTATTTCATGAGATATATTGGGCCGGGTATCTTTGTATGAGCTCCTCACTCACGTAGTTTTAAAGGGTGAGTGAGTGATTGAGTGAGCATGTATTTTTTTTAACTTCTAGGAGATTCTCGCTCCAGGCCTTGGGTCTAAGCTGTGATATACTTCAGAAAAGAAAAAAAGTTCACGTAAGAAATTTCAGGTTTGACTAATCTTAGTTTTTTCCAGTAGCCATGAGCTACTGTCAATGTAGCTAATGCACGATGCTATTTCGACCCACGACCCCTCTCTGTGTACATGCTCTGTTCACTACGTTACCCTCCACCACAACGGAGGGAATCATAGTGGACGAACACAAACCACCGTACAAAGACTTATCTTGCTGCAAATTTTGCCCGGACTAAAGACTACATGTAAATAAATGAAAGGCCTCGGTAGCTACTCTGGCGTCAGTCTGCACGCACGCTAGTCCGCTCTGTGCGGTAGGGCTATATACGGCTACGGCATAGTCATAGCCGAGCACTCTTGACTCATACACTGCCTAAGTAGGGCTAATAGCTTACCATCGTGCATCAGTTGATACCGTGACAGAAAATTGCTTTAAGTAAATATTAATAGTAACCTTCATGGTTTTATTTTATGACCACGTGTACGTCAGTCCAGAGAGCTTTCTTCTATCCCATGGTTAGTCGCTCGCTACGATCATGGAGCCAGGAGCGGAGATATATAGTACCTCCATGCTATAGGGCAAGCCAAGGTTTGTAGAGGGACCGTTGGCAAGCATTGGGAATACCTGGCTATTGCATACTCACTGTGTTTCGAATGTCGTTACAAAGGCTATGCTAGGTCTGCATAGTTTCCCTTCTTCGATGAACATTTGATGTATTTGAAAACAAGAAAAAATTGTGAAAGCAACAAATTTTCTTGCTTCATTCGGAATCGTTACTGTCTTTCAAAGAGTAATCATAATTCACTTCACACTGCGGGAGTTGTCAATCTGATGGAATATGAGTGTGTGCGGTAAACACAGACAAACATAGACTTTATATACTTGTAACGGGTATTGATAAAGCAGCACTTTTCAATCCCAGGTTCTCGCATTAGTTGAGTTCTCCTCCCAGTCAACCACATGGCCAGTACGATGTTTGATTTCTATAACATTAATTACACAAACTGATCTCAATCTTTGTCACCTTTTGCTAATCCTGCAAACAGTGCTCAAATTGCCAACGGTCATGTATTCCGTCAGCTCACACCAATCGAATTTCCTTAAAAAACGTCGTCCAGTCAAGTTAGAATTCGAATTAACCACAGGGTTCGATCGGCAGCAGCTTCGTGCTAACCGCTTGGCAGTCTGTCAACGTTTTTTGCGGTCGGAAAAACTAAAAAGTGGCATTTTCTGGAGCGTGTGCCCTCATGTTACCTGTTTGGTGTCCACATACACAATGAATGCCGCCATAGGTTGGCACCCTTTTAAAGGGAGGCTCCGCCTTAAGGCGTTAAGCGGTTACGTAACCCATCCATGTTCGCCTCGCCTCAGGTTGCTCTCGCCTCTCTTTTCCGAAGAGTGCCGACCATGAATCCTTCGGTAATTTTGGATTTTCGCCAATTGTTAAGCGAAAGTATGTTCGGCAAAGTTTGTGTTGTTGTTGTCGTGTGGTGCTGAGCGGAATTGACGTGCTGGCGAAAACGGGAGTTTTTTGAGCTTCAGGAAAGTAGTTTTACCGTTTTAAAAATTCCTCTCATATTTTTATGAATATATAATGAGTGTGTTTGAACAAATTTGAAAGTCTTTTATCGATACTGTCTGGTTTTACTCAATGTTTTCGGTCAGTCATTCCGTCTTTTACACGTGCGTCAAGGAAGGACATGTTTATGAAACTGCTGGCGTGTTATGTTTTGATTGGCGTGAAGCAGTGTTTCTGGCCTGAGAGCTCACAAGTAACTATGGTTGCTACGCGACTGGAAGTACGATGCCATCTCGTCGTATTTTTCGCATAATCTCGTGCAATTATCAACCATAAACAAAGCCTCCAAAAAGTTTAACACCTTTGAAGCTCATTTTAATTTGCAAAGCCAATAGTCTACCGAGACGACCAGGGAACAAAAGGCATGCCGCACTAAAAGTCTGTCAATATTTGTCTGTGGGCGTAAACAACATAAGTAAACGCATGAATTTTGATACACGTGTAGGGTATGTGGGGAAAAGCTGACATGATGATATTTAATGAAAGCGTTGTCAGGAAACTGCGCAAAATTCTCTTAAATCGTCTTTTTGCGAGTGAATATGATAGCCGAGCAGTGAATAGATCTGTTTAAAATAAGTTATCAATCCGGTTTTATGATTAGAAACTCATGACCTAGCGACAGTTTCCTTGGCTCGGTATTCCGACTTAATTTAGCACAAGTTATTCTCTTTTCTTTATGTAATTCATCGACAAAGCATATAGATTGAACAAAAACAGCAAGTTAGCCTTTCGCTTCTCAACTCTTTTGCTTCAAATCCGGTATTCGTAATTTGCGCGGTACGCGCCCAAGATCATTGTCAGAGCCGCACTTCTCGAATAGTTTTGGTAGCATCTATCAGGCTTAGGCAGTGACATAGCAACAGCGAGCGCTACGTCCGATATAATAACATAATAGACGGTAAAGTTGCGAGGGAATTACAGAGGAGACCCACGTCTTCGAGAATACTGACTTGAATTCGATGTATTTAATATTGCCTGTTCTTAGTCACTACTCCGAGTACACTCACGTGCCAATTCATGAATAATTGAGAAGGTAATATGGACGGTCGTCAGTTCTTGAAAAAGTTGTGATGGAACTTTGTTGTTTAACATTGGCGTCACCAAAATTAATCAATCACGATAATTTTATTCTATTCCTTTCAAGTAATATATCTATCAGACAAATATCGCATTAATCGGTAATACAACACTTACCTATACAATTCTCAGTCAGTCTGGACTCTTTGGCTTTGAAGTAACCATCACAACATCTAAAACACTAAATAAATAAAAGGTTTTATTTTTTTATCGGAAAATATTGTCGTTTGTTATTATTCATGAAACGATAGAATATTCATGCCAGCTCATCACGTAACCATATTAATTCAAAGATAACTGGTAACTGATAACTGGGCCCCAGAAACTGAGCAATACGCGACGCACTGTCAAGCGCGCTGTAAAAATTGGCAAATCGGAGATGTAAATCATAATTGTCCCATGGACCTGGTAATATATTACCTTGAATGGAAATGATTATTGGACCAGTTTAATGTCATATTTTAGAAAAAAGTATCTCAACTTGACCTATAAGTGCTCCATTTTATTTTGTGATTGGTATGATTTACGTTTGAGATGTAAAGTTACGATACTCTGAGTTGTTAATCTTATTATTCATATTCACGGGCATGTAAACAAACCACCACTGTGTATTTGTGGTCAATCACGTGGTTCAGTTCGACCAATCAAAATGCGATGGGCAGGGCATGGTAATATAATTGCAGGTCAATTCCTAATTTATCATACACAGTTTCACGAGTCTTTGTAAGCTAAGGGGAAAGCGCCCTGTTATCCGTGGATTTTTAACATATCACACCTCGGCCTGTAACGCGTTGAATCCCAAACCTATTTTTGTAATCACAAAGTTTTACTATAACAACAGTCCGCGCGATTCAAAAGTTGCAGTTAGCCAAACTGCGTCCAAATATGGACAATCGCGTTCTACCTTTCTGGTGACTAGTCGCGCTGCTATCCGCAAACGTTCCATCCGTTCACAGTGCAAGCGCGAGATTAGAAAAATGTCTGCAGGTTATGATCGTAGCGGTGAAGGAGCTCGAGAGTCTCGCCGTTACATCGGTTGATATTTCTAAATTTTTGTGAAATCCAGTGCATACTGAGCGCGTTACTGTTGTATTTTTTTTTTTTTTTTTAGGGGGGGGGGGTGTTGTTTCAATTGCGATATGAGATACTACAGTGCGTGTGGGCGCTTCGAACATGCTTACAACTAGTCGGGTTGGAAGACAGGGTTATGCACTCCATGGGTATTTTTTAACTTACATTCTTTCAATCTTCGGGTATCTAGTAAATAAATTTTGATGTTTCCCAAAATAAAATATTGTCCCACGGGGTTCATTTTGCGGCGACCTTGCCGGCCAGCTTGGATGTAAACAAAGTCGCTTATTTGAAATAACTTTTAAATTAGGCATTACAGGAATACAAATAATACATATATTTTGGGGTAATTTTGGCATGAGTAGTCGTTTGAAAGAACTTATTTGATTTAAAGCACGTCAAATAGGTGTGTACTGGCGGCATTTTGTAATACGACGCATTTGTAATACAACTTACGCAAAATGTAATTAGGGTATCAGCATTTTGTAATAAATAGTCTACGCATTTTGTAATAAGGGTATCAGCATTTTGTAATAAATTATTGTTTACGCGATTTGTAATAAGGGTATCAGCGTTTTGTAATAAAACGCGTTTTGTAACATTAGTTAACGCATTTTGTAATAATTTTAAACATCCGCTGATATTGTATGTATTTCAAAATGCTTTGTGGTTTCTGAATACGTAAAAATGTAATAGCATATAATGATATCGAGATTATATAATTGAGAAAACAAACTGAGAAAGTTTTAGTTTGGGTTTTACATACAGTACTGTATTTTGAAAGACAATATACTGCAGACCTTTCTGCATTTTTTTCTCTTCAATGTTACTGTTGGTGGATGAAAAGAGGAAGGCTTGGAGATGACATGCAGAGCTCAGAATATGATAAAAGACATAGTACAGCGACATCATCAACATTGACAGTGTTGTGTTCTACGACCTATTAAATTTCATTATACTAATGATGTACATGCCACAAAACCAACCTTATCCAGAATGGTTCCCTTATGACATTTTGAGGGTTTCGGTCTGATTTTTAGGGCTTTGCTACATTATTTTTATTTTTTACAAAAGAAAAACAATAAATATTGTTTTTGGTTACAATAAAATTGTGTATTCTTATGTTTTGCATGTATATTGGATGAAGTTTGCAAAACTCGAATAATCAAATTCTGAGTTTTGCAAAATGATTGTAATGTTAGTGTACACTGTGATTTGAACGAAGCTTTTATTGGTACATAAAAATGATGTTACAAACATTTTCTTGGAACCATCAGTTGTAGACAACAGAATCTAATATACATTTAGACATAATTGAGAAATAGGAAGTGATAAATTCTTTAGAATGTCGTCAGAAAGAGAAGCAATATGTGAAAATCATTGTAAATTTAGAATACTGGGGGCCATTTTGAATATTTGATGAGGTCATGTGACCAGTATTTACATATTTTGGGGGCAATTGTAATACTACAATTCCAAAAATATCTTGTAATTGTGGACAAAGTTTGATAAATTCAATAGTCAGATGTTATAAAATAGGATACCTTGACCTGTCTGACCCCTATTCAAGGACAAGTATTTTATGGTGATTCCAAAACTATAATGGTATGGTGGACAGTCTTTGTTAATTTAAGAAGTCAACGTCATGCTAGATGGTACTTCAAGATGTCAACTCCACCAAGGGCCTTGGGTGCAAAGGGTTAAAGTGGAAAATAACGTACGAAAGGTTGCAGTATTCTAAGCAACTTCTATACGTATGATATAGTGTTTCTCTAAAGTTGATTGTCGATAATTTACGGTAATAAGATGGGAGGGGCACGTTAATATGTCAATGCTGACAGCTGATATTTATCAAAATATGCTGAAATAAACACTGACGTGAAGCAGTCAATTAAAATACTGAATGATAATTTATTTTAATAATCCCATAAACAAGGACAAAAAAGCTCTATCGACAGACCAGCCACTTTTCCTTGTATATAAAAGGTGAAAATTCATATCTACTGAGCCACGGTTTTGTTTTCTCAGATCTATTTCTTTCCCGTTGTGTTCCTCCTTTGAATCTACGCTAACGCGGTAAAATTTGTCTAGCCAACGAGCTAGGATAAGCTGCCCGCAATACTAAGATTAAGCTAATTTGATTCGCTATCCTACTGGTTATACCTGCCAAATATCTGCCATTATCATTAAATGATAACAGCCATAGAAAGATAGATAGACATACAGACAGATAGATAGATAGATAGATAGATAGATAGATAGATAGATAGATAGATAGATAGATAGATAGATAGATAGATAGATAGATAGATAGATAGATAGACAGGCATACTCAGGCACTCTTTCCTCCCTCCCTCCCTTCCTCCCTCCCTACCCACATAGATGCATACATACATACATACATACATACATACATACATACATACATACATACATACATACATACATACATACATACATACATACATACTCAACAGGTCAGATATACTTCCGCTTTAGTAGCTAAACAAGTCAAATCACTAAAACATCAGATTATTCTGACTATTTAGTTAGTTTAGTTTAGTTTTAGTTTTGTTTACTTTAGATTACTTCAGTATAGTTAAGGTATTACGAAAATAACGCAAAGAATGTATAACGACACATACATGTAGTCATTAGCGCGCGTTTAGCGCGTCGGGCGATGCGTTGCACTAATGTCTGAGTGCTTACTTTGCGGTATTTTCGTAATAATTATTATTATATTACCATGCCCTGCCCGTCGCATTTTGATTGGTCGAGCTAAACCACGTGACTGACGACAAATACACAGTAATGGTTTGATTACATGCCCGTGAATATGAATAATAAGATTAACAACTCAATGTCAACGATAACATAATCAATCACAAAATAAAATGGAGCACTTGTAGGTCAAGTTCAGATACTTTTTTCTGAAAACATCTCCGGCTTTGCCAATTTTTGACGGCGCTCGTGACAGTGCGTCGCGTATTGCTCAGTTTCTGGGGCCCAGTTGTCGTTCGCTCCTGAAATTTTCGGAAATTTTGACGGTTTCCTTGCGTTCGCTGATAATATAATGGAAATAACAGACTCCGCTCTGACCATTAACGTTTATTTGTGGGCGCGGGCTCGAGGAAAACCAAATTAACAGGCTCGGCAAGCCTCCCGTTTGGCTTTCCTCTCGCCCTTGCCCGCAAATAAACGTTAATGGTCAGCGCCTCGCCCGTTATTTCTATATCATACATTTCCTTTTTTATCAAGAATATATGCACCCGTCGTTTCCGATGCATTATTCCATACACTTTAGAGGCATATTCTGCATCGCTTTCTTTAAGGTATATAGTCACCTGTAATCTACATATGCCCATATATGGTAAAAGGGGCGTTTCTTGGTATTCAAAATACCCGTGTGAGGGCGCTGTTTTTAAAAAGTGGCCACCCGCTTAAAATCTGTGATTGGTTAGATTTTCTCTTCCCATGGTAACTGTGGCAAAATTTGAATAAGTGACAGTATACCTTTAAGGGTAAGCGCCATCTTTGTTTACATCGCGCGCTCATCCAACATTCGATGTACTAGCCGAGCAGCGATGTCGTGCCATATTTGTACAGTGCGGTCTTGGTGAACTTTCGTTATTACCTCATAATATTTTTCACCTTCAAACAGTCGTAATACATTTACTTCTGTTTCTTTTATCAGAAGTTATTTTCAAAGTACAGTATGGAGTTTCAGTATGGAGCCATTCAATGACGCACGGTTTATCGTCAAATATGAAAGTAAAGGGGTTATTGCATGCCCGTTACGTGCCCGTTTTTACGGAAGCTCGATTCTATTGTTTGCGAAGGCAGATGTATAATAATTTATTTTATGTTATTATATTATATTTATTTTATCTGAGTATCTACCTGTTGATTGCTGGTTGTCTGCATACATCAGAAAGAATGTCGTTATCCTCTATTTAATAAATCAACTGACTGTGTATACCAATGATTCTCTCAAATATATGATAATAAACCAGTCAAAATCTAGTAGTTACCTGCCTCAATGATCAGTTAGTAAAAATATTGATTGACAGCTATCTAAATTAAGTCTTTCTAATTTGAAATGGAAGTCAGGAGCGTATCATTTTTAGTACTTTGTGCCCTGTGGGCACAAGGTACTAATGTGATGGCGCGGCCCAATACGGCCAACATAGTGGGCCGTATGCTGTGGACGCAGGTATCTCAGAAACGCTTCAGTAACTTTTTCTGAAATTTGGTCTGGTGGTCACTTGGGCATGTATCTCAAACGGTCTTTTTTCTTTTTTTGATTGAATCATTTTAAAGTCACTTTTTTAGCTTTTTCTGAAAACCACTATTTTCACTTTTTCCTCAAAACCACTGATTTGATTATTGTGATGTTGGCATGGGTGTTCGTATAGTTGAAATACCGTCAGAAATGTTCAAAATTTGGTGATACATGCCTTACATTATTTTTAAACAATATTTTTTATCCATTTTATTTTATATTTGTACTTGATTTTGCCTCACTTTCGCTAAAGCTACGTCTGCGCATGCGCACAACTGTAGGACAAAATCTGAGTTGAAGAATCGAAACGGACGCCATCTTGTTTCTCGGTATGGGCACATTTTTTACATTGTGAACGTTTCACTGTGTATTTCAACATGTTCTATAGTTATGAAGTTGACAGTGATGCACTTTTGCAGCTGTCGTGTATTTTTTGGTACGAAAGGCGCCTTTGATCGACTGAAGAATGATGGCCTCCGTAGGCGATAAACCCGGTACTGGCAGGCATATCAGTTCTACTGAGAAGTAATCCACTGGCCCGTATAGGTCAGGGCTCACTTAGGGGAGAACCACTTGATTTCTGTGGGGGTATGGAGGATTTCGAGGAAAAAAAATTGTCACCAGGTGAAATAAAGAAAAAAATTAAGCCTGTAATGGCTTGAGAAAAAAATATTCTCATAACAGACAGAAATAAAAAAGGAATTGTCACAATGCTGTTGAAATGAGCAAAATTTTGGAAACTTCATTCTCATGTATTCTTTGCTGGCATGCTGCCAAAGGCACGCAAATGTTTTTACCACAAGTAATTCTTATGTGTTTTTTTTCCCAGCACTTATGATATAAGCATTCACTACTGTACACCTCGGTGCACTTGATGTTTTCCTTCCCTTTTCTGACCCAAGAAATCATGTTTCAGGATTTCTGTTGCAATATCTCAATGGTATAGCAATATCTAGATGGGACTATTTGACTTCTCTAAATCGTGAAAATTTAAAACACAAGATAGGAGTCAATAAACTAGTGTTAAACCAATACATTATTCTCTCAATATAAATATGTTAGAAAGATTACAAGTTGACAATGAAAATTGAGGAACAACAAATATAATTAAATACAATGTGTGAGCCTTGTTTCTCTGACCACAAAAGATAACATCTCCCCTGAGAACTTAAAAGGATTGACTGTTTTAAAGAAAGCAGGTATAGTACTGATCACAGTTGATTTGCCAAAAAAGTGTTCTATAATTTAAAGTTGTATATATAATAGACTTTCCATTTTGTTTGTCATTTGTTGGAATGTAAAATGAATAAATAAAAACATCCTGTGATATGTGAAACACTGGCTTAAATTTGAAAAATTGCACTGCTACTCCATTTGAAAAAAAAATTGATGCAGGTCTGACTGTAGAAATAAAAAAATGCTGTCTCTCTAACAAAAAAAAGTTCCCATACCCACTTCCTGCATACCCCCCCCCCGAAATCAAATGGGTCTCCCCTTAATATGCGCATGCGCACATAACAAGTTAGCGTTGTTTTTCAAGGACTGCCATCATGTTTCTCGGTCAGTTGCGGATTTTGACGTTTTAAAGGTTTTAGCGTATATTTGATTGCTGTCATGTATTTTTTGGCACGAACCGCTCCTTCGATAGACTGAAGAATGATGGCCTCCGTACTCCCCAGTACCGGCGAATCCATTGCTTTTAATAGCGAGGCAATCCCACCGGCGGCCCGTACTAATAGCTGGGTGAGAGCGAGGGAATGCTCTGTCCTTCTACCTCCGGCCTCCATGTCATAACAAACTAGCGTCTTTTTATGTTGATATACTGTCCTTTCGACACAGCGATAACTTTTAGTTTTCTGTTGCTTATTTTGGGTAATTTCGACAGTTGTGCATTGATTTTGACATCATCTTTTACTTAATAACCGTCGATGTCGGCAACTCTCTCGCTAGCCCTGCGTACGATGCTGTGTGTTAGGAACGCACACAGGGAATGCACTGCGTACACTGCGTACGTACGCAGGGCTAGCGAGAGAGTTGCCGACATCGACGTTATTTACGAAAAGTGAATAAAAGACTGGCATTTTTGGAAGCGATCGAGTAGCTGAGGTGGGCAGGGATACGACTTGGGCCCAAGAACGCTGAATTTCGGCAGTAATTTGGCTTTTTACGTCAAGTCCCAAAGTGGATTTGAAGTCACCGACCCTACGTACGGTCTTTGCAGGGCTGTGGTGAGCGGGGCGAATAGCTGTAGCGGAACACACAGCATCGTACGCAGGGCTAAATCCGACATGGTAATTTGGCATGATCATCAGATCATACATGATCCGAGATTGCACTTTAGCAAGGTCACGATAACTAATGTTGTTGTTTCACTGTCGTTTAATACCTATATTTCCACTAAAAGACCATTAGAATTTCCTCCTGGCTACTTTGAAATCGTGCACTGGCATGCATGTAGTTGTCAACATCACTATGCTTTAATGTACAGTAGACTCTCATACTATGAATATATCGACTGTCACTGCATGTGTGCAAATCACTCCATATCATATCAAAAATGTAGTATTGCGACGTTTGAGCTGCCAGAAGCCAGAATTTACAGTTTACGAGAAAGTTATCTTACATGTAAAACTCAGTTCTACTATGAACAAAATGCAAGCTATGTTGTATTACTATCGTGAATAGCATAATATTTTGTACCTATCACCGTGTCAGAAAATCAGAAGGAAACAACCAGTCAGACAAACTGTGGTCAGGATGATACTGTCCAATTTTAATATTTGTCTCTCGGCACACACCAGATACTCATGACTGTAAAACAACATTTCCATATAATTGTATATTCAGTTTTTATATTTAGTTTGCTTTTCACCATATTGTATGTCCTTCCCTGCACTACATAATTCAAAATTAAATATTGTTTTTGGCCTATACATACTTGAGGGGTAAGCTTATTTAGTCTCATACATTAAAGATGCACTGTTGACCTACAGAGTCCAAACTTTTTATCATTGTATTGTAGATAGGTGTACACTCCAAATACTAAGTACAAGTGTGGTGAGTGTAACAAGCAAATGTTTTTTAGTCAATGGTTCATATCAAGGTTGTTGATACTTAGAATCCACACTTGAACTTATGCTGGACCGGTAACCAACCAGTTCAAATAACTTTCATTTATGTCAAAACAATTTGACTTTTTGCCAAATTTCACATTTATGGCAATTAATAAACATAAGGAGTACAAAGGACTTCGGTCCCCCGGGCCCCATGTGTACTTACTTAACGAGTAACCAGACACTTTGTAATACCATTACAAAGTAAATAACATATCTGTTAATGCTTTAAAATTGGGAAAAGTTTTAAAATTATTACAAAATGCGTTAACTGTTATTACAAAGTGCGAATTATTACAAAATGCTGATACCCTTGTTACAAAACGCGTAGACTGGTTATTACAAAATACTGCAGACGGTATTACAAAATGCGTCATTTATTACAAAATGCTGATACCCCTTATTACATTTTGCGTAAGTTATTACAAAACACGTCAGTATTACAAAATGCCGCAGTACACGGTCACATATTTCAGTTATTGCAGGTAAGCTCATCATAAATACATAGTTGAGTTGAAATTTAGTGTATTTGAAAAAAAATATTTGTCATTCTAACGGGTTGTCATTACCGATGTCTCCAGGTTTGTTTATTCATTGGTTGCAATTTTTTTCGTGGGGGGTTGGGGGGGGTCGCGGTCGTCGGATCATGAATGTGCAATACATACAGTATGTATTTGTTGTTTCTCAGATAACTCTTTCATGGGTCCTCAGCGTCATTTTTTTCATCAGGGCAACAATTTGAATGCAATGATGTTCCAGTATTCATCATCATTTGTGAAAAAGTCAAGACTACATTTCGTTTACTAAAATGTTTTAATTTCATTTGGTTTTTGTGTAGTTCTTTGTATTGTGTATAATGCACTTCTGGTACATTTTTGCATGTACTTGGACCATTGAGTTAAAAAAAAGAACTGAAAGTAGCATTAGACTACTGGAACACTGTCTGTCAACATTTGTATTTTTTGTAGTTGATATTATTGAGATTGAATTATCTTTTGAATCATATTTTCTTTCTTCTTTCTATCATTCTTAGGGTATGGAAAACTGAACACAGAACAGGCAGCTCTCTAGATCACTAGATCTCTAGAACAGGACATTTTAAGTGTGAAGTTGCAAACAGGATCAGTAGTGTGTGAGGATTGACATTTCATAAATATGAGTTTGGACTCAAAAGAACAGCTGAAGTCGTGATTTTTCTATTATATTTATTAAATATCTAGTCTACTTTAAATTAGGTGTCTGCAAGCTGAACATCAGAGATCTTTGTCTTGCGTTTTGGTTCATGATGTAGAGGTAAGTCTTAGATTTTATAAAACAGAGCACTCAGTCCTTTAACTCAAAAAAGTGTCCTTTGATAGTTATTCTGGCGAGTTTTAGGGCATAGGTTGCCTTGGAAGTAAAACAAGTTACAGCCGTGCAGTACAATAAAAAAATAATTCCTTCTGAAAAGCTAAGCATATTGTGATGTTAGTCATCCTGACAACTTTATTAAGTGTATCATAAAAGAATAACAGCAAAATTAAAATTTGCTTTTTTATTGCATTTATTAGTCATATATAATGATTTTCATTACAAATGTCTGTGATGCAAACTATATGTATGTCTTGGTGATCGTCAATTGTTTGCATGGTAATATCCAACACAGGGTTTAAGCCAGCTGAGACATCGGTTGAACCACTTTTTCATAGAAATATTTCCAACATTCTTGATTAACAAAGCGGCAAAAATTGAAAGCTGAATCAAAATTGATAAATATACATATGATGGTAACATTTCATTATTGTGAAATTGTTGGAAAATTCTCCTTTCGTAATGATTTAGTACCGCAAATGTTTGCCATTGCACTAGGGCTAATAAATCACTGTGTGATGTATGTATGATGTTGGTTTTGATGTACACATCATGTGTGTGTATTTTGTTTGGAATCCATACATGATGTATGTATGATGTTGGTTTTGATGTACACATCATGTGTGTGTATTTTGTTTGGAATCCATACATGATGTATGTATGATGTTGGTTTTGATGTACACATCATGTACACATTTGGTTCCAAATCTATACTACATTATGTATACATCCATATATCATGGATGTACCTTTGATGTGTATATCCTCACACTATTATGTGTCTTTGATGTACACATCATGTGTTTCTTATGTATACATGATGTTTTATTGATGTACACATCATGTGTGTTTGATGTTTCTTTGATGTATGGTAATTTCAGTAAGGGGCTCCCATCTCACTCCAATTGTAGTTGAGAAGACTTATGTTACAAACATTATGTTTATCACAAAGAATCGCGCACGCGCAGCCCGACGACCACTGCGCTTTAAGTTTTCACTATCCCGTTCTTGAAAAAAACTGACGATTCTTTTTTTCTCAATGGAGTGAACAGAGAGAGTTGTGGTCATTATTGATATGGAAATGGAGGTCAATTATAGGCAACTTGGTCCTTTAAAAGGAAGGCATGGCGGCTGAAATTTAACAACGTGATTTTAAAAAGTGCTTTCTCTTGTGTAGGGTGGGAAAAGCGTGTCTAACAGTTAAAATGTTCCTTTTCGCGACGCATATATCTGGCTTGACTGTATCATAGTTGATGTACAAACGAAAGTACTTTTGCCCCGAAATACAACGCTTATGTTTCTACTAAGCCTCAAGTTTTATAATATTCAAATGATGATTCAAAGGTGAAAATATCAAATGTACCTAATAAATTGAAGAAATAACGTTAGAAGATTGTCGCCTTATAGTGGCAGGCTGTTCCGTAGATCGAAAGATGGACACGCAGGATAGACGAGCCAGTAACTGCTGCCAATAATAGGCAAGCGCCTGGGGCAAGCGTACGAGCATCCGTGTTCATAGTTACCAATCCTGATTTTGCGAAAAATTCTATTAGAAAGGTTGTTTCCGGTCGGTAATTTGCATCTGAAGCTGCCTAAAAGCTTCCGAATGATGACGTGGATGATGTTAAATGTTTCAGGGTGCAAAGGGTTAAACATATCTGACATATACTGTTAAAAAACAACATTTTACTGACACTTTAATCTCAATAGTAGCCGCATTAATGTATTTTTGAACAGCGGGAACACTATGAGTGTAAGTAATCAAGTTCAAAAAATCCTCTCATTGGCTCTAGGACTATATTTTAAGCTGAAATTTTGTATTGTCAGGATATATGAAGACACAAACTATACAATGTTTTTCACTTTAGCTTGTAAAACGAGGTGAAGTTTCAGGATAAGGACCTTGGAAACTGGGTAGGTCGAGGTTACCTACTGGTAGCATAGATTTTCATGACAGGATATGTCAACCAAATATATCACAGATGTCATGGTCAAAAACGTACGTGTATTAATTAATCAGTTTCACCTGATCGAATGTTTATAACTCTCACAACAAAAGAAAAACAAGCATGATGATGAAGCAAAGATTGAATGGAAAGAAGGTCAAGTTACTCCAGCAATTTTGGATCTGACGCTAAGCGGCGTCATTTTGACACCCTTTTAATGCCGACTAGAAAAGTCACGAGAAGCTGACTCTGGGATCGAGGATGGACAAAACTTTACGCCCCTGAACCGCTACTACAAAACTTGGGTCAAAGTGTCAATGTTCGTCAAAGATCGTTCTAGAGGCAAAAACGGGATATAAGTGAAATTTATCTTAAATACATTCGATGAAAATGAAGTCTGTAAAAGTACCAAGGTAGGGGATTCCTCTGCTTATTCTTGAAAGACTAGCAGTTCGTAAATATTACTGAGTAAGATTAGCCGATAAGAACGGCCAAGAAAAGTGGCGTCAGGAAACAAAGACCGGTGTCACACCTGAACAGAGTTTAGTATGGTAATGTCTCTGCTGTCACACTTTGGTAGTGATAGTATCTCCGCAAAAATACCTGAAGACTTCCATGAAAAGAGCCAGGATTCAACTTTCAAAAGAAACATGTCATAAGGTTATGAGACTAAAACTAATTCAGGGATTTGAGCTCGCATCTGCAGAGATAAGGTCAGATATTCTGTGTGTGAGGGTTTCCCGGCCAACTTCAAAGCGTATTATAGGCTTGAGTAACATGCTTCATATACAATGCTGCATTACCTAAACAAATCAAGAAGGCTTTAAAGGGACAAAGTCGGCCATTTCATACATTTTGTTTGATACGCGATACTACTCATATTGTTGACATTTTGAAAGATGTTGAATAAATGGTGATTAGTTGACTAATTGATTAGATTCTTTATTTCAGTACTATTGGCCTCCGGCCATGAAGTACAAACCTTAGCGACATATTGTAAGGATCGCTAGTAAATAACATTATATACAATATTACAAACACTAGAAAAGTTACAGATTGTTCTCTGGTTAAGCAGGGTATTCTTCCTGAGTTGTGTGGCATAGAAATATTATCTGCTTAATTTCTCAAAGTAGTATTATTACAAGTGGAAAGAAGTATCGCAAATTTATATACAAGCGGTGGATTATTAATAATATGTGGCAATATATTTACATCTTAAATCTCTATACTTTGGGCAGACAAGTAGAAAATGGAACTCATCCTCGACAAGATTCAAATTACACATTCCACATATTCGATCAATTCTTTGAATATTATTCCATCTGCCAGTCTCGATTTTTAAAGTGTGTCCGGAAATTCTAAATTTTGATGATGCTATTTTAAATAAGTTTTATCATACAGTTCAAATATGGCTCAAAAATAAGTTGCTTTTTAAAGGTTGAATAAGTACTCAGTTTCTTTGATTTACTCATATCCTCTAGCCATGATTGCATGTCAATATCGATGCATCTCTGTTTGAAGATATTTAAAAAAGCAGATTCATTGCCCACCCCTTGTTGGTTCCAGACTTCCCCAAAAACCATAACTTTGTAATAAGTGTCTTAAACTCTTTGCCCAAATCGTACCTGTTTCCATCAATATTGCTTGACTGAAATTCATAACATTTGTGGGTAGTCCTGTTTCTATCCATTTTTACAATTCTGAGCCAATATTTAACATTCTAAGATAAAGTTGTACTCTTAAAGACACTCTGCACAATTCTCCTCTCATGGCAATAATTGATCATGTATTGTGATATGAACCTGAGGATATAAAGCAGCATATTGTTATGGATTCTTTTCAACATCTGGTGCAGGATGAAATCCCCAAATTTCACAAGCCATACGGAAGGATTGGCATGATTTTACAGTCGAAAACTTTAAAGCCATTGTTGCTGGAATATTAGCAGATTTACATCGACAGCTTTTCAAACTAAAAAGAGCCTTATTGGCCTGTTCACTCAGACTTTTTGGGCTAGAAACACATGTCCAGTCCATGAAAGAGCAATACCCAGGTAACTTTGAAAGGAGGTTACTGCCACTCGTTGCCCATTATAAAACCATTTTTCGTACTTTTTCAGACTTCCATCCCTTCTAAAAACAATGATTTTGGTTTTGTCAATATTAACAGTTAATTTCCATGTATTACAATATTCATACAGCTGATTTAGTGAACGCTGTAAACCAACTTTAGAGCTACTAACAAGGGTTAAATCATCAGCAAATAATAAATAGATGATTTTGAGAAGGCCAATGTCAACCCCAGAAAAATACTCTGTCTCTGTATAATGTAATGTTTCCCTAATATCATTGACAAATATATTGAACAATAAAGGTGACAATACTGAGCCTTGTTGAACACCAAGGCTACAATTGAAAAAGTCGGTAATTCCCTTTGGTGTTCTCACACAGGATTTAACATGTTGATACATTGAGAAAAGTACCTATACATTTTACCATGTACACCTGATTTTAGTAATTTATAAAACATACAGTAGTGGTCAATCCGATTGAATGCGAAAAACCAGCTTGCTCGTCCACTCTAGGATAGAATAAATGGGTGACCATGCATATTTCATGGAAAATGCCCGACCTTTTTCCCTTTAAATATCAAGTTATGCAGCTTAAATCGCATTCAACACAAGTGGAACTAAATTGGAAAATTAGATATAAGAATTATTATACCGACACTTTAATTGAATCGACATTTTAAAGACACAAAAATGTAGAAAATGATAAACTAGTGTAATATAAAATTAATATGTTTACATCGAAAACAATAAAAAATATCGACGACTTGCAATAAATATGCATATAACCTCAGCTATGTGGAATATGTTTAAGTGTATGTGTTCCGTCTACTGAATATGATTTAACATAACGTATGCAATATTTTTAGAGTGTTGCGCTGAAAAGAAGTACGTTTATATATTTTGTGTTGTGTTGGAATATTTTGTGTAAAATCCAATATGGCCGCCATAATTACGTGAAGTTCTAGGTGTGTCACATTACTTTTTGTGCATTTTTATGATGCTCTGTAACATTGCAATACTCACTGGAAAAATTTCCTCATACTCTTAAAGTAAAAAAAGATGTACCTCATGCATGTAATCAATATTTATAAGGCTATATTTCCATAGAAAACTACGCACAGGAATGCATGTATAAAAATTAATTACGCAGTGAAAGTGATAATGGCATATGACAGATGACAATAACTAAATGTCCTACCTTACTGAAAACACATAATGACTGAAAAGGGCCTTAGGAGGACGGGGTTGTGGTAGTCAATGAACTAATGTTACATTATCTAAAACAAGCAAAATGGCTTTTAAACATCAATTTATGTCGTTTAAATTGCATTCGACTTTCAAACAATATTGTGTCAGCATTGCAAGATGGCCTTAGAGCTTCAAATTTATATACCTAGATACGAAGATTGTGTTTTGTGCATTTTGTTCAAAAGATATTGCTTTCCTATTTTCAGTCAAAATACTCTGTTTTAAACAAAGCAATGGCTTGGCGAATACCCACATTAGGCGTGACTATGACCTTATATGACTTATATTGTGATTGCAATCAACTGGCCGGCTCAAATGCATTGAACTTGACACTTACATTGTGTTTCTATGTTGTTTAGTTAGAATATACGGCATTTTATGCTACTGCATTGCCATGGCAACAGGGCTGACGCTCATACCCACCACGAGATTACTGGCAAATGCAGATTATGATAGCTCAATGTCTTAGCTAACTGATAAACATAGTGACAGAAAGTGCCTTGGGCGACTGTGGTTGCCCATGGACTACAGGCACGTATTCCAATGCTCAGGCTTTAATACTGTGGTTTCAACAGGGTTAGAGGTTAATATGTATTCTATCTTACGTTGGCCCTGTAAGTGGTTCGAACCAAAGGCAAGCATGTGGATCGTCCGGTCTAGCCCGTCCTGCAAACATTGCGTCGTCACTGCACGAAATCAGTCCTGTTGTCACAACCATTCCAATCACTAATAATTGTTGTTTATAAAGCTTCGTAGCAGTCATGATCTGTGAATTGAAAGTAGCATCATTTTCTATTTATAATAATGTATACGATTAAACAAATATGTCCTATTTTATTACTACCAGGGGTTTCATTAAGAGCCGGCAGCAGACACAATTTACGGTTACTATCACCATTTCCTACTTTTTGGAAAATTTGAACTCTTTCATCTTAAAAAATATATTTTACCTTCTGAAATGATTCGGTCAAGTATCACAAGCTGTGTAATCAAAATATTCAACTGCTTTTATGTGAAATAAAGTTTAGTAAACGAACGACTACTACGCCTTGTAGCACGGTCTAGCTGTACTGCGCAAATAAAAATCGGAATTGCAAAGGATGATTCTATTGGCTACCTAAATTGGTGACTCCTATGTGATGACCATTATGTTCGCAAATGAAAGCGTGCGTATTACACGTGTCGGCCGCCATAAGCTCAATTCAAAAGGCCGATGAACAACTGAAAAGGCGAATCACGAAGGTCAAGCTTCGCTGGTCGATTGTGGGTTTTAAAGTGCCCCACCCAAAGAACAAAACCAGATATGAAACTGAATATGCTCACGTGTTTTACAACAGTTCATTAATAGTAGTACGCTTCACAGAACAATGAGATATATGTTATATCACTATATGTAGCAGGTTTTTTTTAAACTTCGCACAGTACTCTCAGAATTTAATCACTAATTACAAAACTTTATTTAATATGCAATGACTGTCAATTAACTTGACACTGCTTAATGCTTTATGGGACAATTAGATATCCATCAGATCAACATTTGTAGCACCTTTTATGTAATTTAATGCTGTAATTTTAGAGTAATGTCACTTATTACAAAGTTCATTAAATGCAAATAAACCCTAAATTAACTTGACACTGTTCAATGATTCATAGCACAATTAAATATTTATCAAATCAATATCTGTAGCACGTTTAACAAAATTTTGGTGCCGAAATTTCAGAGTTATATACCTAATTACAAAGTTTATTAAATATGCAAATGAACCCTTAATTAACTTTACACTACTAAATGCTTTACAACACAGTTAGATATCTGTCGTATCAGTATGTGCAGCAGTTTTCATCACATTTGATGCAGTTATTTCGGAGTTATATGACTAATTATAAGACTTCATGAAATATGCAAATGAGCTAATTATTAACTTGACACTGCTTCAATGCTTCTCAGTACAATTGGATATTTATCAGATCAACATCTGTAGCAAGTTTCATCAAATTTAATGCTTTAATTTTGGAGTAATATCACTAATTACAAAGATCATTAAATATGCAAATGAACCCTTAATTAACTTCACACAACTTAATGCTCTACACCACAATTAGATATCTGTCGGATCAGTATCTGCAGCAGATTTCATAACATTTGGTGCAGTTATTTTGGAGTTATATCACTAATTACAAAACTTCATAAAATATGCAAATGAGCCTATTTATTAACTGGACACTGCCTAATGCTTCTAAGTGTAATTAGATATATATCAGATCAATATTTGTTGCAAATATCATCAAGTTTGGTGCAGGAAGTCTCACTAATAACAAAAGTTCATTAAATATGCAAATGAGAAGATAATTGACATGACACTCACAGTATCATCATAATGTTCTTAGATTGTCATCTGTGAAAAGTTTCATGAAATTTTGTGCAGTATTTCTTGATATATGTCTACACTGTCATTACCGTCTCCATAGGGAAACCATTGTATGGAAAAAAACGATATTGCATAACTTCATTAATATGCAAGCCACACTAACCAAAATCTAATCAGTTCTTGCAAGTAGCACATGGTACCTGTGTACCAAATCTGACTTGAATCCGTTCAGGCGTTTTTGAGTTATCGTGTAAACAGACAGACAGACACACACACACACTAACACACACACACACACACACACGGACAGACAGACAGACATCGCTATGACAATAGCCCATGTGTTTACACACGTGAGCTAAAAAGGATAATTACGTTGATTTCAACTGTTTTCAAAGGCAATTGTCTTATTTTTTCTCACAATAAAACATTCCCGATGTATACAGTTCGAATTTTAGTAGGCCACCGTGCGTTGCACTGCCGTAGCCGTAAGGTGAAACGTATTATAACCAGCTGGAGGTAAGATATGTAAGCCTATGCTTTTCTGTCTATCCACGCCAATAAGAACGTCGTCTAGAATGGTTAAAATACCACAGACCTCTGAACTCACTTCAAAAAAGATCGTCAGGTTAAATCCATATGTGAGCTTCTGAACGTACAAATTTCATATCCTATATCAAGGTTCTTACTTGCATACCATATTATAGGCCTGTCAAATAACCTTGAGGATTTTGTTTCTATTTGCGAAGTATGGTCATTGTTGTCATTTTAATTATTATTGAAAATAATCATCCTTTTAACTTCCCTAGTGGTATAAAAAGTTCTTCATTTACAGATTTTCATACCCAACATCAGGGTTCTTAATTTTTAATATAGCATATGAAAAGTTTCTCGTTTTCTGTGTTTAAAATATCAGTCTCATCCAGGATGGCATCAACAGGGGGATTTCCCCCTTGACCAGAAAATTTATGGGTGATTTCACCAGTTTATGTGTTCTACTTGTATCTCTAAGGTGTGACTGGCACCATTTCAGGGGGGCTGGTCCCCCGCTCTTGATAAATTAATTGGAGTGTCAACATGTCGACAGAGGAGGAATCTCCCATCCCCCTGTCTAGATGAAACACTGTATGATAAGTCTACAGTATCAAATTTATATCATTAATAATAATGAATTATTATAGATGTCTCAGAAAGCATATAGGTTCTCAACACTACCGATTTTCTATATATCATACATCAAGGTTACTTTACTGAGCAATATTGTCAACTTATTCCTAGACTTTAATTTCCTTTGTTCAAAATATAGTCAACATTACGACATTTTATTATTTTAATCATGAATTATCATATTTAATCTCCCAGGAAATGACTTTTATGATATGAACACAAATTGTCCTTGAACACTGCTGACAATACTATGAATATAATAGAATATCAAGTGATTGTGAGCTGTAAAAACTGATTTTAGCAGATTTTCCAGGGCTTCCGGACTTTACCGGAGAGGGAAACACTCCTGGAACACTTGACAATACTTCAAGTGACTGTGACCTGTAAAAAGTGCATTTTAATGATTTTCAAGAGCCTCCGGCCTTCGGCTGAGAGGGGGAAACACCCTTACTGTGGGCTGTAAAAAGTGCATTCAAGCTGATTTTCCGGGGCTTCTGGCCTTCGGCTTGGAGGGAACCCCTCCCGGACCTCTCAACCGCTTTGTGGTCATGGCAGCTGCAAGCGGCCTATTTTTATTTTATTTTGGCCCTACATCAAAACTTACTGAAACCCCTTACTTATTTAAAGGCGACGCCCCGACCATTAACTTTTTTATGGGCGCGGGCGAGAGGAAAGCCAAAACTTAACAGTCTCGTCCGTTAATTTTTGCTTTCCTCTCGCCCGCGCACATATATAAACATGAAGTTATTTGCCATGGTGGAGTATTTTATTTCATTGTATGATCGAGGAACCCCAGAAAACTGTCACATTTTGCGAAAGGTTCCCACGCAAAAAACGAGGCCCCAGGACGTGTATTTCACAAACGTTGTATTCTCCAAACAAACAAATATGTGATGCGCTGTATGCAAGTAATGCAATACGCGACGCACTTTAAAAATTTAGCAAATTTATTAAGGAAAAAGGTGTCTAAACTTGCTTGGCCCACAATTGCTTAATTTTTTGTGATTGATTTTGGTCTTTGTAAAAATCATAATGTGTGTTTTACATGTTACGTTACGATGTTTACGATAGTGTGGGTTAACATTATTCAAATTATTATTCATATTCACGGGCATGTAAACAAACCATTACTTTGTAATTATTATCAGTCACGTGGACGTGGTTCAGCTCGACCAATAAAAACGCGACGCACAGGGCATGGTAATTTAAAGTGCAAGATTAGTACCACAGCTGAGTGCGGGAGTCGGTCTCGTCGCAGGTAACACATTTTTGATTTCCTTTGGTATCGTAGCACAATTTATTAGTTGAAATAAGCCAGCATGATTGGGCAACTCTGTCCTGACCGACAGCTGATTATATGATTACACTCAATCTTGATTGTAACAATATGTTAGGACGGCAGATGAAAGTTGCAAAACCACTAAGTTTAATACACTGCATCTCACGTTCGGCCATTAAAAAAAGTTCATTTGTTTGCCGTTCTTAAATTTTTTAAAAACCGACCAGCAAACTAGCAAAAAAATTAAAAAAAACAAAAAACACAAAATAGATGAATCTCATATAGAAATAACGGGCGACGCGCTGACCTTTAACGTTTATTTATGGACAAGGGCGAGAGAACAGCCTGAAATTAAAGCCTAGCCAATTTATCTTGGCTTTTCTCGAGCCCGCGCCTATAAATAAATGTTAATGGCCAGTACGGAGTCTGTTATTTCCATTATATTATCAACGAACCCGAGAAAACCGTAAACTTTGCGAAATTTTACAAACCGTACGACAACTGGGGCCCCAGAAACCGAGCAATACGCGACGCACTGTCACGTGCGCTGTAAAAATTTGGCAAATCCGGAGATATTTTCAGAAAAAAAGTATCTCAAGTTGGCCCACAAGTGCTCAATTTTATTTTGTGTTTGATTATGATTTACATTTCAGCTGTAAAGTTAGGATACTTTGAGTTCTTAATCTTACTATCTATATTCACGGGCATGTAAACAAACCATTACTGTGTATTTGTGGTCAATCACGTGATGTAGCTCGACCAATCAAATTGCGACGGCAGAGCATGGTAATGTAATAGACTTTAACCTCCCGATCGGTTTATTGGTCATAAGTATAAAAAAATTAACTATAACATTAACAGTGCAAGTTTCTTGTGTTCTTCATTAAGCACGTGGAAAGCAATGAAAGGAAACACAAGTTATGCAAGTACAACGAGCATACTTGTAGTAAGTTGACTGTAAGTCAGAGCAAAACGTCTTTAACAAATAATGGTAATAAACATCATACCAGTACACAGTGTACTACATGCACAATGTAACACTAACCAACTCGTATTTTGACAACCTATACACAATGAACTCCAAATAATGAGGGAGAACAACATTTGTTCTTTCATACTATGAAAAATTCAAATATTTTATTGCAAAAGTTACTGAGTATAACAAAGTATGTAGTTGACACACTCAGAAAACGAATGTTATACGTCTTAGTAAAAGTTGAAACTACTGTCTCTTTCATACAATTATAACTCCTGAAGTAGGAAGAGTGGGTAGCTGAACAAATCACTTTTATTCGACATCTCATTGCGCACTAAAATGCCAAGTATTCTACTTGTCAACAAAAGTCTATAGGCATATGTAATGGCCATTGACGTTTTTGTCAACTTAACAGCATTTATCCAACTAACGTCATTTTCTTTGATTAGTATGCAAACGCCAATGATAATTTCTCCGCATTTTAGACACGAACGACTAAAATAAAAACCTGCTAGCGTTTCAATGGATACTAAAAGTCACATCAATTTATGCTCAGACAAGCTTTCACAACAGCCATGCATGAAACAACAAAATAGTCAAAATTTCAAGCAGTATGTGCAGGATGTCACTCGTGTGCAGCTATATTTAGTAACAGTTAACCTGAAATTGCGATCAGCGCTGTTCTAATTCGAACTGTAGAAAAATGACTCAATCGTTTGTTTGGTAGCAGAAAACAATGTTCAAAATAAAACATCTTTAACTGCGTAGGAACTATTTAGAGATTTAACAATAAGCATTTCAATGTACCTGCTTTTCCTTGTGGAGATCCAATATCGTGATCAATCGCGGATGTGAATCGATTGTTGTCCTACACTTTGTTGGCTTGCGATGAAAAACACTTTTAAAAGCTGATGGAAATTCAGTTCTGTTCCACATTCGAAGCTAGCTGTAGGACAAATAAAGTAGTTTTGAAAGAAAAATACATATAAATCAATGTTGTGGTCATTGCATGCCTTACTGCATGCAAAACCTGTCTATGTTTACTCAGTCGTACGTGTTATTTATTTGTCTGAATGTGTGTTTTGTCGGTTGTATTTTATCGCCTCGCTACGAAGATTATAAATGTTCTAAATGATACAAAACGTCCATACATCATGATTTCAGCTATCCATTTAATATGTACCCTATTAGTGTCCACGTCGACATATGCACTGATGTAGGCAGTGTTCGAAATTAACGTGAGTCCTGCGGTCCGAGACCGACTGTTTTCCCAAAGTACCGAGAATTTTGACATGCGGATCGTCCATATGACCGGCCCAAAATATATACCGAATTATTTCTGTTGCCAACTACTCCAATACCTAGTTCATAATATAATTAAATATACGTTATTTTCCCCATCCACCTTTTCCGGCATTTAACACAGCGAAGTATCCTGCGACAAATGTGACCCTGTTAGGTCAGGGTGCAAGGATAGAGTTCTTGAACTTTCAGTCTATACCAGCACAAGATATTTCCAAACAGTGTGCACCTTTGCACCCTGACCCCCCGGTACACTATGACGTCATCGGACATTTCTGTCCGAGCCGGGTTCAAAGGGTTAATATCACTCGGCTCCCATCACTTTCAATGCTGACCTTTGCTCTTTTTATTCACCCTTTCACTAGCATTGTGATTTTTCCTGCTTGCAATGCGAATAGAAAATGACGCAACAAACCGCTCGAAAAACATTTGCTTCGCAAGATTTTCAAGACACTCGTCTGAAAGACCGAGCCAGCATGGCGGTGCCTCCACGTTCTACTCAGACAAACGGAGCCCATTATAGGAAATCAATTTGAGTAACACCCTGTATTATAAGCGTCTTATATATGGGCATCCCTTACGTAGATTCTGAGATCTGGTGGTAGAGTTAACTTACTACGAGTACGAGAAATGGCAGAATCAGCAGATGAACCATTGAACCAGCTCTACGATCTAATCTAATGTGATATGTAGTGACGCACTGAGGCGGCGCTCTTCAACGGACGAAGGTGGACATGGCAGAGAGAGACGAGGGCCGGACGGGTTGAAGACATTGATGTCCGGGGTAGGCGATGTGAATTATTGATTTTGGTGCAAACATAATGCCTCGAAGATACACTTGACGATAAATGGTTGTCTACAGCAATGGCTGAAGAGGTTTGAAATATGTGTAAGCCTAGAAAAAGTACGACCAACAATGTCAATGAATGTCGGCAATCTAATACATGGACTGATTACGTGACAAATCAACTAACAACAAGAATCAGTATTACGGAATACATCCACCCATTTAACAACACAAATAAGGTGCATGACTTTTCAGATTAGTTAATGAAGTTTCTCGTACTTACGAAGTCGCCCTTTTATTTATACTCAGGACTTGCATGCAGACGAGTAATATCTCCGTCTAGGAAGTGTTAAATATATATATATATATATATATATATATATATATATATATATAATATATATATATATATATATATATATAATATATATATATATATATATATATATATATATATATATATATATATATATGGCGATTATAGACAGATAATTGGATTTAAATAGATGCAGTAGTGAAAGCAAGATGTAGACCGCCTTTTTCAGCGGCTGGAGTTAATTTGTGCCTTAGAGGGGTTCACAACATTGTTCTGCCTCGTTTGAATCACACCGCCAAATCGGTTGGTTCACTACAGTATGGTGGCATTTTTGGTTCTCATTGGTTTGTCGGGGAGTCCGAATGGCCAACTAGCTGGAAGAGTTTGAACATTGCAGTCCTCGAGTTATTCCCAATTATCATTCCAACTTTTTTCCCCCACACAGAAACTGAACAGTAGACCGTGGGCTTCATGGCACAATGACCAAATTTGCCCTCACCGACCAAATTTGCGTTACACATTCGTTTTATCCCTGTGAACCCTGACCTCCCGTCAAGAAGGAAAATTCCGGAACATCAACCTAACGCAGAGGCCTTTCCTAAAGAAACCAAAATAAAGTTAGCATAATAATCTCTTCTTTAGTCAGTACGTAAAACACGATCCATGCTTGTGTACATCCGCACAAGCAGGCATTTGCCTACGAACGTCACGGCCGGGGTCGATCGACAACATCCGAGCCTGAAATGACGTTATTTCAACCACAACTGAACGCACACCGCCGCACGCGACGGGCATGCGACGAACCAGCAGACGATCTCTGGTTACTACGGCCAAGACGCGTTTGTACACTGTATGTATAAGGATGGGCATGCAACCGCTCATATGAGTTCTCAGGACGTGCGTAACCAAAAAGGGGGACAGGCGGGGACACTTTCCCACGGCAGTCACCGTCACCAAAAGTTAGTAAAACTCCATTTTTTGTAATTTAATCAATGCTTTGAACACTGTAAGCTCAAACAAGGAAAAAATTGAAAAATATAAATATCCGCTGGCAAACTCATTTGCATATACATTTACGTCATCACAAGAACAAGACTAGTACTAAACATGATTCACCTTTAGTTTTTTATTGTCTTGTTAATTTTTTTTTTCTTTTTATAATCAAAATTCTTTATTCAAATTCACACTTGAAGAGAAAAAGCAAAACTTTACATAAACAAAAGGAAAATTAGCCGTTAGAAAAGAATACGACGAATTCTCAGTTCTTGTCTAACATTTCAATATTTGCATCACAAAGATTAAACATCGACTTTTGTGGATTGACTATTTTGCTATCAAAACAATCAAATCAATTCTCTTATTTGCATCTATATTGGTATATACACCTTCGATGATAGTTTCCCAGAAAGAAAAATATGTTATTGATACAAGGAATTGATAATCTGTTCTGCCACTTTCCAGACATTTCTGGCAACAATGCAATCAAAATACCGATGTTTGAAAGTGTTCATAACATTGCAATACTCACAAAGGGCATTTTGGCGCTTATTCCATTTATACAGCTTTACATTGTTAATACAGGTTTTGTGTAAAAATTTCCAGTGAAAAGCTCTTAATTTATTCTCTTCTGTCACTTTGTGAGCTAATTCCCAAACACTACTCCAATTAACAGTATGTCGTAACTCATTTTGCCATGTTAACATACAGGGTGGCTGCATGAAATCAGCTAGCAATGCTTTATAAATACACTTAGTTTTTTAAATCCTTAAGAGTTTTTTTCTTTTCATCCAAAGTAATGTATTCTAGGCTACGTCTACATGTAAGAAAAAGACTATATTTAAGGTTCCACATGATATTACGTGTAAGACTTTGATCTCCATCATGAGGCTTAATACCATTCCATGATTTCAACACACTTTGATAAAACTTTGGCAGTTTGAGATCAAAAACATTTTTCATAATCTTATTTGAAATCACATCTCTTAAACAGAATGTTGTGCAGAAGGCTCAAAAAGATACACAGGAAATTTTTTTCAGCATGCTTCTACGCTGTTTAGTAAACGGGGAATCCACATAAAATGGAGGGATTTCACTTTCAAACTGAAAATTGGCATATTACAGCCTCCGGAAACAATTGGGGAGGCCAACACTTTCCTTTTTAATCTGCCGATCCCTTTTGTAACAAAACCATAAATTAATTTATCCACTGCTTGCACAATGTAATTTGGTACAACAATCATTGACGCTAGATACATCAGCTTCGATAAACCCAGTGAGTTTACAATGAGAACTCTACCATAAAAGGTTAAATTTCTCTTTCCCCATGAATTTAAAGTATTTTCAAATTTTACAATTTTTGACTCCCAATTTAATCTTTCACATTTCTTTTCATCGTACCCGAACCATACACCAAGAGCCTTAACTGGTTCATTAGTCCACTTCACACCTGCAATATCCCTATTACAATGTTTTTTACTACCAAGCCATACTGCTTCTGTTTTTTCTATGTTCATTTTTAACCCTGCAACTTTTTCAAAATCATGCATAATGTCAATTACTTTTATCACAGACTGCTCATTATGTACAAAAATAGTAGTGTCATCTGCAAGCTGTGCTATTTTTAAAACATTCCTGATAAGATCACCACATGGAAGGGGTAAACCCTCAATTTCATGACATTGACGAATTTTACATGCTAAAACCTCAACACACAAAATAAACAGCAAAGCGCTAAGTGGCACCCTTGACGAACTCCTCTATTCAAAGAGAAAACGTTCGTCATCCAACCGTTGCTTATGACACAGCTTTTAACGTTAAAATTAACTTCAATCCATTTAATAAATTCGGGTACAAAGCCAAAGAAATGCAATGTGTCAAACATAAAATTCCAGTTTACAGAGTCGAAAGCTTTTTCAAAGTCTATAAATAAAACGGCACCTGGAATGTTGAACTTATCAGTATAGTGGTACATGTCTTGTATTAGTCTTACTACCTCACCAACATATCTTCCTCTAATGTATCCAACTTGATCTGTGTTAACGACGTTTGAGATAACGTTTGACATTCTCTTTGACAAAACATGTGCTAAAAGTTTATAGTCTACGCATAGAAGTGAAATAGGACGCCAAATCTTTAATTCATTCTTTTTGTGTAAAAGCGTCAAAATTGCTCTCTGTTGTGAACTTGACAAGTGCCCGTTATGATATGCATCGTTGAAAGAATTCACAATAAGTTTGCCCAAGAATGGCCAACACTTTCTGTAGAATTCGACAGTCAAGCCGTCATAGCCAGGTGACTTATTAGACTTCATGTTACGTAATACATTCATACATTCCTCATCTGTAATTTTACCCTCGCAACTTTCTCTTTGCACTCTATTCAGTCGTGGCACTTGCATATCTTTTGTAAAATCTCTGAAGCTCATTGACTGCAATTTTTCAGCATACAAATCTTTGTAAAAATTCACCTGTTCACTCAAAATGCTACTAAGGTCAGTAATAACTCTCTCATTTCTTGTTTTCAATTTTACAATATTCTTTTTCATATAGTTCCTTTTTTTTAAACCAAGAAAATATTTAAATTACTTTTTTCACCTTTTTCGACCCAGCGTGATCTTGCTCTGACTTGAGCTCCCTCTGCTTCCTTCAGCAATATTTCGTTTAAATCAGCTTGGGTTTCTTGGTAAAGAGCGAAATTTTCAATTGATGGTTCGACACAAAGACACTTCTCTCTTTTCACAAGCAGCTCCTCAAGGTCTTGTTTCTTACTCCGCTGTTTTCTGCTCTTTTACAACTATATGCAATTGTGTACTGCTTTAACATTTTTACATAGCTCCCATTTTGTTTGGTGACACTCTAAATGCTCATGAGTATAACAAAAATTTTCGATAGCAATAACTAAGTTATTCAAAAACACAGTATCTTGCATCAATTGTTGAATTTCCAATACCCTGGCCCACATTACTGTTCGGTGCATAAACATTACAAATGCAAAAGCTACATCCTTCCACACTGAATTTAGCAATAATCAATCTTCCTGCATCATCCTTTCGGACAGTTTCAATTACATATCGTAATTTGTTGGAAAATAAGACTGTGACTCCACAACTATGTACAGTACCATGATTGAAAAGAATATTCCCACCCCACTCCAAAAACTTTCATCCTCACTTTTGCTGTATGTTTCCTGAAGACAAATAATATGATAACCTTTTTGTGGCAAGTATTGAAAATAACTTTATCACCAAGACCTCTTACATTAATTGAAATAATTTTGCGTGGCATAATAGCATGAAACAATCGTTATACTGAGTATACAGGTCTGACGACATCTCCAGTCTTATCTCTCAGATCTTCTGGTGAACGAATTAAATGTTCTTAAACGTCACTGCATGTCGATGGTCTTGTTACGAAGTCTTTTCTCTGCTTATGGAGATTTTCGATGGGTGTTGGTGGAGATCGGTCTCTTTTCTTTCTTGACCCCAATATTGTAAAACATCTGACGATATCACGATTTTTCTTACCATGGCTACTCGTTGGGGATGTGCAACTTTCTGTTGGAGAAACATTTTCAATTATGTACGGTGTGTTGTGTAATTGACTGCCACTGGGAGAATTACTTAGTCCTGTGGGTTTGGAAATGTACCATGGCTGTCGTCGTTATACTTGAACGTCTGATATCATCCAACGCCATGTCAATTACGAGCTCTGCGGCTTTTACACGCTCTGAGTAGGTTTCGATGAAGTCATTTACAACTTCTGTCTCAAGTGTTACATCTTGACATTTGGCAGCTAAATGCCCTGTTTTTTTACACTTGTAGCACCGTTTTCCTTCCAAACAGTCTTGACTTCGATGCCCTATTTGTTTGCAGTTATAACACGTTAATGGTGGACGTTTTTGGCAGTCGCTGGCAGTGCGGTCATTTTCTTTACAAATATGACATTGCAATGGTTGTCCATTATGGAACACTCTGATGGGATACGAGGTCTTTAACACCATTTTCAGCTGCTGTTGTAAGCTCTAAAAAACTTGGTATCGGAGACTTCAACGATGAAACATAACAGAATCTATTTCCATTATAATACTTGGACCCATCGAGTGGATCAGTCACAGTACAGCGGATCATGGGCTCCATTTGCACACAGTAACGCTCAAGAAGGGATGCTACCGTGACGTTCGTTACATGCATAGGTACACCGTGAATCGAAACTCTAATTTTATTCTCCTGTGGCGTAGAAAAAATGCTTAGTAACACATGAAGGCCTCCAATGTCTATACCTCAACGAGTAATTTGTATCTGCTTTTTGCGTCGCTGGCGTAGATAATCCTTTGTCTTGACTTAGGAATGTATTGCACACCAATAAGTCCATTCCTTCCGACCACCTGTTTGCATGCATGAATGACATCCAGCTCCTTCAAACCTTGCAGTTTCGAACTAAATATCTTGAATTTTACCTTTAAATCTTGATTTTTCATTACGCTTTCTTGACTTTTTGTAGCGCTGCTAGTCGTCGGAGATGTTATTGAATTAGCCACGTCTTGTTGACCTACTGACATTACGGGGACCGAAGGAACCTTAGGTTTCGGTGACCGCTGACGTCTGGAACCAGCCTTACGACCCATGTTGAACAAAACGCTCGGAAATGATTGACACGACGATGCAATAAACACCAAACTTCCTCAACAAACTCACTCAAACATTGCACATGACGTGCAAAGCAAAACTCACAAAAAGGAGTGAGAAAAATGGTGAAAAAGGACGAAACTTGCAATGAGCTGCGTTCGGCATGTGCTATCACCTCACGCATTCACGTTGCTCCCATATTGTCTTGTTTATATATACAGTTAGTATCACCTTGTTCATTTTTGGCTAAAAAATAGTGGAACACTTGCAGTTCATGCATAAAGTTCTGCTGATGTACAGTCATTTTTAATTATCGAGAAAAATTTTTTTTAACTGATCCTGTTCTTTTTTTGGCAGTGAAATCAAGGACGATTTCCTTCCAACATACTTGGAATACCAAATAATTTTATTATAAAGGACTCAAAACTCTTAGGAGAAGTATAGACAAGCACAATATTTTGAGGCTTTTATAAATTTGGTAATGCAAAACCACTGAACCACCATTAAAGCAGAGTAATAGTTTAAGTATTTAGTTTGAAGGAAAACTTGAAGAATGGTTTTAACAATATCCAGTTTAAAGGGACAAAGTCACTCATTTTTGACATTATTTTAGTTTAGTTTCTCTTGAAACATCGTTCATTCCATTCTTTGACTGAAATATGCTCAATCACCAGATGATACAAGTAAACTCTCATCCTGTACATGGTAATAACACATGAATTCTTCTATGATACATTTTTGGTACATACCAAAAATTAAATGATGGAAGAAATCATGCATTATGTCAATGTACAGGGTTGAGCTGTAACAATTAGTGATTGAGCCCATTTTAATGTTCTGAACAAGAAAAGCAATATTTAAAAATCAACTAAAACTTGGAAATTAGCAAATTTGTCTCTTTAATTTCAAGAAAATGTACTGTAAAATTCTATATCAGATAAGGGAGGAAGAAGGGGTGGATCTGGGGAACAGGTTATTTTTCCCTAATGGAAATTTTGATACAGCTTCTATATGTTGGTGTAAATGTTTGTGGAGACAACAAAATATTGCTATGTCAAATTACATGTATTGACTTTATTTTCATCTCAGATTTCATCAAACATTTGTAGAAGTGTCAGGTAAAATTGTCACAGTATCAGAGGCATACAACGTCTGCTGCTGCAACATAATCATGACATCACAAAAGATCAGTTTGGCAGGTGCATAATGTCTACCTTCCCACAAGTGCAAAGGATACGAAGAAGGTTTGATGGTTCACGACGATATCCTTTTTCGTTCATAAAACAATTTTGAGCGGTCCTTGCACATAGCATAATGAAAATTTGATGTACATACACTGAACATATTAAGGATTTTCAAGCGATAAAATTGATAGTATTGTCATTCCCAAATTGTCGATTTTTGATTCTTCACCGTATATCAAAATGTGAAATAAAATATGGGGTCACTGCGCTCATTTGTGAGATACAAGACCATGAATTTTAACATTTCAATTTCATTTATGAGAAAAAACTTGCAAATTCAGCATTTTTCACAAATGCCTTTGCTATGGGTGAAATCTTCCTCATGCCATTTATCTCCACATTATATTTAAGCATGGTCACCATTCAAAATCATTTTATCACTATTATTTGTTTCTTTTGACTTAGGAATGTGCAAACTTTCATGAAAATGGCAATAGGAACTGCTTTTCCAGCGATATCAATGTAAACCTATGGGAAAGGATAAATTCCACCCTATAATGCTTGTACATCCTTAACTGACCTTTTTTCTCTTTTTGTTGCAAACATACTGAATTAATTGTGTTCAACACAAATAGGAATGACTAAATTCTGTAACTACCAGTCTATACACTACACTAGGTTACAAGAGGACAATCAGTTTGATTACATTCATAACATTTTTATCAGGCTACTATGCAATTGAAAATTGTGTATGAAACAGAGAAAAATCAATTATTTAAATGCCAATTTTATGTGAAGCTTCACAGGCAGTAAAATCTCCAGACAATTGAAAATATGGAGCAAATATTATGCCAATTGTGTTGACAGGATGAAAGACAATGTAAAATTAAACAATTATGACATGAGATGAATATCAAAGAAACAGTTAAGTAAAAACTTGTACATTGTGTTCATTGTCAGTTCCAGAACCAGACATAGAAATCTGGCATTCACAGAGGCCATGTTATGAATAACACACAGAGTATCATAGGCAGAGTGGTAACGCCTGCATGCCTTTTGTTCCATGGTCGTCTCGGTAGACTATTGGCTTTTCATATTAAAATGAGCTTCAAAGGTGTTAAACTTTTTGGAGGCTTTGTTTGTGGTTGATAATTACACGAGTATATGCGAAATATACGACGAGATGGCATCGTACTGCCAGTCGCGTTGCAACCATAGTTACTTTGTGAGCTCTCAGGCCAGAAACACTGCTTCACGCCAATCAAAACATAACACGCCAGCAGTTTCATAAACATGTCCTTCCTTGACGCCAGTGTTGAAAGACGGTATGACTGACCGTAAACCATTGAGTAAAACCAGACAGTATCGATAAAAGACTTTCAAATTTGGTTCAAACACACTCATTATATATTCATAAAAATATGAGAGGAATTTTTAAAACGGTAAACTCACTTTCCTGAAGCTCAAAACACTCCCGTTTTCGCCAGCACGTCAATTCTGCTCAGCACCACACGAAAACAACAACACAAACTTTGCCGAACATACTTTCGCTTAACAATTGGCGAAAATCCGAAAATTACCGAAGGATTCATGGTCGGCACTCTTCGGAAAAGAGGGGCGAGAGCAACCGGAGGCGAGGCGAACATGGATGGGTTGCGTAACCGCTTCACGCCTTAAACAATACCCGTTGCGACTCTATCTATCTTTCTCTATGGAATAACAGGAACAGAAAAATCCTATTTCCTTACATGTTTCCTTACATTAGTTATATCAGTGTCAAAATATATCAATAAATGATGTAGCAAAGAATTGTCTGTCTAACCAGTACCTCCCCCATTATTTGCAGCTATCTTGATAACATGAACTCTCTAATGGCATAAAGGTATAACACACACAAATGCAGTATTCGAGTTGTAGATAATCTGTGAAACATGTTTAACATTAAGATATTGAAAAATTTCATACAAATAAGTACAAAGTCATAAAGGCAAGAGTCAAACCCTAGTAACAATCAATTTGCTCAACTTACCCAGTCTTGGGTGGTTCTTTTGAAAATACAGCCTTATAAAGGTACAAAAGTTATGCATTTTTTGTTTTTCATGGTATTGTGAAGATTTTCATTTGAATCAAAATACATTTTTATGGTGTTTAGCTCACCAAAGATCCACAAGGTGTAATTTTTAGCAAAATCTTAAAGTTGGACTTGTCATACCTGCACTATGACATTGACATACACTTTGATGATCAAATTATCGTAAAATACGTCTACATAAATCACATAGCTTGTGCCTTTCAATGGGCACTATACATGTATATAGCTGCTTCAATCACCTACAGATTGCTGAATACAGATCAATTTACTACATGTCTACAACAGACTTTGATAATATGTTTGTAACAGTGTGCCTTCTATGTTAATAAAACCTGAAGTGATCCATATGTAACACACAATAGTTTAACTGTTGATAAAAGAACATTCTCTACTTCTTAAATTGATATAAAAACTTACAATTCATACATCTTAAACGGTAAAACTGGTATATATCAGAAAGTTGTACAGTTCCCCAAACTTATATCACATACTGTTACCTCAATCTGTCACTTAGAGAAAGTGATGAAATCACACCGAATGTTGGAGGATTCAGAGACCTTGATTCAAACCTACTTCAAAACTTAATGAAACTCCTGACTCTAACCCAAAAAATAATTTATCGACCCTTTTAGAACATAACCTTTGACCTCATTTCCATAAGTACGCACGTCCTTGACGACATTAGTTTGTGGCTATACCACTTGTAAAATGGTGCCATGGGGAAATATGTCATTTACAAGATGGCGTCCAAGATGGCCGCCATATACTTAAAATGGCCATAACTACTTAAATATAAATCAAGACTAGTGATGTCTGTGTCTACCACCATGTTTTAGTGGTTTAGGAATCAACGTACTAGATTATAGGCAAGTGACCATAAGTCCCATAATATGCATATTAATACATGTATTAAAAATAATCACTGTCACTGTCACATTCTTCGTCCGGAACATGTTGCTCATGTGGATTTTCACAATTTCCGAGGTTAGGTAGTAAAGGGAAAGCAACTCCACACATCGTTCATATTTGGGTTGTTTGCGTTTTGTGTATGACATTGTGTATAATATAAGTGTATATCATGTTTGGCTGTTTTATGTAAAATGTTGCTTAGCCATGGCGAGACGTACCCGTAATCTACGTGTCTTGATGTTACTCCGCACTGGAGCGGAGAGACTGCGATCCTTTGGCGCTACGTTTTCTTCATCAGTCGCTTAAAATTCATTTTTGATTGATGAGACGTGTTGAATGGTTGATTGTTTTTATTTGGTAGTATGTTGTTCCACTTACGTTTGTTGTTCAAGTAGGGAAGCTAGAATGTCTACTGTTCGTCTTGTTGTGTTTGTGTAGGTTCGTGTGAACCTGAGTTCGAGCTGTTGTCGCTTTTGTGAAATCTGGCGCTTAAAAGTGTATCGCCTATATTTCTGTTCCTTCTTTATGCTATTATTGGTTGGTTTTGGAACAGTTTTTTCAGTGTGTCGTCTTTTTCAAGTCCACTCCAGTTTTCTGTCAGGGCTTGCTTGATTTTTGTCGTTTCGATGTACGGGCTATATGTTGTTATGAAGACTACTGTATTGAGGTTCTTCTTTAGCAAGCAGTACGATCAGTTTGTTGAGTTTTTTTTTTTTTGCACATTTCACTGTTTGTTAACCTGAAAGAAATATAAATCTAGGATCCTATAATAATTTTGCCGGGCAAATTAGCAAAAGTTTCGGGTAAACTTCTCCACTAAAATATACTACAGTGCTGTGGTAATGTTTAGAAAAATCGCTGGTACACGTTATGCAGCTCGAACGGTTTTGATGGTAAATCACTGCAAATGTCATGGTCAGTAGATACGCCCTTGGGACGCAGAATACATGCCTTTATTTATTGGAAGAATAAACACCTGTGTACGATACATACCCACCACAACCATATACCCTGCTTTGCGTTTTCCTTTTCCGTTTCGCTTTCCTAAATGACAACAGACGTCACCACAATATAAGGGAAAGATCAATACAACGTCACTGCCGATTTAAATTTCATTAAAAAGCTTATAGTGGGACACAACCTTATGTAACAGTGTATGTAAGCCAGGTATGGTGAACGTTGTGAATTGAACTCAAATTATTTTTAGTACAGACCGTAAACTGCTTCTCAATAATTGTTTAATCTTGTCTGGCTGCAAGTAGAGTTTAGGTTGTGCACAGTTGACCGTTATTGCAGCAGTTTGCTTGATATAAACAAGACAAATTATTTTCACATCATGAAAATAGGTAAAATACAGCGACTTTGACTTTTTAATTTGATTAGTGACTCATTTAATGTGCAGTACTACTTATTTTTAAAATACACTTCCCTGACTATGACCTCATGGACTGTTATTGACTTCCATAGTAAGCCCATTGCACCATCCCCTCAGTGTATTAGGTTGTTAATTATAATGAAAGATGCTAAAACTCATAGTTGACAACATCAAATAGACAGTGCATGGACTCTAAACTAATCTGTAGCAACCTTTCCATCATTCGCTGTTACAAGCCGTATTCTTAAGTTCTGACAATTTTCAAGTCTGTTATTGGTTTGATTAATGACAATAGTATCAGATTTAAGTAGCAGATATAGTGGTTATTTTTTGCTTCTCTGTAATTACTGAAATTTTGTTTAATGGAACATAAAACAATGAGGTCATAGTTTAAACTTCTATACCATTCCTTAATTTTCTAACTTACTTTCACTTTTCAGTGACCTGATTAGGTTTGATTAAGCAAGGACACTTAGATAGTTTTACTTAAGCTAGCTTTCTTGGCTGTACTGTTTGTATTAATTAGCGTAATCACATCGATATAAGGAAATGCTGTACAAGGAAGCAAAGGATAATCACAGAAGTCACAGAATATCATGGTTTGAAAGTGAGAAATGAGTTTTGATCAACTATCATCATACTTTAGTTCCTCTTTGAAAAATCAAAGTCGTCCTGTCGGGCTCGGCAAATATGTCGGCGGAAGTAGCTGTAAGTTTAAAACTAAAACGCCAATGCAATGAAAAATTTTTACTTGGATTGTACAAAGACTTGTGATTGAATTTATCTCTTCAAAATGATATTTTTGTCAAAGATGAGGATATAAGGACTATCGCCCTGATTTAGTCTCACTTGTTGGTTGAATGAGATGCGGGAGCGAGAGGGCAAGGGAGACTTACTCAAAGAAGTGACATAGAGCCTATCACCTGGGGATGTCTGAACTAGCTAGGTCAAAAATCATGAATCGCTTGGTGGGACAGCACTTGAACCCTGCATACGTTTTCCTATCCTTCGTGTAACATTGAGAATTCATCGAATGGCGACCGCATCTTCAGCTATATGTACGAGCCTGAAGTAGTATTGACATCGATTCTGATTCAACCTATAGTGATTGTTACTGACTGTCGCGGAATCTACACGATATTACTCTGGTGGACATTTCCAGTGTAGATAGTATTGTGAAACCTCATTAAGTTGGCTCTGAGTAGGTAAACTTTGTAAATATTCATGAACTCTGTGTAACTTCTATGCGCCTGAACTTTGTCTCTTTTCTAATGACATGCACAGAATTTGCATGCTCATTTAGATCATTTGCATCAGTCCCCAATCTTTTCTAATTTCTTGTCTGGTTTTTGTCTATGTTGATTATAAATACGATAAAGATGGTTTTGTCACAATACAAGAAAACAAACTATACAACTGGATATGAGATTGGATTTCCTGGAAGTAGAAATATTTGACTCTGCCAATTCTGAAAGATGTCAACTGCACATAGATTTTTGTCTGTGCCAAACAAGACAGTTTACTAACTGTAACGTTTAGTGAATTAAAGTTGTTGCTGCATTATCAACTTTTGTCACGTGATTAACTACGCTGCCTGAACTGCTGACCTGTGATGCTGCCGAAACTTAACTGACTTCCCAACACTGACAGCGTTAATAGAAGTCCGAATGTTCTGATTTTAAGCTTCGTTCACATAACGTGACGGCAGCTGTCAATGTGCTCAAATGTCAAGCATTTTCACTGTGTTCAACATTACCGCGATCGGGCGATGATCAGCAACCCTGCGGAACGTTTAGTGATGAACGCTGAATACATACGTTGGCCGTGAAATCTGCAATAAATACAATGGTTAGTACGCTGAGGTTTTGCTCCCTGCGGCTTTCCCGACGAGTTTGTCTAGTTAGGAAAAATGAACACTCCAACGTATCCTGCCCACACAAAGTCGTTCGTGAAAGCTGTAGTTTACAGAAATACAATAGCCCTGAAACAAGATCTGATCACGCGACATACCAGCATCGTAAGACTACCATTAGCTGTTGTGATTAGGTTTCAAATGGCAGATTATATTACTTTGATCTTTGGCGCTTCGAACAAAATGCAGTCTACGAACCCAACCTCACCTATTTTGTTGCCTTTTTACTGTGCTTGATTCACTAGAAACGGATCAATGCTTGATTTTACTTTTGGTATTAGAAACTCAAATTGTTAGTTCAGCAAAGATGGGGGCAGTTAATCGTGTAAGATGACTTCCCTGTTGAAGTCATCTCACACGATAAAGATATATAGTAATGTCGGTTCAATCTGAAATGTAATCCCGTCTGCTTTTCTTTTTAAGTTTCACACTAGTTTTATGAGTAATTTGCAATATCGCAACATTCGGCTATAGTGCACGAAACACATTTGAGAAATTCGAAAGATATTAAGATCCAAAATTAGTTCCGGTAGTGTTCACGAAAATGTTAGCTTGAATTGCCAAAAGTCCAGGAGTAACACTTTGATCAAAACTCACTCTGTCAAATAACCAGAGAACAATTATATTTTGTCACTTCATGAATCCACGTCCCTTCGAGACATGTCGCTATAATTGTAACACATTTATATCAAATTATCGGGATCACATTCATCAGAGATAATGGACATTGAAGGGGATATCACAAAAATCCATCTCCTTCTGCTGATATCAATGTAATGTAATAAAAAAAAGGTATTTTCCCTTTAATTCAGCCATTAAGATTCGCTTTCGAGTTCGGTAGGTTAATTCTTCAAACATATTCCGTATATGATTGTGGTGTCCCTCAGGGAAGTGGGCTGGGCCCAATACTTTTCACGCTGTACGCGGCACCATTAGAAGACATAATTATCAAACATGCACTGGATTTGATGTTATTTGCAGATGATACTCAGTTGTATCTGATATGTGAGCGTGCTGTCGACTCAGCATTCATAGTTGAACATTGTATTGATGATATTCGTCAATGGATGATTGAAAATCGGTTGGTTTTGAATGATGCTAAGACAGAAGTGATCCACTTCTGTTCAAAGTTTAAGAAATCAGTTGATCTGTCATCTCTTCGAGTAGGGACCACTGATGTTACTACGTCTAAATCTGTTCGTGATCTTGGTGTTTATTTAAATTGCTGTGCAGATATGAGTACTCAAATTTTGAAATTATGTCAGTGTGCATCGTTCGCTCTACAAAGAATTGGTCGTATTAGAAATGTTTTAGATCGCACAAACACTGAAAGACTTGTGCATGCTTTTGTAACATCACGTCTCGATTACTGCAACAGCTTGCTGTTCGGTATCGAAGACAAATACCTCTGTAAACTTCAGTTACTTCAAAATTCTGCTGCTCGTCTAGTTACACGCACAAAAATGCATGAACACATCACACCAGTGAGACGTGAGCTTCACTGGTTGCCTATCCATGCTAGAATTAATTTCAAAATTCTTCTTTTTGTGTATAAAATTTTGCATGATCAAGCACCTGCTTATCTTTCTGATCTTATCACAGTTCACGTTCCTAAACGGTTTACACGCTCAGCGTTCACACCAATTTTGGAGCCGATAAACTGGGAACAGAAACATTTTGGTTACCGTTCTTTTTCTAATGCTGCTCCCACGTTATGGAATGCCTTACCAAAAGAAATTAGATTGTCACCATCTGTTGCCTCTTTTAAAACATCTCTGAAAACATATCTCTTCAGAAAGTACTATAATGATTAAGTCATCGTTTGATGTTCGTATCATGTTGCATTGTCGAGTTTGTATTTTTAACGGAGTATTTTAATGTACTTGTTGTATTTTAACCAGAGCATTTTTATGGTACTTTTATTATTATTGTATTTTCATCTTGTATTTTTTTGTAAAGCGGTTTGATATTTTATTGATGGAAATCGCTTTAGAAAATAAATTATTATTATTATTATTAAACAGTCTTCAGGGGTTTGCATCAGAATTAAGATAACTGAGTAGGTCAAGTAATATTCAGTGTTCTTTTATATTTAGGCATCTAAAAGATGGCATTGTATTTCAATTCATTTCCATAATTTGATGTGCAAATATTGTTTTTATATCAGCCCGTGGCTTTACACACACACTGTATATGAATTATTGACATAAAAGCAAAGTCATGTAAAATTAGACTGGCTTGGAGATGCCTAATTAACATTTTAATTTCCGGGGTTTTTTTTGTCAATCATTAATTTTATATAATCCTACATGTATTATATCAATGTCATAAAAATATTTATTGTATTGGAGATGGGCATCGTGACAGCGTGAAAAGTTTAAAAGATGAGCAGCATAAACTGGACTCTTTGTTAGAGTGTAGCTTTCATATAATGGTTTAATAGTAAATTGGTTAAATCCATGATTTACTGGAAAGTTCAGAAAAATTAATCTATTTAAATTTTGTGTGGTCATGTTTTGAAAGATGCAAAGATGTGTCAGTGTGAAAATGGCGTTGTAGTTATATAAAATTCAAGAAATGTTCTTTCCATGAAATGAAATCCCTTGAATATATGACTTTAAAATGCATAGATTAACTAGCATCAAAGGCTATCTGCAAACTCTTATCATAATAATTGGGAAACACATTTCCTGTCGTAAGAGTTTCTCTCTAAATTCCTTGCCGTTGCTGTTAGAATTTAAAAGGTATTTTAAGTCACTAGAAATGAATATATAGTCACATCCAAAATAAAGAATTCTTATATTGTATTGGTATGAACCATTGATAGAAAACATATAAAACTTGTCTGTGCCATCACAACACGCTGAAGTAGTCATGTGTGCGAAATGTGTTTTTTGTTTAACGAATAGTCGTTTGTCATTCGCCGTCACCGCTCCAACGACTTGTGTACTATAAAATATATACCACAATGTATAGCACCTGGGCGACTCCTAACTGGTATTTTCAATACGGCAGTGAAAATACCGAAACATGATACCCTGATCCTATGTTAAGAAGCAAAGGTTACCAGAAATATTTTGTATGTAGACTCTATTATTTCGTAGACATACCGAAATTGGTAGTCTGCAAGTGCGAGATTTAACTTTAAAGATAATAAGCAGACAATAGTTACGACTCATTTCAAATGAAACGTTCCAAGCATCGCTTGTATTCTTTTTCAGTTGTAGCATATTGATAATAACCGAACCGATAGCGAGACTAATACACCACAAACCTTGTGCAATTACCTCGACTCGTATGGCGTGATTGAACTCTCTCGCCTTGGTGTTCTGTCATATTACTTGACGAACGGAAAATCATGTACTGTAAAACTAGAATTATGGCGTCAAAAGACGAACGGATACGTTTCGAAATATACAGCTTTTGCGTACTTTCATATCAGTAACAACTCTGAAAATATACCACTGCATCGTCGATCTGATCTGATTTTACTAAGTCATCGCAAAACATTATTACACTCTTAGGGATACAGTGATGAGAAAAACACTTTTATTAGTGTTGACATTTCGTGCAGCTGAGGATTATATAAATGGGATGAGACGAATTGTGTAAATAAGGATTGATGGCAGTTGAGCTCTTAGCAATTAATGTAATTACTTCATTTTTTGTGAGAACTGCAATCCACACCATTATAAAAAAAATTCTGTCAAACACTCACCCCTTTGCTATTAGATAGAAATTCCCTGATTTTGAGTAACATTTGATCTCCGCTCATTCGAGTGCTTGATTCTATTTTTGCAAAATCACATGGCTATTGGATCTGATTGGAAATTAGACATAGTAGCATACTTGTCAGGAAAATTAAGGCCTATACAAGATCACAGAAATTGACAATAAAGGTTAATCATAGGAAATGTATATTGCAGCCGCGCTAGCTGCTCAACTGCGTTTGACGTCAAACTTGTGTAACAGGCTACTAGCGCAATGGACAGTAATGGCGTTGCAGGGATGTTGCTCCAAGTGAATATTATATAACATTATTCTACATTGAACATGGTCGTTGAAACATGATTTCTAAAATATAATAGAATATATACCATTATCGAAATCAAACGTGTCATGCCACTTTGTATTGCAATTTCCAATGTCATCTCTGCGAGCTACGAGACACATTTGTACTTTTTTATTACAATGTTAATAAGAAGAGATTTGCGTTATAGTCAACGGGCAACAAATCTTACCTGACAACATCAAAACAGCTTCCATCGACATCATCACAAGACGTCATACAGTTACATTCTGGACATGTTTCTGGCTACCTTTGCCATAGAAGTCAGGTTTACATTTATCAGTACAATTTATTCCAATCCATCCAGCTTTACAAGCTGTACAGGTGTTTCTCTATATACACAGTTCACAATTATCGGGACAGGAAATCCCACAACGCTGACCACTCCATCCACTGTAACACAGACATGAACCATAAATAGGGTTACAGCTACCACGTTCACAATGACATACCTCTGAAAAATTGAAGCCGTAGAAACCCACGTCACAAATCTTGTCGCAACTGTTACCTTGCCATCCAGATGAATACTCACAATCGCCATTCTGAGGAGAACACGTGTGTTCATTGTAACAATGCACACATTTATCATCACAGTATGGAGTACCATTTGCTCTATCTTTTCCAGAATCGCAATCAGTGCAGTTCACTCCAACCAATCCATACGAGCATTTACAAAGAACGGCATGATCAATTCCACAGTACGCGCCATTGAAACAAGAACACTGTTTTCTACAGTTTTCACCGTAGAAACCAGGTTTACAAGAACAGAGCCCAGTGAACGAGTCACATACTTCCTTGTCAGAACAGTTACAAGGTAAACATGACTGGCCATAGAAATCGTCTTCACAGACCACATTCCTCTGTTTCATTGTTACATATACGATTTTTGGGACACGAACACTCGCTCTCACACACCTCTCCGCACTTGCACAAGAACACGAGCTGCCAGACATACATATACCCCCATTTTGACAAATACATGAATATTGACAGCTCCTTCAAAATATCTTGTGGAACAAAGACAGGAACTTTGTCACAAGTGCCGCCATTTTCACATGTGCAATTTTGCTCGCAGAAAAAAACATACGATCCATTGGGACATTCTGTCAGAATTGAAAAAATATACAGACAGATAATTATCATAAAGCAGTGACATAGCAACAGAAGGCGTTGCATAGTACACACTGACTAGTGACTCACATGATGTGTTAGACAAACAATAGATCAGATTCTGGTCTGAATAATCGTAGCAACTGTCGAGTCGCTACAGAGCTCTTGCTGTCGCATGGAAGACAATTAGGCTACACGAAGGCAACTCGGTTTGCGTGAATTGATAATTTTAGCATCGTAAAGTAATCCGTGCTGCTTTCCTGAAACAGCGATGAACTACTGGTGCTTCGTTTCGAAGTGAATTATAGTCTAAAATAATCGAAAAATCTTTCAGGTCCACAAAAAGTGAACCAATAAAGCAAAGAATGCCTCCAATCGCTCGCATGGTCGTTAGAGAAGAAAGCCACGGAAAAACCATGGGCTTTCAGTTTGTGCCTCTACAATTACAGCGGAACCAAACCATAGTCCCTCCACAAACTGCTTAGGAGCTACTGTCCACCATCACTGAGTATCTTTACCGGAAATGTACTCTCACTGCGCCTGGAGATCAACGGAATAAGTTGCCTCATCCACATTCGGAAGGAGTGCCATAATTGTTCACATGTTTGCTTTGCTGAAAGTTGATTAAACTCAACAGTGCCAAAATTAACTCTAAGGCCCGGCTTTACCATTTGTCATTTCAGTTCCGGCATATACTGCAGTGAATAAATCAAAATTCGCTTTGCTTTTCCTTTTTATTATTGCGTATAAATATTGTCATAATTGGAAACACAAAACTTAGCTATACAGTTCTCAGTCAGGTTGCTACCATCGGTTTTGAAATATCCATCGCAACATGTAAAAACACTGAAAGAAATATGAATATAGATTTTAGTTCTATATACAAACATGTCATCCTTTGTCGTCATTACATTACAGATGACGATGATTATTTCCTGCGTAGCTCGGTTCAACATTACTGATAATAATCAACCAGATATGCTCTGAATATGCTCACGTGTTTACAACAGGTTCATTTATAGTAGTACGTCCGCTTCACAGAACAATGAGATATATGTTATCATTATATGTAGCAGGGTTTTTTTAAACTTTGCACAGTACTCTCAAAGTTTAATCACTAATTACAAAACTTTATTTAATATGCGAATGAGCTGTCAATTAACTTGACACTGCTCAATGCTTTATGGGACAATTAGATATCCATCAGATAAACATAGTAGCACGTTTTATTTAATTTAATGCTGTAATTTTAGAGCAATGTCACTTATTACAAACTTCATTAAATATCAAATAAACCCTACATTAACTTGACACTGTTCAATGAATCATAGCACAATTAAATATTTATCAAGTCAATATCTGTAGCACGTTTCACCAAATTTTAGTGCCGAAATTTCAGAGTTATTACCTAATTACAAAGTTATTAAATATGCAAATGAACCCCTAATTAACTTTATACCACTAAATGCTTTACAACACAGTTAGATATCTGTCGTATCAGTATTTGCAGCAGTGTTCATCACATTTGATGCAGTTATTTCGGAGTTATATGACTAATTATAGGACTTCATGGAATATGCAAATAAGCTAATCATTAACTTGACACTGCTTAATGCTTCTCAGTACAATTGGATATTTATCAGATCAACATCTGTAGGAAGTTTCATAAAATTTAATGCTTTAATTATTGAGTAAAATCACTAATTACAAAGTTCATTAAATATACAAATAAACCCTTAATTAACTTCACACAACTAAATGCTCTACACCACAATTAGTCCAGTCAATCTACGCCAAAAAAGGGGTCAACCTAGGACTAATTGCAACAGAAATTATTTCTTCACCATGCATTTTGGAAAGGTCCTAGAAATAACATACTAAAAGTATAATAAAATCTAAGGGGTGCAACAGTGCCTAATTTGCATAAATGTAAAGGGGGCTGATGGGTATAAAATTGTCGCTGGTAGATGGTTTCTACTTAAAATATGTGGCTAAACATGATTTTGATACAGGCTTTTTGGCTTATTTGCCTCCTTTTTGGTCTAGGCAATGTTGTTGAAAATATTTTGTCGTCATAGAAATATTCCTCATTTGCATAAATCCAATATGGCCGCCACAACACTTCACTTTTCTTAGTTTTTCTCGAATTAATAACTATTTTTAAACTACTACTGACAGCAATAGAATAATTTTTTCACATTGAATTTTAGACAAGTCCTAAAATAACATACTAAAAGCCGAATACAATATAGAATTGTAAACAGTGCCTAATTTGCATAGATGTAAAAAGATTATGGGTACAAACTTAGTGCTGACAGAATGTTTCTGCTAAAAATAATTGGCTTCACATGATATGTTATGCAGGTTTTTGGCTTATTTGCCTTGTTTTTGGTTTAGGTAATGTTGATGGAAATATCTAGTCGTCATAGAAATATTCCTAATTTGCATAAATCCAATATGGCCGCCACAACCTTCACTTTTCTTTGTATTTTTCCCAATTAATAACTATTTTTAAGCTACGTCTGACTGCAATAGAATTATTTATCCACTGTGTATTTCAGAGAAGTCCTACAATGACATACTAAAAGCCTCGTACAATCTAGAAATGTAAACAATGCCTAATTCCTAATTTGCATATATGTAAAAAGATTATGGTTATTAACTACGTGCTGATAGAATGTTGCTACTAAAAATATTCGGCTAAACATGATATATGCGGATTTTGGGCTTATTTGCCTTGTGTTTGATTCAGGCAAGGTTGATTAAAATATTTTGTCGTCATAGAAATATTCTTCATTTGCATAAATCCAATATGGCCGCCACAACACTTCACTTTTCTTTGTATGTCCCTAATTAGTAACTATATAAGCTACTTCTGACAGCAATAGAATTTAATTTTTCTTTGTGTATTTTAGAGAGGTCCTAGAATGACATACTAAAAGTCCAATACAATCTAAGAGGTATAACATTACCTAATATGTATAGATATAAATGGATAATGGGACCAATACATTCAATGATAAAAGAAATATGCATATTGAATTAAGAAAAATGCGACATCATGTTCAAGTAATGTATGCATTTATCTTAATGTCCAGGCAATATTTTTGAATACCTTTTATCGCCCGAGAAATATTCCTAATTTGCCTAAATCAAGTATAGCTGCCACTGCATTTCACTTAAAAATTATATTTAATCTACACAACAAGTAGTTTTTGTTTCCACTCTGTATTGAATGTAGAGAATGACAAACAAAATGACTATTAAGAGGGAAGACAGTGCATAATTTGAATAAATATAAAACTTAGAAAAGGGAACAAAATCGTTGCTGTTAATATATTTCTTAAAAATATATTCAGCAAATTGATATTTAATTCAAGCAATTTGATTATTTAATGTACTTTTTGTGTGTGTAGGCAATGCATAAAATCGTTTAAGACTCCTCATTTTACATAACTGCAATGTGCCCCTCCTACCACTTTACTTTTCCCTGTTTTGACCTATAGTATAAATGACTATGTATAATGTTAAAAAACAACGGAGATCATTAGAACTAAATTTTAGTAGGGTCATGGAAGTTACATATCGCAAGTTTAAAGGCCTGTGTTGGCACCAGATTTTCTCATCAGAAAATTTACCCACCAGATTACAATTTCAATGGAAAACAAAAGGCTATTACATCTCAATCATTCTCTTACAGACTAGAACAAAGGCGATCCCGGGGATTGCGAAAAGTGCATTTAATGAAGTTGTGCATAACACAGCTAATTTACCCAAATGGTAATGGGTCATAGATGCTATACAAACCTGGTGCTGATAATCTATTTACGAAAGTGATTTAAGAGATAAGCTGACATTGTAATGACTATGTAACATCATTTTTTGTTTTCAGTTCAGAGAATGTTTTCAAATATATCTTACAGCGATAAAAAAATTATTATTTGCATTTGTCCAATAAGTCAACCATGTCACTTCCTTTTTCTAATTGGAATATGAATTATTTCTTCACCTTAAATACTTAAAAGGTCCAAGAAAGGTATATTCAAAGTCTAATACAATCTACATTGTACAAAGGGCTAATTTTAAAAGATTTTATAGGAAATGCCTACACTGTATTAAATGTAATAATTGAAACTTGAAATGTTTTACAATATCGTAAAGAGAGATTGGAAGTTTTTACTAACATTGCCAAATATATTTTACCTAATTTTGAGCGATTCCTCATGTGCATAAATCCTATATGATGACCATAAAAATAATTTTCTTTAATTTTTCAAATTGACGTCAACTTATTTTAATTAATTATGTTATCAGTAAAATGAGAAGTTACATTAAGAGACACTACTTGTTTAAGTTATTTTATACTTTAAATTCTTCCTATCGAAAGATGTCCATTTTATAACTTGAATGAACATTTTGCTCAGTACAAAGAAATTGACGTGGTTATTTATTTTCTGTGTATTTTAACTCATTGTAATGATTATATACAAATAGGGCCTACAGAATGAAAAGCCCTGTAAAAATAAACAATGATTTATTCGTATAGTTCATTTCAATTATCTAGAGAATTTGCATAATGTCAATAACATTGGCAACTTACTGGAAGATTTGGATTTTCTTAATGTATACCAAAATGCTTGGCCAAATAACCAACACTTTGTACTGAGCGAGGCTGAAGAAAATTTGTGTTTCAGCTCTATTTTCTTTTATTTTCACCCTTACCCCGTATTACTAATATAGATTAAGTGTTGGTAAAATATAATTAAAGACCAGGTTGTGTGGTCACTGGTAAATCAGATATACTTTTGACTGTGTGCAACTTGCCTGTTCATGCCACATACAGAAATTTATGATAATGATGATAAATAAATTATAATGATTATGATGATGTAGAGGTACAATTGTTATACTATATTGCCAATTATCATGAAATATGGATAAGGAAACTGTTCCTTTATCAGCTGAAAGACATTACAATAATCAAAGGACACTGCATTTCTCAAAATTTTGAAATTTCTTAAAGACAACAATTGAAAATTAATATAAAGTCATATAAATGGACTGAGAGAGAGATTTCCTGTTTAATCTTACCGTACAAAGCCATAGCATTTAAGGAAAAACTGAAAAAAATCTGTTGACTGAATCATGATAATCTAAATCACTGGTAAATGCAAATCTAGATACTTTTCATAATGTTACATTTTCTAGCTGCTCTTTCAAATTTTCATGACCGTGAAACAAGAAAACAAAATGTGAAGGGATTGCATCACAGAAGCTGCCGTTAACGAGTTTATCAATTAGGATATCAAATTTGGACATCAAATTATCATAAAATTGGTTATCCTGTATTTTGAACCTTATGGATGTCTCACCTCAGATTGGCCAGACTCTCAATTCCTTGAGTGATCGATCTTATTGGTAATAATTCAAAAGTCTAATAATCTGCAAATGGGAAGTCCATTACATAACAGCCCCATGAGTGATACTTGCACATCTAAGATCTGATATGATACGCAGTACAATTATATCATCCTATGCTTCACATCTTTTCATTGAGTTGCCCTTCCCCATACTTAAAGGTTCTACGATGAACTGCAGCAGCATGAATAACCCCAGAAGAAAGCAAAATCTAGACTTTCTGTTGTCAACGAAAGGATTCTGGCTGTGAACAAATGAACCACCTAGAGGAAGATGTAAACAGAGAGGAAGAGGAAGAAATTTGATATGATAATGACCATCATAATAATGTCATCACCACTACCATCATGGTGATTCAAATGATGTTCGTATTTATACTAATGATAGTTTAATAATGAGAAAGATGATTCACAGGCACAACTGTTAAAGGGATTTAGTCGTCGGAACTGCGCTCAAAGGTCGTATGGGACCCATACGGTCCATGGCAACAATGTATCCAAGGCACAATGGTGATTGATGACAGTTAAAACATGTCTGTCATAATCTATCATCGTATAATTTAAATGTTGCAGCTATGATGATGAGGTGCATCTTGATATCGTGCACGAAATACATAGTTCGTAAACAAGAAACTCGCACAGGCGCAGTTCCGACGACTATATCCCTTTAAGTGTGGGGAACCATTTATTAGTAACTGAATATTTCCATCGTCATTGAAGATAGTGACCAAAAGCATAAAATATTCCTTCAAAAATTTTACTGCAATCGAACATGTTGTAGGATAAAATGACTGAAAATGACAATTGATGTCAAATTATTTAACACGTCCAATGATTTTTTATGAATAACCTTATCGTCGTAAAAGAAAGAAGAATATCAAAAGAAAGAATTCTGATTCCCTTTATTTAAATAGCAATGCTCTGAAACTCCAGAAAATGCCAATGGAAGCTATTGTAGTCTTATTGTATTCAGAAGACCGTTTGTGTCAATTATGCAAATTAGGCCTTTTGTATTAAAATAATTAGCATGCAAATTAGGTCAACCTCATTTGTTTTAGGTAATTCTTGCAAAACCTTAACAATTTTATTGAGAAAAAAATTGTTTAAATATGAGCTTAAACATTCATTTTGTCTGAAATAGTGGAAAAACTGCAAATATATGCAAATTACTTAATTTGCATAATCTTTATTGTTCAAGACATTTAGAAAATAACGTGTTGAACCTTACTAAATTGTGTTGCAATGAAAAAAGTCACATGAATTCAGTTTACATGTCCAAAATGTGAGTATAGCAGTCATTTTAAAGGCGATATATAGCTAATTTGAATATATGCAAATTTAACCAATTTGCACCCCTTATATTTTCCTATACTTTTAATATGTCATTAGTGAGACCTTTCCAAAGGTCATGGTGAAGAAATAATTTCTGTTGCAATTAGTCCTAGGTTAAACCCTAAATTGACTGGACTAAATTAGATATCTGTCGGATCAGTATCTGCAGCAGATTCATCACATTTGGTGCAGTTATTTTGGAGTTATATCACTAATTACTAAACTTCATAAAATATGCAAATGACCTATTTGTTAACTTGAAACTGCCAAATGCTTCTCAGTACAATTAGATATTTATCAAAACATTATATGTACCCAATTTCACTGACTTGGGTGCTGTAATTTCAGAGTTATATACCTAATTACAAAGTTCATTAAATATGCAAATGAACCCTTAATTAATTTCACACTACTAAATGCTGTACACTACAGTTAGTATCAGTCGGATCAGTATCTGCAGCAGATTTCATCACATTTGGTGAAGTTATATCGGAGTTATATGACTAATTACAAACCTTCATAAAATATTCAAATGAGCTATTTATTAACTTGACACTGCCTAATGCTTCTAACTATAATTAGATATATATTAGATCAATATTTGTTGCAAGTATCATCAAGTTTGGTGCAGGAATTTCAGAGTTATCTCACTAATAACAAAAGTTCATTAAATATGCAAATGAGAAGATAATTGACATGACACTCACAGTATCATCATTATGTTCTTAGATTGTCATCTGTGAAAAGTTTCATGAAATTTTGTGCAGTATTTCTTGATATATGTCTACACTGTCATTACCGTCTCCATAGGGAAACCATTGTATGGAAAAAAACGATATTGCATAACTTCATTAATATGCAAGCCACACTAACCAAAATCTAATCAGTTCTTGCAAGTAGCACATGGTACCTGTGTACCAAATCTTACTTGAATCCGTTCAGGCGTTTTTGAGTTATCGTGTAAACAGACAGACAGACAGACACACACACACACTAACACACACACACACACACGGACAGACAGACAGACATCGCTATGACAATAGCCCACGTGTTTACACACGTGAGCTAAAAATGATATATACATTCACTTGGGATGAAAATTAGAAATTCTGCCTGGACTATTATGTTTCAAATTGAGTTAGAAAACGTATTTGTGAACCATAGAACGGCAACGAAAGTATATTTCAATACAAAAAATCTATAACCGTCAACATCTGCTACACTGAAAGCTCGATATCAGGCGGTGTGAGATTTCTCTATTACATCTTACGTTGGTCCGGTTGGTTGTTCGAACCAAAGGCAAGCATGTGGATCGCCTTGGCTAGCTTGAGCAGGCAAATTAGGACCACCACTGCACGAAATTCGACTGATCGCTATAACAGCAAGAACCAAACGAATAAACAGTAGCTTTAACTGGCACGCTTTAGATGTCATGATAGAAATAAAGAATGTCGCCAAACTGAAGAAGGAAATTTTCTTCGTATTTATAATCGAGCTCAAATTAAACATTTTACAGGGTAATTATATATTCAATGGCGGAGTGAGTATTGAATGTCAACATTTGCAATAATGCTTATCAAGTCAACAGTCGTATTTCTGTCCCAGTTTATATGTTAAGGAAGAACACGCCTTGGGAAGAGATACGCAGATTCTCGATTTTTTACTATCTGGGATGACCTCTTGTCTGGCTCATAATTATTTAAATCTATGGAATAAACTAAGTCCTCAAAGGTTAGTTAGGGAATTGTATGTTCTTTTGTACAGATAACATATGAATAATGGCTATCTTAATGTCAATTTATCGGTAAAAAAATTGATTTTTTTTTCTCTTGTACCAACATTCGCACGGTGACACCCCCACGATATTTACCCTTGACTTTGAAAGGGAAAGGCTAAATGTTTGCCTTCGGAAACTTTAGCAAACCTTTGATTCCTTCGTTTTGATAATGATAACCCGCGTAAGAGACTTTATTGTACTTTGATATTTAAACATATTTATTTACACGAAATATTATACGCATTCTGCATTTCCACGAAAGAGTGAAAATGATATCGGCACTAAAATGTGAGGGAATAAAATACAGTTGCGCTCGGACCACTTGTGTGCCACGCCTATTACACTTTTAGAATGGCTATGAAAATTATTCGCTTCTATATTGAATCTGAGTTTTATTAAATGAAAGCGAAGTCATATATCTCTGAATATTAGACGATAATAATGAGGATTACAACCCAGAGAGTAGCACAAAGGTTTGGATGCCACATTATATGAGAGAGAGAGAGAGAGAGAGAGAGAGAGAGAGAGAGAGAGAGAGAGAGAGAGAGAGAGGAGAGAGAGAGGAGAGAGAGAGAGAGAGAGAGAGAGAGGAGAGAGAGGAGAGAGAGATGAGAGAGAGAGAGAGAGAGAGAGAGAGACAGACAGACAGACAGACAGACAGACAGAGAATAAACGATACGACCTTTTTGTATTAGTCGCGCCAGCGGCTTACTGACTGCGAATGCGCTTATTCATAATATACTATGCAACTAACCGGAAAGTGTACTCAACCTTCATGGGCGCCGCCATGTTTTTTGAGTACTCGTGAATAAACAAATACAAAAAGTGGGCATAGTTGTCATATAAACGTATATGAAGTAACAATTAATTATATTTTATCATGAATCAATACAAATAACATTGCCAATCTTAACCCCTGGCGCGACACCAAGGGCTGAGCCCTATATGATATTATGATACATTTGGTCGAGTTCAAGAATATGTCTCGCGCACGCTCTGTACGTACGTGTGTAGTGCACACGGAACCAGAACTTGCAGAAGCGCGTCAGAGATAGCATTCAACACTTGCGCTATAAATCAAAATTGTTGACATTGCACGGAAACAGTCACTACTCTGACAATTTGATTCCCAGTTACGCATGTAAGACGTATAATATTAAGGTTATCACGAAAACCGCAAAGGATGCATTCGGCTATTGGTGCCGCACATCGCCCTCCGCTTCGCTTCCGGAGATACGTTGCACCAATGTCCTTTCATATTATGAGATATAGATAATTATCATAAGAACAATTATGTGAAATTTACTACATACCTCCGTAAAGCGAATAGCAGAAGGTTAGATAAGGTTTATGGGATATAGCATATCAGTTTTCATGAGACATCAGAATCGCCTGAAGTGATAATTGAAAAAGAAACTGGTCCAAGATTTAGCCGTTGTTTATATCCTGCGTGTATTATAGCCTGACCCTTGAAACTAATTACAGTACAGTGATATCAGTGGTTTAAAGATATCAAATGGATTTTAGGGTCTCTAGCTTATAAAACTTGGTTTTAACATCACGAAAAAATAGGTTTTACAAGTAACACCATTAGGATTATTACTTCATGAGGCTATACCGAGAATCGATCCGATGAAGACGGGACTCCTTTAGGATGCATTATTATCCTTTAGAATATATCATGATAGATTAATAAGCAGCAGCAACATGAGTATTCGTAACACATTAAATTTAATTCTATTGATTTGCCAAAAATGTTTTAAAAAGATATACAAATTCATTGAACATCTGATTGCGAAGATGATAGCAAAGTGTATAGAATATGGTGCTAGAAATCTCTTATTCTAGTCCCCCAGTATCCTCTATCATTGCTAGCTAGTCGGTAAGTTAAACATCGACCGATTGAAATATTGCAGGTGTATTTTGTATCACTGGCCTCACTTGTTATTTTGGTGTGTGTTTGTGTTATCTCTTCTGATACGCTTGATACATAGAAGAAATTTATACTAGGCAAGAGTGCTTCTGTTGTGTCGTCGTACAGTACAAGGGCTGGAGAGATAGTCATCAAGAAGAAACAGATTCAAGCAAGTAAATTGCAGAAACTCGCAACTCGCTCGGCCTCTCTGTGGCTGACCTGTATTGTTAAATGGCCAATAGGTATTCAAAACTGCTCGTACAGGTGTACAGACTATTGTAACGACCTTTCTTTTTATAATAGTTATGTCGAAGCGTCCTTGACGTAGCCAGGGCGTGTTAAGGCTGGTTCAACAATGTACGAGAAGGAGATAGGAGATTGCGTCAAACATTTGATTAATTATTGGTAACAACGTAAATGGCATTAGTCGAGAACGGGATATTCCATTGTGTCATCTTGTTTAATCTTAAAAACAACCAAAGATTGGTGGGAAGTTTCAATGTGATGACCATTGTATGATGATGATAATATTGAAGTTATGTTAAAAAAGTAAGACAGATAATTATGTAGAGAATGTGCACTAGAGGTATACGGAATAAGAACTCTAGACCTGGAACGTCACATTTGCCATATCGTAATAAAAATTGAAAGTGTTGCAGGGTAAGTTTATCAACATCTTCTTGCGTCACCTTCAGTTTTAAAAAAGTAATGCTATCCAGATGAGTACCTCAACTGGTATTCCTCTAAACTACGAGCGCGAAAATGATTCCGGGTACCTGAAGCAGCATATGCTATATGGTATTGAAATCTGGTACCAAAGTCAGTGAGAAGAACGAAAGATGGCAGAACAAACAGTTATACCACTGAACCAGCAGCAAAATCATATCCATGCTGACATGTAGCGGCGCATCGGAAATGCACTTTGATCGATTGAGGTTAACAATCACCGATAGAGACGAGGGCGGGTTGCAGACAAACATGTCCGAGGTAGGCTTGTTGGTATTCGTAATGTTGGTGCTTGCTCCATGCCTCGAAGTTACACCCGAAGGAGGATGATTGTCTACAGAAATGCCTCAGGAAGTTTGAAAAGTTTGTCAGCCTAGAATGAGCACGACCAGTCGACGTCAGCGATGGTTGTGGTTTACCTTTGAGCCGGTTTTGGGGCTAACACGAGCTGATGACGAATCAACCTTTAATGAAAACAATCAATATTTCGGAATAGAAAAAATTTAAAAATAATGATATTTTTTTATAAACTGATATCGAAATGGAAAACGTAATGTATTTGATAAAATGGCATGAATATGACGCAAAATATAATACTTGGGAACCGGAAGAGAATCTTAATGAAACAGCTTTGCAAGGGTTGAAGTCAAATCCAGTCCAAGCTATGAAGACACCCACTCGTAAGGTTCAACAGCAACGAAAATAAGGTGCGTATGACGTTCCAGTTTGTTTTTCTTGTACTTCGGAAATCACCCCTTCTAGGTTAATACTCTAGACATGTATGCAAAAGAGACCTCCTTTTTGCATTGTTGTTCTGGTTTTGTTTATGAAGTTTTGTTTAATTTTGGTTTTTGTGTTTTGGTTGTTTTGGTTCTTTTTTTCTTCTCTCCTTTGTCAAATAGTCATGCCAGTGCTAATTATCTGTATTTGTATGATAAAAGTTTAATACACGACACGTATTCATAACTTCAAGAGGAATAATGCCTGCTGAACCCTGTCGACAACTCGTTGTCAATCCGCATACCTGACCTCGACCCTGCCCTTTGTTTGATTGTTGTTTGCCCGTGCCCTACACTTTGTACGATTTACTCCGCGTGAAAGGTGCGCCATGAGCGGCGATCTCTGAGCTGCGAGCAAGTTGACCTGCACTTGCGACTTTTACGTAAATGGCGCACTTCATGCTATCAGCATACGGGCTACCTTGGAGGCCTGGTAAGCGAGAATGGCTTAATACTGGCAGCCTTTCGACTTTGCATCGGATAACTGAGACTTACGTCATGCTAAAACGCAAAAACAAAAGTACTGTTGGAAGAAAAATGTAATAATGTAACCTTACCCTTCGACTTTGTCATGACACTTTTCCTTGTACAAAAGTGCCAGCTATATCCATTTGGACATTCAAGTGTGAAACGGTTTTCTGTACATACTCTTTCCTTTCTGTATTTGCATTTTTGTTCTTCACCCCAAAATATATTGAGTAGAAGGTAATTAACCTTAGGAGGCCACGAGTCGTTCTCTGAAATGATATTGTTATGGCGTTGTTCCCTTGCAATACAACAGAAAATGCTACTATTTTGATTTAAAAAACGTGCAACAGAGCAAATCAATATTTATACGAAACAGCATCATAGATCAACTTTTGTACGCTTCTCATAGTCTTTTTCAGCTAAGTTTGAGTAGATACATCATAACAGACTCCAAAATTTCAGGTGCAAAATACTTACCAATTACAATAACCAATCAGATTTGTGGCACAAATTTCCATATAACAAAATCTAAACACTTGGGCAAATTTTATAAATTTCATACGTCATCGTATAACGGCGGTTGTCTTTATTTATGTACCAGTAACATGTAAGCCTACATAATACAGTAACTTCTATTGTTACCTGTTCGACAAATTAACAAAAAATTGGTTAATAAATAGGACAGGAAATTAAAAAATACAATTGAACATGGTGAAATGAAAGCAAAATTCATGGCTGACATAATGTCATGGTTCACTAATTTAGTCTCATTCCGAACAATGTGACATCATCGTTATACAGACCATGGTTTTCTGTAACAGCTGTGAACATGAAGTAATAATATTTGTTCTTGTCCCAATAGTCAACAATTCATAAATTTTGCGCCCAGTGTCATCAAAACGCAAGGTTCCGAACCACTTTCTAACATTTAACCATACAAAATGCAAGCATGTGGATCGCCTGATCTGACCTAGCTATGGATATCTATACCATCACTGCATGTCTACAAAGCATGTCGGAACCGTAAAAGCTTAGTTACCATGATTCCAATGTAGAATGTTGGTGACCCGTCAAACAATCCAGTCTCTATTTCTGTATTTAAACAAAGGTTACCGTAGTAACTTGATATTTACTCAACAAAATTATTTGCAAAGCTCAGTATTTGGTGAATATTTGTCAGGGTATTTTTAAATACGATGTTTGGTTCCTTTTTTGTCTTCAGAGCGGCATTTGTATGGCATCATATTAATAATAGTAAGAATGAGACATATTGCCATTAGATGTCGATTTCACACATTTTTATCCGCAAAATGTTATTTACTACATGTTTATCATCCAACAAAGTAGAAAACATTTACAGCCCTATGGTGTAGCTGGCCTCGGTCGTACAGATTAATCCTCCTTATGTTAGGACCCTTCCTCTGCACAAACATTGTCCACAAACGCCTTTCTCGGGTCCAAAGATACTACTATCACGTCAGAAAGGGGATTTTTGAGCAGATGATATCCGAAGTTGCACATTAAGTTTGTATAATTTCGCGAATTGAAATTTATCGATACTATACATTTTTGTACTACAAAGAAATCATTTGAAAGTTATTTACACGGCCTAGATATATCTGTTCGTTGGTCGCTAGCCTACATGGTCGAGCAACTAATCCAGACTAAAGGTGACTGAAGTTCCGGAGAGGTTCGTATTCTGATACGTAGTACCGAAAGTGCCTCTCAGAAGCACTTGTTTACTTTTAACTTAAATTAATTGTGGATGGAAAAGCCTCCACATACGGACCTTCGCTTTGGTACTGAATTTAGCTGTGTTAATTTCGGTGGTGAATGATTATTGTGAAGACAGAAAATCGTAATCTCCTTGAAATGAAACTCATTGTCGGGGAAATTGGTGTACGGTAGCCCTGACGTAATTACTGTCCATCGTACTCTCCTGGCGGACGACATGCAAATGGCTCTCTAATGACAGGTGTCTATACAAGAAAATATTTCAATATGCATGAGTTTGGCTAATTTTAGTATTTTTGTGCATCCTCTGCAGTTTCTTGTTCTGCTCCCTAACATATGCTTATCTAGGCAGGCACAAGCGTTGTTGCTTCAAATCTTGGTGAAAAACAACATTTTTCCGAATAAGAACGAAAGTAAAATACCTTGGGATAACACACTGAATCTCAGGTTGTCACGGATACCCTGATAGAGTAACAAAAGGTGGCCATCCTTGACAATGGCTATGCTTTTGGCACCGAAATCATGGTTGACATGTGTAATGAATGCAGGGCACGAGTTATACAATGCGCATATACAGTTTAAGATACGTGCGACATGATACACTTCAACAATCTTTTATGTACAAAAAAAAAAAGATATATGCAAGCCCTTCGCCCACCAAAACTTGACGGTGTGTAAACCTTGGATCTGGCCTGAAACGCGTAAGTAGTTTAGGGGGCCTTCATTATTTATGGTCTTGGGGGTCGGAGGAATCTGAGGGGGGTCACTCAAAAAATTGAAAGCTACAAAGGGGGGTTGCTCAAAAAGTGGAGAACAAGATGGGGGGCTACTCAATTTTGTTGATATGTACTGAAGCATTTAGTGAAGTTATGAATTAATAGTCGCGCCAGCGGCTTACTGACTACGCATGCGCTTATTCATAATATACTATGCGAGTAACCGGAAGTGTACCCTTCTTTCATGGGCGCCGCCATGTTTTTTTTTTTGAGTACTCGTAAATAAACAAATACGAAACAAATTACTATGATATAACATGCCTTTTATAAAATATACCTCTTTTATTAGCCAGTAAATCTTATTATACACCTTGTCGCTGATACAAAGTATCGTTGATATAGATAAACGGAGAAAACTGTCGTGCATATGAACGGGGGCATACGCAAAGAATGCTGGGATTGAATTATAGAAGAGCGCCCCCTGTGTCAATAATTAGATTCAAAAATTGCAAGTTTTTAGACGGAACGCTATAGTTTTCAGCTTGCAAGTGGAGGTGGGCAGTGCGGTTACCATTGCAATGATAATTATTGCATAATACGTCCCTTGTTTAACGCAAGAGGCTGTTATCATTGTAAAAATTGCCAATTTTTGTCCAAAATTTTTACACGCTACAGAAAATCTATACCTGCCCTGCTGCAGGGTTTGACGTCGTGTAAGTACGTGAACTGTTTTCATCAGAGGGAAACTGGGCATAGTTGTCATATAAACGTTTATGAAGTAACAATTACAGTTTATCATGAATCAATACAAATATTAAACATTGCCAATCTTAACCCCTGGCGCGACACCAAGGGCTGAGCCCTATATAATATTAGAACAATAATAGTAAAGAACAGCAATATATATGCGTGAGATATGTAGATATGTATGTTCATACCCGGTATAAGTACACACACAGACACACACAATATATATGTTTCACCTTATTGTGATCTTTAGACGAGAATGATCAGCTATTCGACGTGCCAAGCCTTATGTGTTAGAGGCTAGTACTGAGTACATTTTCAGTATTTCCTGATTAAAGATTGATATACTTGCCTGATCATTCATGAGAAACGTCTGCTTTCTATATTCTACATTGTATAGGTTACCGATAGGGGAAAATGTGTAAAGCAAGCTAATTCTGATTCTATAAAGTTTAAAACCAGTGGAATGCCTTGACAACAAACCCATCTTTTATTGCAGGAAAATAATAATAAATAATAAATGTGAATAAATGTATGTCTGTTGCTATTTTTTTCTCTTTCAAAAAATGAATCTTCATCGAAATCAGTGAACTGGAATATAAGTTTTGGAATAATGTCTCAGATTTCTATTCCTTTGAGTTTTTTATACAAAAAAATCTGAAAAAACTACTCTCCAAGTGCCACCAAATAACACCATTTAATCTCTATTTTTCAAAAGCTCAAATGGCAGGAGGGGACACCCCCCTCCTTACCTCCCCCATTGCGCAGTCCCTTGTGGTGCTTTTGCACCACACTTTCGCCCTCATGTAAAAAAAACCTACAGGAAACACTACATGTCATCAGACCACTGGATACAGCCTGTCCATCAGCCCCTGTCACGGCAAAATTGTGGAGTTTCTAAAGCAATCCCCCCCCCCCGGCCGTAAATAATGACGGCTCCCTTACTTTACTACTTAAATGGGAGATGTGCTTTGCACCTTTTGGCCGTCTTAGCAAACGATCGATTGTTTCAATTATACGCTTTCCACCAGACTAGAATATACCACAAGCGCCACTGCCGTCGACCAATGTCAACCTTAGTACATATTGACGACATCATCAGCAGATTTCATCAGTCGCTGCTCACGCCGTTCACCTCAGAGTAAAGTAGAGCGAACTGGCCACACACATCAACTACTTGATTGTGTTTTGTTTTGTTTTTTCGTGTGTTTAGTACCTTGAAGATTGTTTAAGCGTGTGTTGTTTTCCGTTCCGTTTGTATGTTGTTTCTATGTTATTAGTGTGTGTTTTAATGTATGCAGTGTTGTGGCAATTAATGTTCGGAGCGGCTGAGACAACGTGATCCTTTGACGCTTTCGTTTCGGAACCCTGAGATGTTCCTTCATCAGTCACTTGAAATAATGTGTTCTTTGTGGTTTATGTTTCATTGTTTTGTTCTCATAACGGTGTTTTTAGAATGGTTACGTCCATGTTACAAAGTATATGGACGTAAAATTACGTGAAGAACAACGTGACAAAGTCGTTGCTGTTCTTTTGTTTGTTTAGTCTTGTCTTCACTAATATGTCTATTGTATTTTTATTTCTTCTGTATGAATTTGTTATTGTTTCGGAAAGATTTGTTTCAGTATTTCATCTTTCTATTGTTTTAGAAGTGCCTGCTTTATATCAGATCTTTAATACATGGGCTAAATTTAGTTGTAAAAACTATTGATTTGTTTTTGTCTGTGATATTTTGTCCGCCACTGAGCAGTTTTTGTCGGTTTCCGTAAAATTGTTATGTTCGTTATTTGTGATATTTCATTGTTGTATCCACATGCTGTTAGTTTACTTTTTTGTCAAAGTCCTATTTGTTGGTACAACGTTCTGCAGTATCTTAATGTTTCGCCTTAACTTAGATGAATATTTTGAATGTGGCTGTAGGATGATATGAATCTTTGTGTAGGAATTGCCGTTATCTCTTTTTGTGTACGTTCTGGTGTCAATAGTTTATTTGCAGTTATATCTCTGGCCCTTGGAAATGACCAGATGAAAATATTTTACCTCTTGTGTCGAACTTTCATATGAAAATTCGCATGATGGGTGTGATTTATTAATTTCGGCAATTTTTTTTAATAAAAGATCATGGAAATGTTGTCTCTGATTCTGTACAAGAGAGCTATTTAGATGGGTAGCCCATTTAGCATCTGCATAATTGTTAATATAGAATTTGTTGTCGAATGTATATGTGTTCCCTTGAGGATGAGTGTTTGCATAGTTAACATATACTCCTAGGGCGGCTTTTTGATTATGTAAAGGTTTTGTGTTTCATGTAAGGCTCTGTCGACTAGTTTCATTGCCTTCATCGTGCATCGTGTTTGTGTACATAGAAACAAGGTCAAGCGTAACGAAAATTTTGTTGTATGGAACTCTGAAAGCTTCTATTTTTCGTACAAAGTCCGTTGAATCTCGCATGTAGGTTTTTTTTTATGTAGCGACGATCTGTTTAAAGAAGTAGACTATGAATTCAGATATGTTGTGTGCAGGACATGAGCAACCGCTAATGATTGGCCTTCCTACAAATGTTGCACCGGAGTTTTGTTTATTTTAGGTAATAGATGCCACTGCGGTAGTCGTGTAGTTTTATATGTAGGATCAAGGTATTAGTTCTTTTTGAGATTATTGAGCTCTATGTCGAGATCAACGTATTTTTATCATACAATTCTAAAGCCAGATTATGTACTTTCATTTTGATAATTTCAGAGTTGTTCGCTATAAGTTGCCTGCGGTATTGTTCATCGCTCAGTTGTCTTTCGCTCCTTGTCGAATGCTTTGATGGTTATTTGTTTATATTTGGATAGTGTGATTTTTCAGTGCATGATGTTTCGTTTCCTATTGTTGACGGGAAGGTTAACAATTGCGGTTGCTTCGAGATATTTTTCGAGTTTCGTGTCATATGATGTTATTGGTGTCAAGCTTGATTTTAACTTGAATGTGTGTTTTGTGGTCTGTTTGTGTCTCATGATGTATCTGAGTCTCATTTTTCGTTGATATCTTTAAGTAAGTCTTTTCTGTTTGGACGTTGTGGTGTTGGAATGAATTGCAAGCCTTTGTTCTGAGCTTTTATTTGACCAACAATCAAACCTAACTAGATACAGGTATGTCACTCCGTTTTCATTCACCTTCTTGACAATTCCTTTTGCCAGTTACCATTGTCAAAAGCCTCTATTGTACAACCAACAACGAAACCTGCCATGACGTCTCAAACGACGCTATTTAGTGGAAATACTAGTCAAACTTCATTACTGGCAAAAGGAGGTTTTAACAACCCACCAACACAAGTGGCCATACAAAATAATCGGAAGGGCCCTTTAGACCTATCAGGTCCGAAAGGTGTTGAAGTACATCGGACTAACCCAACTTTGGGGAAAAACATCGGACACAATAGAATTAGTTGACTGGCCATAATCCCAAACTGGCCAATTTTTGTGTGGGCGCGGGGCTGGATTGACTTGTCGGTGAGTGCGACGCACTGTCACGTGCGCTGTAAAAAATTTGCAAACCTGGAGATGTTTTTGGAAAAAAAGTCAAAACTTAGCCCATAAGTTCTCCATTTTAATTTGTGATCGATTATTATTTCTGTACAAATCACAATTTACGTTTTGGCTGTAAAATTTACGATGTTTACGATATTATTCATGTTAATGGACACGTAAACAAACCATTACTGTGCATTTGTGGTCAGTCACGTGGTTCAGCTCGACCAATTAAAATGCGCCTGACAGGGCATGGTAATATAATGTGGAATAATTTATTGTGACCTTTGTCTAAAACAACGAATCTATATAAAGAAATGAAGGCACCTTCACAAATCGGTTCTACCTTTGATAGTGTTACGGTATAGTCAGGGGATCAATGCGGTATCTTGATAACAGGAAACATGGTGATACAACGGTTAATCGATATATTTTTTACCCTGGTCATGTGACCTTAGGTCGCGGAAAAAAGACTTTATGTACGTCATTTGTCCTAATTGTGTTTCGGTACCAAACTTGGGTCCCTTCATCAATCACTTGTATGCTTTTGTATTCCCATATGTTAAAATAAATTTTAATAATTTGCATGCTGTCGTGTATAAATGGTAATTTTCGTAATTTATCATGCAATGATGTCATTATTGGTTTGATGATGTAATTCATCAAATAACTAAATCTGGTTAGCGTGGAAAATGACATTTTTTCAGACTTAAACCTACTTTACTATAGATTAAAAGTAATTTCTTGAAATTTGGCGGCCATTTTGGAATAATGACGTCATAATGACGTTATCATTATCAAAATGTTTGGAGCAATAGCTACTCATAAATACACATGTATGCTAATCTCTGACACAAATTTGATATTTTTGTTATTCGTGTTACGATCTTTTGTCTGTCCTAGTATCATTATCAATTCCTGTGGTGTTTATTGAGATATTAAGGATTTGTAGGGCGAAGTGTTGACATCTATGAAAACCAGGTCGCTTAGGCCTACTTAAAGAATGAAACCTGTTTACACAAGTATTCCCATGTGTGCGCATGGTGGAATAAAAGAAAGGCTTCAAATGTAAGCTTTACCAATCATTTGCAAAAATTATGGGCATGGGTATATCAAGATTGATCGTTCCTTGCATCGTATGAGCATTTGTATTTATTTTGTGCTTTGTCGCGTGTCAGATGCAGCACAAATGGCACTCTTGTTGATACAATACAGGAACACGCAATATTTGGTAATCACTTCTAAAGGACTGGTCAAATTCTTCATTCTTGGTGGACGCTGATGGATTCACCGCGGTCGCTCAATTGTTTACTTTGGTGAAAGGGTCATCGTGTTTTGACATGCTAAATGGGAGAGGGTTCAGTGTTACATAAAATGCATCGTATCAGCCATAACAAGAATTGCCTCATTCAATTGCATTTTGTTTTGCGCCCTTTGCGTCAGAAATTTAAATATATCAAATAAAGCTTGTTTTACGAAGCACCATACCAACCACGTATTGCATCATTCAGTAACAGTGTCGGAGCGCACCTCTGGCGTGTTATTTGGATTTATATTTATCTCAGATATATATATCAGAAAGATCCGGGTGTTTTGAAATTGAAAGCCTGTTTTGCAGGATGCACTAATCATTATGCAATCTCCAGTTAATATGAATGGCATGACAAAATCCTGATCCTTTTCTGCCTTCCCTATGAGAAGTAATATTAGAAAGCAGCATGAACTTATATTTCATACTAGATTCATACAGTGACAAACGTTAGAAAAAAATTATATATATGTATATATATATATATATATATATATATATATATATATATATATATATATATATATATATTATAGTATAGTATAGTATATGTATGTGTCTGCAAACAATTATCAAACCCCTCCCCAGCGCCGAAGAGAAAGATCAGCACCTGATACTTGTTGACATCTTATGCATTGGGAGTTGAATATCATCAAATAAAGTCTAAAAGATCACTATCTTACCGTAATCCTGTAGGTCCTGTGAACCAAAAACAAGCATGTGGATCATCTGCTCTGGCCTGGCCACAGATATCTGCAATATTGCTGCATGAAATCAGCATCACGTCTGCCACAGTAACAAAAAACACGCATGGGGACTGTATGCTGCAATGCCTAATTCAATATACAATGCCGATGGCTGTAAAATCATTGAAATCGACGCGGCAGTGTGGATAATACTGAACAATATGTAAATGTTTGACTAAAATATATTGCTTCATAATTTTTCAGGATAATTCGAATACGGTTATTAATTATCATAATCTTATCAGGTCAAGCAAACATAGCCTACTTATAGTTCGTGGAACAATACATTTACATCAGCGAAATATAGCCATGCCACCCAATGAATCCTAGCACACGCAGTGTCTTATTTTTCTTCATTTTAATATCTAGCGGGGCACACATGTACCACATACAATTTCATACTATGAAACATTATATAGGTGCCACTGTAAAAGACGTATTTAAATATGAAAATTGATTGTACAGACAAAATGTAGATACATTACGCGAAACTAAGTTGGTTGTCTTCATTTAAAAAGAAATATAATCTAAAATACAACATCTCTGTCACGAGATGTGAAAATTTACTAAAACCCGAATACAGTTGAAATATGATATTTTACTTTTAGCTATCTATCATGCTGTTACTGAATAAATACACTATTTTACTAAATGATCGGATTACGCTCTGCGCAAGCGAACATGTGCGGGCGAATGTACACATTCAAACATTGTGCTATTTATGTCACACTAACAGGTTGTTGGAGGTACAGGGTATCGACTGAAAATTTGACACCTAATCAGGAAATTACCCAGCTGTATTGCCAAGCATATGGTGAATTCACTTGGTAAGCGAGCAAATTTGTTTACTTGTCTGTGATACGCTTTTCGTTTCAGTCAACTTCAGACACTTCGTGCATGTGACTGAAATGAAAAATGATTAAGAAACGAATCTGTGTCCTATTTCCGGTCACATTCCCTTTAAATGTAGGAATTTACTTAGAATATTATTACCGATGATCTTAACACGTTACTCAATTAAAAGTTAAATTGCAACCTTGATTACGTGGCAACATACTGCTGAGTTGGGTCCGCAAATATATGTTCATATTAAATACATTTAAAAAATCTTTTATAAGTTCTCCTTGCTGGATCATTTCCTGAAGCAGACTTTGAACTTTTATATCTACTAGCAAATTGTGAATCTACTTACATGTACGTTCCACAATTGTAAGGCTAGAGACTTCACGTCGTGCATGCTGGATTAAGGTGAAGGGCGACGAATTCGGACGCGCACACGCTTTAGAACGTTTCTGCGCAGATTTGACTCCAGCCTGCCGCAAATGGGTTATTTTGTAGCGCATGTATTTACATCACCTGTCATTGTTGAAATTGCGCTTTTACCTAATTTTTTGACCCAGTGTCTTAAAAATGCATGTGACCTATAACCTTGTCATTTTGACCCCCTAGGAAGCTGGTTTTTATTCAATATGAGCGAAAAATTAACATTTCTCTCCCATTTATATGGCGCAAATTACCCATTCACCTGGAGATATTGTAAAAAGTAGCGTGGTGACACCCTTTTATTAAAAGTGTAAACTAAATGGTATTATGTCAGGAGTTTATTCGCCAAGTTTGGTCAAAATGACACCATTCAAAACGACAGGAAAGAAAGTTCGAAAATTATATAGTGATATACTTTCGATATCGTCATTTGTTATCGATACTTATGTTAAAATTTCTTCACAAACATCATAAAAACTATACATTCAATAAATATGGATCTTAAGTCTTGGTATTTATTAAAATTAACTCATTTGCTAAGCGTTTATAATTTCTTTCTTTAGTTTAAGTGAATTATATCATTTTTATTTATTTCTAATGACGCCATTTTAACGTCCGTTTCCATGGAAACAAGCGTGGTGACCCCCATTTTTTATTTCATTTTTGCACTTGCACAACAGGGCTGTGGTGGGAAACTTATTGTTTGTCATATGGTTGGTGAATATTTCCCATTTTATGTACCGATGCAAGCTGCCTAAATTGTCGAATTCTTGTTAATTATTCATAGTGTAAAGACCCACAATACAGTTGTTCACAATCGATATCACAGTGATTTTTATATTATCTTATATCTCGAATTACTTTACGATGCTAAACTTCAGTGAAAGAAAAAATGTGATAAACAGAACAAAAATTATAAAATAAAAAGTTACTTCATTTACTGGTCACGATTATACCCTTCAGACAGCCCTGCTGACCGCCATAGGCAAAACCAACCACTGGTTGCAACGCGCAGTTTCTCCACCGAAAACAATCGTTTTTTTCACCCAAAATCGTGATCGATCTCCTATTTTGAGCACGCTCAACTTGTCTAGATGCACGATGAGCTAAGCTGTGCTTTTGAACTTACACAAAGCCCACTTTCATCTCTCTATGCGATGGGACCATATCCGTATCAGACGCCATATAGTAAATCTCGGTCTTTCACGATAAGCCTCCCACGCACGGTGCACCATAGACAAAACTGCTGATTGCAGCGCGCAGTTTCTTTTCCAAAACAGCCAATTTTTAATTTAAAATCGTGATCGATCCTAGTTTTCGAGCACGCTCATCTTGTTTAGATACACAATGTGCTAAGCTGCGTTTTTAGACTTGTGCAAAGTTCGCATTTCTCTTTCTGTGCGAGGGGACCATTTCGCGTCCGCCATTCTGAATCTTGTTCGATAGCCTGTAACACTGCCCTGCTCCGCAGAGCTAGGTTTAGAATGGGATGTTGAGTCGTGAAATGGGATTTGGAATGGCATGATGTGTTGTCAAATGAAATTCGGAAGAGCATGTTGAGTTGTGAAATAGGATTTGGAATGGCATGTTGTGTTGTCAAATGAAATTCGGAAGAGCATGTTGTGTTGTCAAATGAAATTCAGAAGAGCATGTTGATTTGTAAAATAGAATTCGGAATGGCATGTTGTGTAGTGAAATAGCATGTTGAATTGTAAAATAGAATTCGGAATGGCATGTTGTGTTGTGGAATAGCATGTTGAATTGTAAAATAGAATTCGGAATGGCATGTTGTGTTGTGAAATAGCATGTTGAATTGTTAAATAGAATTCGGAATGGCATGTTGTGTTGTGAAATAGCATGTTGAATGTAAAATAGAATTCGGAATGGCATGTTGTGTTGTAAAATCAAAGTAGTAATTTCTGCATTGATTGGACACCATAAGTTGTCTCTCTTGGCTTTGGATAGCGAAATCTGACCAAGTCTAGATCTGTTTGTTTTCTTCATTTCTCTAAAACGTACCAGCACGTGGATGGCAAACAAAGAATTTTATTTCAAGTGCCTTGAATGAAATTGCATTATTTTAAAACACATAACCTGTGTACAATTGTTAAGTCTACGAAACAGGAAATACTTCAGAAATTGAAAAATACAGGATATCGGCTGATACAATACAGTACTGTTAAAAACGCTCTGCGAAAACAATAAAATTTGACGTCAAATATCATCTTTGAAAACAATTATCTTTAATAGAGATAACATCACAGCTATGAGCTATGAAACAAATTGTACTATTTAAATGTTAAGGCTTTTAATGCTCGGGAAAATGTTATTTGTATGCAAGTTATACATAATAAAATATCACCTTCTGTTACATATACATGAATCAATGACCTTTCTTTTCTTAAATTGCACAAATTATATACCAGGAATTACCTAGATATTACAGGTATAAAATATATCAATAACAGCCTGCAATACGAAATTAAAAAAAATACAATAACTTGGATGACACAATATAGCACTGTTTATAGTTTCTGTGACGTCAGGTAACGATTCTTATATATTTAGATAGAAGTACGACTGAAATAAATATTCACCGGGAATGTTAAGGCTTTTAATGCTAAATATTCATAATCCTTCAGAGAAAAACCTTTGAAGATAAAATAAAGCAAATTATTATATTACTTGGACTAAACCAATGGAAATCAAAACAAAATAACCAAATAATTTAAGTGTTTCTTATTTCATGACTAGTTACATCAAAGCCGAAACTTATTTAACCAAAAGATGAATGGATCGTTTGTCTGCATCAGTGGCAGTGTCATTCAAAATAGTTAAAACTTCCAATGAAAGTGCTGTACAATAAAAACAGTCTGGAATATGTATAATAATGTTTAAATGTTGTGTTTAGATTACATTTAAGCTTCAGGTAGAAAGCAACTCAAAAATCAAAGATTTAAATTTGCAAAAAGCTATCTCAATGAGACTTACAATAGTTCTTTTACCAAATTAACACCTAAAATCTTGGGTCACAGTGAAAAGTTTAGTGCAAGAAGACACAATTACCCAGGATTTATCGACACGTTGAATTCAAAATGGCTGCCATCCCTGTGATAACGATACAGAGAAACTTACCATTTCGATTTGGAACAACAATGACGGGATTTGACACAAGCCCCATCAAGTTTTAGGTCAGAAAACGTATTGTAAAAATATGAGAGTCCAAATATATGTCCCGAGGCGCCTTCTATCTGAAATGGAATATAATTCTTCCGATAAAACACCGAATAAGAGCAGTATACACTGGGACTTACTGATACCCATCATATCAAAAATAACCTACTAGAAACGTCAGCATTTTATGGTGCACATGTCAGGGAGACGTCATTATTTACGGCCTTGGGGTCAGAAAAATCGGAGGTAGTCACTTAAAATGAAATCTACATAGGTGTTGCTCAAAATGTTGAACGAAAGAATTGCTCGTGTGAAATAAAGTGAAGCACCTCTCAGATTGTGCCATTGCACAAATTAATTTCTCCAAATTTTCGATGAGAGAGGGGGACACCCTCTCTAGTGCTCTCCCTCCTTGGTTTGTTCTAACAGTTTTTATTGTAAAACTATAAATTAAAGACCTCTGAGATTGCACTAGACTGAACCATTGCACTCATCAATTTCTCAAAGTTTCCCATACAAGATAGGGGCAGCCCCCTTTGACACTTTTGACACTTTTCCCCTCAGCCTCTTGTGTGCCCCCCCCCCCCCCGTACTTCCGAATTTTGCCCAGTCAGATGCACTGGTGAAAACAATGTAATGATATCCATCGAAATTAAACAACGCTATATGGTTGGATACTTGTTATAGCGTGAACTTTTATATCTATATTTTGATGTGACTTTGGATTTCATTATGTTGGTTTGACCTTTTGCCAAATATCATGAGATAACTAATGATAAACATCTAGCAGGGTAGGCCTACACCAGATGTTAAAGGTTGTTCCTATTGCTGTATTTTTGGTAAGTTCACAAATTATTGTAGGAGGTGGTCAGTCAAAATGTATGTGTTAGACAGGGGGTTACTCAAATTCATCATGGTCAGCAGAGGGAGTACTCGAAGTTTCGGAGTCATCGATGATATTCAACCGAGCCCCGATAATGACGGATCTCTAAGAGAGGCAAATATTGCCACTCTTACATGCTACATTGGCAACATTTTGTCAATACTCAAAGCATCTCAAAATATGTTTACACTGATATAACCTTAAATAACTCTAGGATATCAAATAGAATTATAACGTTATAATTACCGGTACGTGCAATGGATCAGAGGGGTTATAAAAAGGCGTTGACTCCGGAGACTTTGAAGAGTTTGAGAACTCTACTTGTGTTTTTACGCCATCTGACCTTTTGAGCTCATGAAAAACTAATGTTAATAAAGAGGACAATATTTTACATTTCTACGCTATTGTCCACAAGGCTACGTTTCTCGGACAATGCTTTCTCTGCCAGTGTGCATTTTTAGCTCACGTGTTCAAGTCAGATTTGGTAGACAGGTACCATATGCTACTTGCAAGAACTGATTAGATTTTGGTTAGTTTGACTTGCATATTAATGAAGCTATGCAATATAACTTTTTTTCATATGATAGTTTCCCTATTGAGACAGTAATGACGGTGTCGACATATATCAAGAAATACTTTTCAAAGATGACAATCGTAGAACGTTATGATGACACTGTGAGTGCCATGTCAATTATCTGCTCATTTGCATAATTAATGAACTTTTGTAATCAGTGACATAACTCTGAAATTCCTGCACCAAATTTGATGATACATGCGACAAATATTCTTCTGCTATATATCTAACTGCACTGAGAAATATTGGGCAGTGTCAAGTTAAGAAATAGCTCATCTGCATATTTTATCAGCTGATCAGTTAATGGCAATGCGCAGGACAAACCGTCCCTTTTCTGTAAGAAACTAACACGACGAACTTTGCTTACACATCATCGAGGAATGTGAAAAACCGGAGATATATTTATAATGATCAATATGAACATTTAGTAGTAGTAGTAGTAGTAGTAGTAGTAGTAGTTAGTATCTATTAAAACCTTGTTTAAAGCGCGATAAAAAATATCTGATTGGCGCGCTGTACATGACTAAAGAAGAAAGTAGAATACATGACTAATATGCGAGAATGACATTGTTTAAAATCAAGGTCGAAACTATATTACAAAGAAATTTAGAAAAAGTCTTTCGGTCACTAAGGATATACCCTCAGTTTGTATGTATGTCTGTTCGTTATTTCTATCCTCTTGTGAGTTGTAAGGTGATTATCCTTTTTAGGAAAATATAGCGATATATCACGGTTGGCACACGCGCGAGCTCTCGGCAATGCGAAAATCCTTTTGATTTCGCATGCCAGAATTTCAATATACTGTTATGATATAATAGCAATAAATCACACCTAGTGGCAGAATACCACTTGGTTTTGACCAGATCACCTCATATATGCAATCGCTCGTACATATATGCCGTGATCTAGTCAAAATCCCGTGGTATACCGTCGCTGGGTGTGCTTTATTACTTATTTATATAATACCAGTATATTTATTGCCCAAATGCAGCGATCTGATTGGTCGAGACGTGAAAGGAACCGTCGTATATTTGTAATATACCACGGTTGGTACATCCTTTTTTGACCTTCCTTGCCAGAATTTCAATATACTGTTATAATATCATGGCAATAAATCACACCCAGCGACAGTATACCACTCGATTTTGACCGCTTTATGACATATATGTCGTGAACTGGTCAAAATCCTGTGGTATACCGTCGCTGGGTATGATTTATTGCTTAAATATCTACTGTTCAATCAAGAGACAAGCATGATAGTGAATACATCTACACGGAACGCCCATTTAATAAAATGACCACTTATAAGCGCCCATAGAGTTTGGTGTGTAACTTCCTCTACGCCGTTCGTTTCAGCGGGTTTAAACGATACATTAGACGGTTGCCACTTGCACAGGCTATAAGATTTGGGTTCTATATTTTGATCCGTACTGCCGTATAGTTTGAATTGGCAACGCAGATTGTTTTGTCATTGCGTAAAATTGTCACTAATGGGCCTCTAAGGCATCAAACCCAAGGTTTTTCAAACTCTATTAATACAGTTTCTCCAAGTTAACATCAAAACCTATTGGCTTACTGGAGGATGGTTTAAGAGCTCATATGCACCGCCACTAACATTGCTATATTTGTATTCTTTTGCATACCGTAGTCCGTCCAACATATCATAGGCTGTATCTTGACCATTTATATTAGTATTCAAAGTGGATTTTCAAAAGGGACAATTTCATATGCACCTTCGCAAGGGGGTGCAGTGATCGTATCTTTTTTGGAAGTTGATCTTTCCTCTGGTCCTTCAATCAGTGTGTAAAGTTCTACTTCCTGGTTGTCTTTTTCAACAGCATCACTCTGGTGAGTCACCCTTTTACTTTTCCTTCCTGAAGCATGATGAGATATTTCTTTTCCCGGGGATGAAGTGCCCTCCTCTTGCTCAGAACAGCGAGCATTTCTAAATACATTTATAAAAACCAAAATATAATAGTCTTAGTTGAAAAAATCAAAGGCATGTTGCAATTAAAAAAGTAAAAAATAAATGATTTTAAAAAACAATTTTGATTAAGAAATATACATCTGTATCATATAAATGAATGGTATTTTCGCATTATTGCCTAGTAATCAGCATACATGTTTAAAGTTTGTAAAGAGGTGCTTTTGCGGATGATTTTGTAATATATCTTAACAAAGCATACATGTAGCTACCGTTTTCTCCATATGATAGTAAGTAAGCAAGAAATTACAACTTCTCTTCCGACCTAGGACACAGTTTTGTGAATATTACACACAATCGTGCTTTTAGTGTTTAATAAAATTTACTCAATATATCTCTATCTTTAGTATGTATGTCAAAGGGATATGAGAGTAAACGCGTAAGACTTTACAACCTACCGGTGTGCTGTTCGTCTCATGCAGAATTTCATGGTGCCAATGATTCCTAAACAAACACTGACAACAACAGTGACTATTATAACCAAGGACAGGGTTGAAATAGCACCTTCTCCCATCGGACTGGCAGTACTGTTCTGTCTATCAGTGACATTAATGCCTGAGGTGAATAAAAAATACTTCTTTGAAGAATTATAACCCAGAAAACCCTAATTAAACTTACGAATGCAATGATATGAACATGGTTGTGCTAGAGCGTGTTAATAATGACACAGCAACCTGAAATGTCTCATAACAGCCTATTTGGAAATTCTGACCAGTTTGGTAGAATGTAGGGATTGCTATTTGACAGTGTGAACATTTTTCCTGTGCGCATCATAAACCCTCCCTATATCAATTACTGTCATTAATATAGCGTATTAATCGATAGTGGTAGCTATTTTCGAATTCCGAGGCTACGTTCACAAATAACGGTGAGGGGAGGGGACTAGAGGAATCGCGATTGAAATATTATTTTTATCAGATTCAAAATGTCAATTCTCCCCGTCTATATGATCAAATTTTTCAAGCGCCCCCCCCCCGCCAATTATCATATACCCACATATTTATTAGGGATGCCCGCCAAGTGAAAAAATAACAAGTCTTAGGCAGTTCTGCTCGCAGATGTTCGACACATCATCTTATTTAATGTTTGTAGAGCAATATTCCTAGGGCAAGTTCTTACATTGATTTATTTTTAAAAGCATCAGTGGATTTTTTGGATTTATCAGCCTAAGTCGATTTGAGTATCCATTTCTAACAAGATCAATTGCACCTGGTGACGATCATGAGAGGGTAGCAGATAGTGAATTCCTTGCTACATTTAGCTAAATTGTTATAAAACTGATCACAGTGACCTACCAAAAAATATTTCTTTTCAAAGTACAAGACATATATGAGATGATGCTCAAATTGACACAACTGGAAGGTTAAGATAATCCATAAAAAGAATGTAGGATGTAATAATGTCAAATTTGGTACAAAAAGGTAACAATTCCGTTAAGTAACACACTTTTTTTTTCATTAAAATTAAAGTATTTACAGTCCAAAATTTATTATTTTTTTGCGATGAAAATGTGACAATCTTAGAAAGTCAACCATGGTGAGCCATCTCTTTTTTTTTATATTTTATTATTCTCATGTGCCAGAAATTAAAATTTCCTGATACTTACAATTCTCCTTGTCTTCCGTATCATGTGTTGCTCTCTGGCCTGTTCTTGTAAACAAGTATATTTCATTGTCATGAGCGTCATTTGACGCAAACATTTCTTCAACTACATCGGAGTCAACTACAGAAACTACATCACAGTCAGAGCTATCTCTGTCACTGCGGGTATACAGTGACCATGACACTGCAGTAGCAGGGCTATATTAACTTTGATAATTTTGGCAATGTTTTTCTTCAGTTTATACAAATGCGTTATTGTTCTGCTCCATACGGTATGTTCAACCGTCAAATATTCAGCTTGCCAACACATCCTCATGGCAGCCCTGCTCCCACACAGAAGCTGACGGGTGCAAATCGTGTACCTTGCCGGAAACAACGTTCTGCACCCAGTCTATTAGTCATGCATAGTTTACTTTACTACTTTAATGGAAGATGCGCTTGACACCATTTGAACCCTACTAATTTACCAACAGCGCCAAGAAACAAAGAAACAAAACACATTAGTGAAGGCAAGACTTGACAAACAAACGAACAGAAACGACGCTTTATCACCGTCTTCCACACAAGGTTGAACCATAGACAACACCAATGACGCAGTGACAGCGTCTTCAACATATTTAAAACATTCTAACATCAACGTTAGAAGAGCACAGCAACAATCTTAAATGAACCTAGAACCACATAAAACATATCTTGATCAAAAACACGAATTGTAAGAATACAAAACCCAACCAATGTTAAAGAAAAAAACAACCTAAAAGATACACTAGTGAAGGCAAGACTTCACAAACGAACACCAAGGTCACCATGACAGCGTCTTCAACACATGTCAAGCAAAAAAAATTTCAAACAAAGACATTCTAACAGTACTGTTAGAAATGTAAAGCAATAAAACACGAACAAAAAACAGATAAAACCAAGCCACTGATGAAGGAAAATCTCAGCGTTATAAAACGAAAGCGTCAAAGGATGACGTTTTCTTAGATAAAACCGATCCGGTTTCGTCTCGCAATGGCATGCTCCTTTTATTAACTGCCAAAACACTATATACAATAGGACACAAACAAACAAACAATCAAAATGAAAAATGGCACAGAAAACGATACACGCGAAACACTCAACAACAAACAAAACAGTCTGTACACAATCAGTAATTAATGTGTATAGAATTTTACCCGAATTTCACTTTTCACTTTATGTTACTTAGCTGATACTTAGTTTTAAGACGAAGTTTAAACACCTAACCAGCATAAGGTGCCATACACAATTGTCAGAAGAGCCCTTAAGACCAATGAGGTACAAGTTTCCCGAAAGGTGTCTAGAACATCGAACTAACCTAACATTCGAGGACAAACATAGGGAACAATTCAATTAGTTGACGAGCCGTAATACCAAATTGGTCAATTTTTGTGTCGGCGCGGGGCCGGAATGTGCGTATGTGTACTGTGCATTTATATCATTGACGATAATATGACTTTTAGTCTAGATTCGATTTCAATTATTAAGCAATACATATTTATGTACACAGGCTTTGTTAACAAAGTGAACATTCTTTGTTTCAGCAAAGCTTTCAAGTCCCCCGTCTACTACTTAATTATATCCGAATTCCCTGAATTCCTCTAGCTCCCTTCAACGTTTAATTGTGAACGCAGCTTTGAATGAAGTAATATTCAGCCAATGTTACAACCTTATATATGGAAACTGTCATGTCACTATATTAACTCATTATTTATTATATTTCCCTACCGTTGTCCATCTTGGCAAAATATAGACGCCTTCTCTCCATCGGATTTTCTCCATCATGAAAGTTTAATATGAATGTATTTGGCATTTTACATATTGTTGCATTGGCGTAACAATATTACCAACGCTTACATATTATATATATATATATATATATATATATATATATATATATATATATATATATATATATATATATATATATATATATATATATATATATATATATATATAGACATCGGTCTAAATGAGCCCTATACTAATATTTTCCTACCGTTTTCCGTCTTGCTATCACAGAGACGCCCACGCCATCCATCTCGACATTCAAGTTTAAACGGATTTTCTTCACAAATGTTTGCATTTGGTATTTGCATTTTTGTTCTCTGCATCTGAAAATACACAGAACGTGATTTTCGTTAGGTAAATTAAGCTTCGTGAACAAAATTATTAATTGATGGAGAAAAGTCGTATTTTCAGTACAATATCGTAAGATAAACTTTTGAACCTTACTCATTCAGTACAAAATCTTTTGAAAATATCGTTTTACTACGAGAAATAATGTTGTAAAATGGAATGGCAATCCCTTCAATGTTGGTACAATATTTACCGAACTGTAAAGTGTTTTAACAGTGGCTTGAATGGGCCACCCGAGGCGGACGAACGCCGCTTCTTTATACGCATGCCCAATGCCTACACTTAACAATTTCCCCTATGACTCACAATCTTGCTGCCAGTGTCATCCAAGTAATGACTTGCTGTCATCACCGCAACATCACAGCAACATCGTCGTTTTTGCAGTTTTCTAACACCAAACTAGGGCTGAGCAAAAGACTCTGTCCGTGTAAGATTTGCAATATCTTTCAATGGAAAATGCAGTTTAAAGTTTATAGAAAACGTGTTTTGAAAGAAATATGTATAAACTGCCCATTTTCGTCACAGGTGTTGATGGCCAGCCGGCTATTCAAAGGATCGCTCGTTTGACCCGACCACCCTGGCCCAGCGTCCTTTCCTCCAGGTAATCGGGCTTGGTTAGCTACGGTAGGCGTCATCAGCGAGGCCATTTTACACATATTTTTCTACAGTAAACCATTAAACAACTAATGTAGATGCCTTTTAATTTATTAAATTAAAATGTTGTAGTCGTACGTTAACTAATTTGTTGCTTTAAGATATTTATCAAACCAAAAAAACATTTGGGTTGGAGGCCCATGTCGTAAAACGTGCAATGTGGGAATTAGCGGCGACTATGTGTGTTTGATCGTCTTGTAATGATGCATACGTTTCAATGAGCCAGTGACGGCTGCTGCACCAACTGATGCCAAATTGGTAGCGACGATTTTCATTCAATAATATTAATATTTTAGGTAAAATGATAAGTATTTGAATTGGAATGCGAAATTGCAACATCGTTTGCAGTAGTGAGTGGTTACGTGTGTCAAGGGTTACTATACTTGCACAATAAACGCAACAGTTACTGCGGAAAAGTCGTTCCGATTGCAATATGTAATTTAAACAAAATCCTCGATCTATCGAGAGTAAATTGAATAAGCGAACGAATGGTACAAGCATTTTGTGCCGCATGCAATCCTACTCTGCGCGAGATCAGGAACAGAGCCCTATTCTGATATTTCAAAGTTAATGAGAAATATTTAATTTAAGGGTCAATAAAGTAACAAATCTTACCTCACAACGTCATGACAACTTCCATTGATATGATTGCAAGACAGGACACAGTTACATTCTGGACACGTTTGTTTGCAGCCATTGCCATATAAGCCAGCATCACATATCTCAGTGCATTTTGTACCAGTCCATCCAGTTTTGCAAGACGTGCAGAAATTTTTATTACACACAACACAATGTCGAGGACAGGGAACCTCACAACGCTGACCAGTCCATCCATTCTCACACTGACAGGAGCCATCAACATGATTACAGTTACTTTCTTTACAATTACTGCTACATATCTCTGAACATTGAAGCCGTAGAAGCCCGCGTCACATTTATCGCACCTGTTACCTTGCCAACCAGTTGAACACTCACAGTCGCCATTTTGAAAAGAACACGTGTGTCCATTGTAACAGTGCAAACATTTATCCTCACAATATGAAAGACCGTCTAATTTACGTTTTTCGCTATCACAATCAGTACAGTTTGAACCAATCCATCCAAATGCGCATGTACACAGATCCAAATGATCAATATCACAATACGCTCCATTAAAACAAGAACAATGTTTATAACAGTTTTCACCATAGTAACCAGGTATGCAAGAACAAAGACCGTTTATTTGATCACATTGTTCGTTGTTTGAACAGTCGCATGGCGAGCATGATTTTCCATAGAAACCATTATGGCAAACACACTCTCCTGTTTTACTATCACATTCACTATTTACAGGACATACACATTGATTAACACATAAATCTCCATAAAAGCCGTTTGCACAAGAACAAGAGCCGTCGGACATACAAGAAGCCCCGTTTTGGCAATTGCACAGAAATTGACAACTCTCTCCAAAATATTGTGCTGAACAATGACAAGAACCATCCACATTGCTACACGTCCCGCCATTTTCACAAATGCAGTCGTTCTTGCAGTAACGTCATATGATCCAACAGGGCATTCTGTCATAAAAAATAAACATCTTTTCAGATGAAACTCTGGAGCTCAAACAATTACTATTGTAGACATTAAGAGTACCTTGTCTCATATGTGGATAATGTCATTGCGCAGTATGATAATGGCAAGCCAGCTCAAAGCAAGTATTTAGTTCTCAGAACATTTCCGACAATTTCCGAATAATTCGGAAGCATTCTGTTTTAAATATTTTTGTTGATAGGTTATTTAAGTGTGTTAGGCGGAATATCCTTCGTAAATTAACAAAACATGTTTTACAGTATAATATGCTCTGTTATAATATGGCCATCTGATTTGCTGAAGCTATGGTTAATATTCTCGATACGAAGACCTGCGTAATATTCGGAAGCTTGCACATAGTTTGACTTGCAAATTGAGAGCTCTACGCGCCATTATGTCTGTCAGGTCTACGTCTTGAGGTTCATTTTGATTATTAAATTTTAGTCTGATGCAGCTCGATGAAGTCACAAACAAGAGTTTGTACAAGCAGCGACGGCGATGAAACGGCCACCTGTATTGTTAAATTGGTTTTTGAGCATTTCTCAAGTAACAAAATCCTCAAGTTCGATGTGTGACCGATGCGTTGCGTCACCGTGTAGACCTTTTCCAGGTTATCCCACAATGCGTTGCAGTGACTATATCAAACACCGTATATAAGCTCAAAACAGCGAAAACATGCTGATTTGTTTTGTATACCGGATTGTTATGGAAGAATGACACAAATTTGCAATGCCAAATAATGCCCCGTGTATAATCTAATCATCAGCGACGAAAATATAGGTCAGGGTGTAATCTGCCATAGAGTTCTATGAGTAACGTACCCTGTGTGTACCCAACGGCTAAAAACGTCTATGCGTAATGTCTGGCGCGCACGCATCATGGAATCGGTACATTACGGGAAGGCTCCATTAACTTAGGAATACCCTACTTCCCTAGAGGATCAATTTCACAGACCTGCCTTTCCTACAATGGTACTACAATGGCACCAGCTGGATTAGATAAACATAACAATGGAACATTCACACCTTGGGGATTAAAAGTCTTCTGTTTGTCACCCGAGTTACTCAGGCAAGGACTCGGGTTTCAGGTACCATGCAAGTTAATGCAGTCGTCCCCTAATGAAAAGAACTATTGTAAGGAATCATCTGTGCACGCACGCGCGTTCAGAAACGTTCTTTTTGGAGTTTGTCTTGACCTACGCTCCTGAACCGTCGTTTCAACTTCATGGCCTAAATAACGGCATTGCCCACTTGTATTTAACTTTATCATAATCGGGTTATAAATGGTGCGTTAGGGTATGTGGTTATGGCATGATTTGATGAAATAATCACCTGGCGATTATTTCCGATAAATATGTTAATTTTACCTCGAGGACTTATATCCCTAACCCGCGCAATCCCTCACTTGATGGCTATAACCTCTAATTATCAGCTGCCATAACAAACCCATTAGGCTATCAGACACATATGACGTAAGTGATACGTAATATATTTATAAGATACTCCTTAATTCATCCAAAAAGTCTACAATGAAATGGAAAATCAATTAGCCTAATGTTCCAGGAAAAAGTGTTTGTCAATATGATGCAAGCGAAACGCTGTTGTACGTCTTGTACAATTAGGAATGCACCCATGGTCAAAACTCAAGCAAATTACGTCTTGGTAAGTTACTGCGTTTTGAAAATCTGCCATTAATGTACATCTATGAATTTGTAACTGTGGATTTTTTTATGCACTAAAACGAATTTGCGTTAGATCATCGTGGAATTCATGACATTTTTTGAATACGTTGTTAAGGGAAACTGCACAAAATAATGTCAAATCGCCGATTGTGCGACTTAAGTCGAAATTTGATACCTGAGCAAGTGAATAGATCCGTTTAAAATAAGTTTGCAATCTAGATTTATGCTTAGAAACTCATGATCGAGCGACAGTTTCCTAGGCTTCGTATACTTTAGTCGGTATACCGACTCAAATTGGCTGAAAACTTCTCAATTTTAATGTAATTCATCGACCAAAAAACATATTTATTAGAACCAAAATAGCAAGTCAGCCATTTGCTTCAACTATCCTATTTCAAATCCGGTATTTGTAGATTTCTCAGTACAACACAAGATCACCATCAGAGCAAAGCTTCTAGAATATTTTGGTAGTATTTATCACGCTAAGACAATCACTTAGCAACAGCGAGCGTAACGGCGTATATACTAACATAATAGATGGCAGGATGGCAAGGAAAATAAAGACGGACCGACGTCTACAAAAAACAATAATTGAATTCGATACATTTAATATTTCCTATCTTAACGAATACATTCACGTGATAAGTAATATATAATTCTAAAGGATATATGGACAGAGGTAGGTTCTTGAAATAAAGTAGTAATGGAACTTCGTTCTTTGCCATCGGCGTCACCAAAATTTATGGATCACCGTAATTTTATTCGTACTGCGTTCAAGTAAATGCATCAGGCGAATATCGTATACAACACTTACCTATACAATCTTCAGTCAGGTTGACTCTTCGGTTTTGAAGTAACCATCACAGCATCTGAAAACACTAAAATAAATATTATAAGCTTCATTTATTTTTCGGAAAACATTGTTGTCTGTTATTATTTATACCATGATAGAATACGCATGCAAGCTCATTACGTTAACCTTATTAATTCAAAGAACATTATACAAATGAACTTTAGGTAAAGCCCTGTTGATGCCATTCATTAAATGGTTTACAAATTATGTCTGGCACGATTCACATGGCGTTCAAAGTGTCTGCTTACGTGAAGTGTGGTCTGAAGGTTTTATCTGATTTTTGATTGTCACTATTCAAAGCAACTTAGTGAGTCTAAGCCATACAATTTTAAACAGAAAATTATTGTAGGCCAATTCGTAATTTACCATACACCGAATTTCACGAGATTGTGTAAAATTAATTGGATAAGGGAGTGTCCAGAATTTACTTCCAGAGGGACTGGAATATTTTCAGGGGATGGCATCCATCTTCCCAAAGGAAATATTAGGGGGGGGGGTGGGCAGACAAAAATACTACAATCTTTTAAAGGGGCTACGGAAAAAACACAAATAAAATATTTGCGCAGAAGTCCTGATCTATAGAGCTATGCGTAGCTGTTTAAAAAATCTGGTGAAAAATTTACAAATTTGCTAGCTTCTACGCGGAAAAAGGCTTGAGTTTCCAAAACATCTGAATGTGCTGCATTCAGGAGATCATGTGCATCAATACTATGGTGCCAGATTGTTGATATATTGACCATAGCATCCTGTGTACATAGGGCATTTGCTGTAGTCAGGAAGTGATCTCAGTGTGTATGAATAAAGGAGAATCGTGGGTAGGCTCACACATTGCGCAATGTTACTAAAACTTTAGAATTCCATTCGTTCTGATCTGTATGATCAATGTATGACGATTTCTCAGTAACGGATGGCAGAAAAGGCCAAGAAAACAAATTAACATGTTTCTTTCCATCATCTTAAAACATGTACATCATGACTATTTTAAAGTTTGTACAAGAATGTGAAATATGCATGCCCTGTCAACTTTGATAAAAAATGTACTGTTTACAAAATGTGAAGTTAAACGTATCCAGGTTATCTGCATTTATGAATATTGAATTGTGAATGGTACTAGCAGAAATATAATATATACATTATGTGAATTCATGTAATGGATAAGGTCTTCTATTAAACAAAGGTTCTCATATATTCCTCAGGATTGTAGCTTTTTAGTGGCAGCCCCTTTGTTATAAGGCAAGCAAATGTGAAAAAGAGAAAAGAAAACACTAGTTGGGTTTCCCCAATTTTCACCGTGAGTCTGCAAGTTATTCAGCATCATCAGACGGAAATGTATGCTGGACTTGTGCATGTAACATCTCCCTTTCCATAAATATCTGGAGACCTGCAAATTGTGTACCATTAAACTTCAAAGATAGATATCACTTTGCCAATTTGCTCCTACAATTTCTCACTGAATTGTGTGTGCTTAGCTTGTCTTTGTGTGTATCATGTGTATCAGTGAGAAAACTTACGTTGTAGTTATGTTTATTTACACAAATTGCACTGTCAAAAGTACAGAGAGGATTTGCATGGTACCCCAGAATGAAAGTATAAAATGATTGGTTTTGCCTTGCCATAAGATAAATAAGCTTAATTGTAGGTTTGATGCAAATAGCGATTTTTCTTGGCATAAGGTAGAAGACTACGCAGGGGCTATGCAAAATTAGTCATTGCATAGGATTGCATATATTTAGAAATGTCAGAAAACATACTAGGAATATTGTCAATTTCATAAAACTTTCATAAATGATCCACTGAAATGCATTTTATTGAAAAATATAAAAAATACGATGTTACTGTGCTTGATTTGTTTTCAGAGAATCATAATGGTATGTTTTTCTTTAAAAAATCACTGATGCAAAAGTACTGACTCAGCATTTTTTCACAATTTTTATTACATCAGCGGGTAATGGATAATAGAATGTAAATTATCTCAAGAAGTAGATTGAATGAAAATTATCTCAAGAAGTAGAAGAAATAGATTGGGAACAGCCATTTTACAAGCTACAACATAATTTATTTCTAGAATATGACAATATTCTTGGTATTGGGTAGCCTCCCTCTTAAAAGACTGTACCTGCCACAGTCAAACATTTTCAAAGTTTTTAAATTCATTTCCACCTATGGGAGAGTACTTCTGAAAAAAGTGAGACAACTTATCTAGTCATTGAACACACCCAGTTTTGTATATTAAAAGCGTATTATTTCTTCCCCTGACTACTTGCTACTAGTATATAATGTTCAAAACAACTTAGCAACATTTACAACCAACGTGTTTGATATAGACCATTGATATAACAATATCTGGGACAAAGTTATCGTCAAAATAATCAAGGAAAGGTCTATAAAATGGATCATTTAATGAACAAAACGAAAGAAGTATTCATGTTTCATAATTAACTTTTCTTCAGAAATTTACAATATATATATATATATAATATATATATATATATATATATATATATATATATATATATATATATATATATATACTGGTATATATATAATATATATATATTTATATAATATTGGGAGGGGGTCATGGAAATAACCCATGGAAATAATACTTAGATTTTGTTTTGTGCAGTTTTGTTCTATAGATGTTACTTTTTCCTCTTGCATTTACAATATTTTTTCAACAGGGCATCGCCTTGACAATGACCTAATTAGGTAAGACTATGACCTTTGATGACCTATATTGTGATCGCAATCGACTGGCCAGCTTCAAATACATATACCAAGACATTAACATTGTGTTTTATGTTGTTCAGTCAGAAAAATATGACCTTTTTTGCTTCTGCATTGTCATGGCAACAGAGCTGAAGCTCATACCAACCTCCAGATTAATGGCAAACGAGCAGATTTCATAACTGAATGTCCTAGCTAACTGAAAATTATAGTAACAGAAAGTGCTTAAGGGGGATGGGTTGTGGTGACCCATGGACTGCAGGCACATAGTCCCATGTTTACGCTTTAACATGTGTTCTATCTTACGTTGGCCCTGTAAGTGGTTCGAACCAAACACAAGCGTGTGGATCGTCCGGTCTAGCTTGTCCAGCGAACATTGCGTCATTACTGCACAAAGTCAGTCTTCTTAATGCCACAAGCATCCCGATCAGTAACAATAGTGGTCGACACATTTCCTAGCAGCCATAATCTGTGAATTGAAAGTTCCATCATTTTCTATTAATAATAATGTTAACGATTAACGATCATATTTCGAATGCTTGCGCATGTTCCAACTTTATTACTACTACAGAAACAAAGGGCCACATCCTGACCACTAACGTTACTAATGGGCAAGGGGGCGGGAGGAAAACCCAAAATAACAGACGAGGCTTGCCGAGCCCGTTAATTTTGGCTTTCCCCTCGCCCACGCCTACAAAATGAACGTTAAGTTAATAGTTATGGCGGAGTCTATTATTTCCATTATATTATCAAGGGGCCAGGAAAACCGTCAAAATTTACGAAAGGTCCCTACGTAGAAGACAACGGGAACCCAGGACTTTTATTTCATAAATATTTTATTCAACGAATAGTCACGTGCTGTGTATTAGTAATTCAATACGCAACGCACTGTCACGCGCACTGTAAAACTTTGGCAATTTTGTGTGGAAAAGTGCCAAAAATTGTGCCACAAGTGCTTCATTTTATTTGTGACTTATAACGATATTTGTACAAATCATAGTTTACATTTTAAATGTAATATTACAATGTTAAGTATACTATTGGTTGTTAATATTATTCTTCATATTCAAGGGCATTTGAACAAACCATTGGGGTGCATCTTTGGCTAGTCACGTGGTTCAGCTCAACAAATAAAAATGAGACGAACAAGGCATGGTAATATAAAGTGCATTTAAGATTAGTATCACAGCTGAGTGTGGGAGTCGGTCTTGTCGCATGTACAACATTTAGCTTGCCTTTGGTATCGTTACGCAATTTATTAATTGAAATCAGCCAGCATGCAGGGGCAAATCTGTGCTGACTGAGCTGACAGCTGAAAAGTTTATTACATTTGATCCATAATGTAGCCTTGTTAGAAACAGTTGATAAAAGTGGCAACACCATTCTACGGTGGCCCCTACACGCCACGGAACTCTACTACTTTTGAATATAAACTCTAATTTTTCTTGACAATATCTTTAATATTTGTAAGAGATTTTATTTCTCCAACGCAAACTTTTAATTTTGTACGGGCAACTTTATCTTAACATTATCTTAACTTTAACTTCTCGAAAGTAGTTTTAGTTTTAACCATAAACAAAATATGTTTCTCAAAAGTATTTTTATTTTGTAAAACAAACGTAAAGTTTTTTCAAGATAACAGACTCTTACACGTCATAGAAATTTATTACTTTTGAACATAAACTCATATTTCTTAACAATATATTTAATATTTGTAAGAAATTTTATTTCTCCACAGCAAACTTTTATTTCTGAACGGGAAAACTTTATTTTTGGGGTAAACTGTTTTTAAAAACTTTTAACAAAAAACTTTAACTTTTAAAAAATAACTTTAACTTTGAACAAAATATTTGTTTCTCAAAAACGTTTTTTATTTCGAAAAGAAGTAAAAATTGTTCACAGCAAGAGTTGAAGATTTTTGCTGAGCGCGAACTGAGTTACTTAAATGACATAACCTTATGTTTTTGAGCAGAAAACTTAAATTCTTAAAGAAAAGTTTTATTTTTCAAGAGTAAAATTAATTTCTTTATGGAAAAACGATTTTCTCAGAGCAGCAAATTGAAATATAGTGAATAAAACTTTTTTCTCAATGGAGAGAAATTATTTTCTGAAGACAACAAAACTAATTCCTTCAAGATATATTTTCTACATATGAGAGTGTGGTTAAGAATTTTGTAAAACTGAACTGAGAAAGAACGAAAAAGGAAGGATGAAAAAGTCAAACTTACTTTTCTTCAGAGCGAAATTTATTTCTGAGAGGAGAAATATTTCATGTGAGGGCGCAATTACCTATAATGCATAGCAAACTCTTTCTAGCGAGAGTAAACATATTTTTGGGAAGAGTAAAACATTTTTCCGACGAGCAAAACTATTTTAACGGCGGCGGAAGTTAAAGTATCCCACCATGCAACACCCAAGTTTGATGACCCAGAGTCTCCGAGTTGGTAGCCGGTATCAGACAGTTCGTGTTCGTGTCGGCTACATGGACGATCTGCTCTCCGAGACAACCATGACTGACTTCATCGGCGATACGGGCACGCCAGCCCGGCCCTACCCTGCCTGCGTACGATGCTGTGTGTTGGGGCCGTATAACGCCGGGAACTCACAACATCGTACACAGGGCTACGGGCACGCGGGTCAGTTGCCACTTGTCTGAGTCCTCGAAGAACGGTTTTATGTTTGAGTGATTCGTCCTGACGGCAGACGGTGTGCGATGGGACCGCATTGGGGTTCTTCATTAGCTCTGCATGGCATAGCCCTGCATACAGGTCTATAACGCCCGGAACACACAGACCTGTACTCAGGGCTATGCATGGCAGGGCTGTGTGTTACCGGCGTTATGTGGTGGGAGGCCGTATAACGCTTGTAACACGCAGCCCATGCAGAGCTAATGAAGGAACCCAATGCGGTCCATCCAGTCGCACAACGTCTGTTGTCAGGACGAATCACTCAAACACAAAACCGTTCTTCGGGGACTCAGACAAGTGGCAACTGTTGAACTGACTCGTTTGCGTGCCCGTGCCCATAGCCCTGCATACGATGCTGTGTGTTCCCGGCGTTATACGGCCACAACACACAGCATCGTACGCAGGCAGGGTAGGGCCGGGCTAGCTGCAGTACAGTACGGCAAACCGTCCGACCCAAATACCCAGGTAAAACCTCGAGGTACTGTACTGCAGCTAGGGCCAGGCTAGCGTGCCTGTATCACCGATGAAGTCAGTCATGGTTGTCTCGGAGACTCTGGGTCATCAAAATTGGGTGTTGCATGGTGGGATACTTTAACTTCCGCCGCCATTAAGATAAAGTTTTGCATTTGTCGGAAAAAATGTTTTACTTTTCCCCGAAAAATGTTACTCTCGCTAGAAAGAGTTTGCTATGCATTATAGGTAATTGCGCCCTCACATGAAATATTTCTCCTCTCAGAAATAAATTTCGCTCTGAAGAAAAGTAAGTTTGACTTTTTCATCCTTCCTTTTTCGTTCTTTCTCAGTTCAGTTTTACAAAATTCTTAAACCACACTCATATGTAGAAAATATATCTTGAAAGAATTAGTTTTGTTGTCTTCAGAAAATAATTTCTCGCCATTGAGAAAAAAGTTTTATTCTCTGTATTTCAATTTGCTGCTCTGAGAAAATCTTTTTTCCATAAAGAAATTAATTTTACTCTTGGAAAAATAAAACTTTTCTTTAAGAATTTAAGTTTTCTGCTCTAAAGACATAAGGTTATGTCATTTAAGTAACTCAGTTCGCGCTTAGCAAAAATCTTCAACTCTTGCTGTGAACAATTTTTACTTCTTTTCGAATAAAAAACGCTTTTGAGAAACAAATATTTTGTTCAAAGTTAAAGTTATTTTTTAAAAGTTAAAGTTTTTTTTGTTAAAAGTTTTAAAAACAGTTTACCCCAAAAATAAAGTTTCCCCGTTCAGAAATAAAAGTTTGCTGTGGAGAAATAAAATTTCTTACAAATATTAAATATATTGTCAAGAAATATGAGTTTATGTTCAAAAGTAATAAATTTCTATGACGTGTAGGGGAATTGTTATCTTGAAAACATTTTACTTTTGTTTTACAAAATAAAAAATACTTTTGAGAAACATATTTTGTTTATGGTTAAAACTAAAACTACTTTCGAGAAGTTAAAGTTAAGATAATGTGAAGATAAAGTTGCCCGTACAAAATTAAAAGTTTGCGTTGGAGAAATAAAATCTCTTACAAATATTAAAGATATTGTCAAGAAAAATTAGAGTTTATATTCAAAAGGGAATAGAGTTCCGTGGCGTGTAGGGGCCACCGTACCATTCAGTCTACTGCACTACATTTCACATTGGGCCATTTAAAGTACAATCTTTGCTAACCGTCGTTAGATTTTTCCAAAACCTACCAGCCAGCCAGCAAAAGAAAACAAACACAGAAAAAAATAACATAGATGAATGTCAAAAACTTTAACTTTCCAATCGGTTTATCGGTCAAAAGTATAAACATGCAACTACAATGCAATTTTTCTGTGCTCTTTATTAAATATGTCGAGAGCAATGCTTGGAGATACAAGTTACAGACACAAGATATAAGTATGAGTACAACAAGCATAGTTTTATTTAGATGAGTGTGAATCACTTCTATTATAATAAAATATGGCAATAAACATCATACCAGTAGACAGTGTGCCACATGTACAATATAACAGTAACCAACTAGTGTTTTGACAACTTGTACATAATGAATTGCAAATTTTTGAGGTAGAACTAAGTTTGTTCTTTCATACACTGAAAATTTCAAATATTTAACTGCAAAAGTTACTGAGGACAACAAAGTATGCAGTTGACATTCAGAAAATGAATGCTAAACGTCTTGGTAAAAGTTGGAACTACTATTTCTTTCATGCAATTACAATTCTTGTAGTAAGAAGAGTGGGTACCTGAACAAATCATAACTGTCTTGTAGGCAAACCCCTTTTAAGTGCCCCAAGAGTCAAATAATACTAGTACTGAGCATAAATTCTCCATTAACAGTAACTTTTCGCAATTTATTCTGAATTTTAAATTTGTGTATCAACTAGTGTTTTTTAATCCTACTTTTAATTGCATACTAAAATGCCAAATATCCTACTTGTCAAGAAAGTCTTTGCATGTGTAATGGCCATTGATATGTTTGTCAACTAAATAGCGCTGATCCATGTGACGTCAGTTTTCTTTCATTGATATTCAAACGCCAGTAATTATTTGTCAGCATTTTCCGCAAAAATGACTTAAAAAAACCTGCCGGTGTTACTATGGATGCTAACTGCCACACCAATTTATCGCTCAGACAATAAGTTGCATCAACAGCCATGCACGCAACAAAAAAATGTCCGAATTTAAAGCAGTATTTACCAGATGTCACTCGCGTGCAGCTATATTTATTAACAAACCTGAAATCGCTATCAACGCTGTTCTAATCCGAACTTATACCAGATGTGAACTGAATGTACTCAGGTGATCTAAAACAGATAAATTACACAGTAGTACACTTCACAGAAAAATCGGATACCAGTAAGGTCAATAAATGTAGTAGGTTCTCTGGAGTTAATCACAACATTTAATATGCAACTAAGCTGTTTATTGACTTGACACTGATCAATGCTTCATGGGACAATTTGATATCCATCAGATCAACATCTGTAGCACATTTCATCAAATTTAATGCTGTAATTTACACTGCATGAAAACCCAATAATACTTACTGTATTTGCACGGATTATTGCCTATATTTTAGCTGACGAGTGCATATAAAGATGAATACAGCAAGCCTGTATTCATGTGGCACTGGGCAAAATACTTAATATACAACAATATATACACATATACTGGTTATGTACATCTGTCAAATACGTTCAGTATACACGTACATATACTAGTAAAATGCAAAACCTACAGTGTACACTTGGTGTGCAAACATCTGCATTACATATATTTGTACACTTGGTGTGCAAACATCTGCATTACATATACTCTTCATCTGCATAAATATACGCTACACATATGAACGTATTGAAATGTTCCATATACAAAGATTTACACTACGTATGCAATTAGTATAATTGCGTTCCATATACGTAAATTTACGTCAATATACTGACTGCATCTCAAGCATTTTGTCCAGTGTGGATTTATGTGAATTCACGTGTATTATTCTATAATACAGGCAACTCATTAGTGTGAATTTATCTGTATTGTTGCGTTTTAATGCAGTGTCAGAAATGATATCAGTAATCATAACAAGGTTCATTAAATATACAAACCATCCCTTATTAAATTGACACTGTCCAGTGCTTCACGCGAGAACTAGATGAATATATGTAGATTGTTTCACCAACTTTGGTGTTATAATTTCAGAGTTATATAACAAATTACAAAGTTCGTGAAATATGCAAATGAACCCTTAATTAACTTCACCCTACTAAATGCTTTACAACACAGTCAGATATCTGTAAGATCAGTATCTGCAGCAGATTTCATCAAATATAGTAAAGTCATTTCGGAGTAATATGGCTTATAATAAAACTTCATAAAATATGTAAAAGAGCTATTTATTAATTTGCCACTGCTCAGTGCTTCATGTGATAATTAGATATTTATCAGATCAATATCTGTAGCAGGTTTCATCAAATTTGGTGCCATAATTTTAGAGTTATATCACTGATTACAAACATCATTCAATATGCAAATGAACTTTCAGTTAACTTCACATTACTAAATGCTTCTTAACACAGTCAAATATATGTCGGAGCAGTATATTCAGCAGATTTCATCAAATTTTGGTGCATTCATTTTGGAGTTACATGACTAATTAAAAAACTGTAAAAATATGCAAATGAGTCATTAGTTAACTTGATGCTGCCCAACGCTTCTCAGTACAGTTAGATAGCTCTCAGATTTATATGTGTAGCAGGTATCATCATATTTGGTGCAGAAATTTCGGAGTTACATCAATACTCACAAAAAGTTTATTAGATATTGAAATGAGCAGATAATTGACAAGACTCTCATAATATCATCAAATTTGGTGCCATAATTTTTAGATTGTCATTTTTTGTGCAGTATTTCTCGATATTTGTCGACACTGTCATTACTGTCTCCATAGAAAACCATTAAATGAAAAAAATTGATATTCATAACTCCATTAATATTCAAGCTACATCAACCAAAATCTAAACACTTGTCATTAGCATATGGTACCTGTCTACCAATGTGATTTGAATCCGTTCAGGCATTCATTTTGAGTCATCATGTAAACAGACAGACACACACGCACACACACACACGTACAGACACACGCACAATCATTTCGTAGCAAAAAAACGTTCAAAGTAAGAGCAACTTCAACTGCGTACGAACTATTTGGAGCATTCAACAACGAACATTTCAATGTACCTATGTTCCCTCCTGGAGATCCAATATCGTGATCAATCGCGGATTTGAATCGATTGTTGTTCTGCACGTTCTGTCTGATAGGCGATGAAAAGCGCTTCAAAAAGCTGAGGGAAATTCAGAGCTTATTCACATTTGAAGCCAAGCTAGTTTATAATTGTCTTTCGATCCGTCTCTTATGGACACAAAAACGACCCCAAGCCCTTCCGCCGACATGAAAACATGGGGGGTGGGGGGAAATCAGCTTGTAATGAAACGGTCGGTCGACGTACTGTACACTGCAGTAAGCTACAATAGGACGTGCACATATAGACTTTTAAGTACAGTTGCTGGTGTACCCTTTCACGATAGGCAGTCTGATTTGATCTGAGACGATCGTACAATATTTGCTCTTTTTGCTACATTTCAACCAACTTTTGCGTGACGGCTCGCTCAATGTGCCCTAGATGACAAAGAAAGGACACAACGCGCCGTAATTTCGAGCAGACGATCTGTACGACGCGCCAAATGTAAAAAAATTAATTTACACAATCATGCTTATTATTGAGATAAAACAGTTGGAAAATGTATACAGCGAGGAATTATATATATATATATATATATATATATATATATATATATATATATATATATATATATATATATATATATATATATATGTATGTATGTATGTATATAATGGCCATACATAATCATCATACGCCATACGCACGCATAAAGTATATTCATTTGTGTGTGTGTGTGTGTGTGTGTGTGTGTGTGTGTGTGTGTGTGTGTTTGTACATACATACATACATACATACATCATACGTACGCATGTACACACATACATTGGCACAAACATGCATAAACACGCACACTACACATCCATCCATACATACATACATACATACATACATACATACATACATACATACATACATACATACATAGATACATACATACATACATACATACATACATACATACATACATACATACATACATACATACATACATACATACATACATACATACATACATACATACATAAACAAATACATACATACATAGATACATACATACATACATACATACATACATACATACATACATACATACATACATACATACATACATACATACATACATACATACATACATGCATGCATGCATGCATGCATGCAGGCATGCATGCATGCATGCATGCATGCATGCATACATACATACATACATACATACATACATACATACATACATACATACATACATACATACATACATACATACATACATACATACATACATACACACATACACACATACACAACCAAATACATACATACATAGATACATACATACATACATACATACATACATACATACATACATACATACATACATACATGCATGCATGCATGCATGCATGCATGCATGCATGCATGCATACATACATACATACATACATACATACATACATACATACATACATACATACATACATACATACATACATACATACATAAAGGCTGTACTTGTATAAAGGTAGAAAATTTACATTGAGCCTCGCTTTCGAGACATACAGTTGAAAACATTTACATTCAAACTCGTTTTCATTTAGATGCACAAATTTTATATATATAGGGACATACATACATACATACATGCATGCATGCATGCATGCATGCATGCATGCATGCATACATACATACATACATACATACATACATACATACATACATACATACATACATACATACATACATAAAGGCTGTACTTGTATAAAGGTAGAAAATTTACATTGAGCCTCGCTTTCGAGACATACAGTTGAAAACATTTACATTCAAACTCGTTTTCATTTAGATGCACAAATTTTATATATATAGGGTCTCGCTTTCGTAATACAATTGCAAAATGTTATATACAGCCATGTTTTCACTCAGCTCCGACAAGGATATATATATATATATATATATATATATATATATATATATATATATATATATATATATATATATATATATATATATATATATATATATATATATATATATATATATATATATATATATCGTTTTCGAAAATGATAGTGACTTCTTAATGTTCATATAATGTCGGTCGTTAGTGGATTTACATAAAAGACGTTGTGTTCACACTGCCGCACGCAGCAGGGCTTGTGTGTTTCACAAGGCCATAGAAAACCCTAGTAGTCCAGCCTCCGATGCTGTGCATTCCCGGCGTTTAAGGTGCTGGACAGGAGGCGGTAGGCCTCTCGCACTGGTAAAGCACAGTATTATATGCAGGGCCATGGAGCGGAGAAGGTACCATGAGAGGGCTAAGAATGACCCAGGCTAGGTGAACCTATTGTAGCCCACGGGCCGTGCGCCGGCTTTTCTGATGTGTTTGCTTTGCAGCGTCGGCTGGCGCTGGACAGCAACATACTAGAAAAAGACTTCGCACTGCTGCCCGTGAGCTGCCATTTTTTGCGGCTAGACCCTTGCAAGACTAAAGCTAATACACGCATAGTGCTGACGCTTGTGCTATTTGAACTTTCCAATTATTTTGTGCTTGTAAGCTAGCCACAACAATGATCGTAGTAATGCTATCAGGTGAGATCACCGCTGATCAGGGCTGTTCGTAGAAGAAAGGACTGGCGCTAGGCGTCAACCATACAGCGCTCGTTCACTGAGGTAACTGCAGTTGCGGCTGTGCAATCTACTTTCGCGGTCTTCTGACGTATGAGAATAAAGACTAAACTTTAATACTGAAATTTTGGTTCAATATACCCGTGCACAATGATGAATGAAGGTAAATTTGGGTAAAAAGACAGCAATTTTTGGTCTTGGGCTTTCCTCAGGGCATTCGATGCAAGGAGCATGGCAGTACACAAGAGCATGGTGCTTGGTTGTGTTGACAGGAATTAGAAATGATTGGACATTCCAATTCACCAGTCAATCAGTTACACTCAGCCGACAGAGTATATGAGATTCATTGAACATGGCATGGATGTAGAAAGAGATCTCTTGCGACCTCCATGCCATCCACTCTGTCGGTTGAGTGTCGCTGATTTACTGGTGAATTTGAATGTCTGATTGGTCATTTCTAATTCTCGTAAACACAACCGTTGTATTAGCTTCATGCTGGCGTGTATCTCCATTCTCCTTGCCTCGAACGCCCCGAGTAAGTCCAAGATCGAGAATAGCCGTCTTTTACTCAAATTTACCTTCATCCATCATTGTGCATGGGTTTATTGCACCAAGATTTCAGTAGTAGTTTTCTTTCTTTATTCTCTTAACTGTAACTGTGTAGACCGCGAAAGTTGGCTGCACAGCTGACGGACTGCAGCGGCCTCAATGAACGAGCGTTCTGAGGTTGACGTCTGCCGGGCTACGAACAGCCCTGATCAACGGTGATCTCACCTGATAGCAATACCACAACCATTGTTGTGGCTAGCTTACTAGCACAATGATAGACCGGAAAGCTCAAATGCACTTGAATGGCACAAGCGCCCCAGTACTATGCGTGTATTAGCGTTAGTTGTCTTGCCAGGGTGTAGCTGCAAAAATTGCAGCTAACTTGGCGGCCGTGCATGGTCTTTTTCTATTGACGTGTTCCTGTGCAGCGCCGGCCCGCTAAGCTTACAGGCCGGCGCTGCAAAGCAAACCTGTCAGAAAAGGCAGCGCACGGCCCGTGAGCTACAATAAGTGCACCTAGCCTGGATCATTCTTAGCCCTGCAATGGTACCTTCTTAGCTCCATGGCCCTGCATACGATACTGTGTTTGCCAGAGCGGCACGACAGGCCTACCGCCTCTCGTCCAGCACCTTATAACGCCAGGAACGCACAGCTAGCTGGACTACTAGGGTTCTTTTATGGTCTTGTGAAACACACAAGCCCTGCTCTGTGCAGCAGTGTGAACGCAACGTCTTTTATGTACATCCATTTGCGACCAACAATATATGAACATTTGGAAGTCGCTATCATGTTTCGTAAAAGGAGATGTATATATAAATTCCCGAGTCCAGCTGTGTGAAAACGAGACTATATATAAATTTTGCAGTTGTATTACGTGTATATAAAATTTTGCAGTTGTATTACGAAAGTGAAGCCATATATATATATATATATATATATATATATATATATATATATATATATATATATATATATATATATATATATATATATTATATATATATATATATACACGAAGTATACAGATGTCCCCGTGGGAAATTATAGTGCTCAATGCTAAAGCAGAGCGTTAAAAATAAACAGATTACTTCAAGCACAAAGTAATGAAATCTATTACTTAAGTTTCATGCATCTTGCAATCCTCAGATAGAAGTGAAAGGATTACTAGCTCGACACTCTTACATATATCATTGGACGAACCATTCTATTTGTAGGTGGTGTTAAATATCGATAAATAATATTTGTTTGGTGGCGACATTTTGAAACCAACTCAGACCATTTGTTTAACAGTGTAGATTTGTCAGCATTGATCATGTGCAGCTTTTCTGATATACAAAGATTACATCGCTAGTTCATGTTACTGTAGCTCAATGCTTTATCAATGATTGACCATGACATGTTAAAGACTTGGCCCTTATTTCTTAAATTTCATACAAATTTTGACAACTCGGTGTCGTTTTTGTGTCTCTCGTTACGGAACGATTTCACTTGGTTAGTGTAGCGCGTCATGAAGGTGTTATCAGTGAGGCCGATGTAATTAAGCCTCTCTCCGTTGTCCTTCGTTGATACTTTGGCCTTGTACACCTCGCCTTTGACTTGACAGTTACCCTTCAAGGGGCATGCCGACTTTACCTTGCAATTACAATCAGCTGGTTGGTCCTTTGGTTGTTCTCAGGAGATTTACCTCTTATTATGCGATTTGATTATACTTGCCATATTCTTCATACAGCTATAACTCACTTTAATTGTGTTTCTGTGGAAGATCTTGTAAAGTTTAGACCCCTTTTGAAAATATTTGTCAACAAGTTGAAGAAATTTCCTGTTTCCTGCTGATCGATGTTAGTTTCCAACTAACTATATAAATATATATATATATATATCCTAGTTGTTCCATCTCTGAAATAAAGGTGATTGTATAAATAGTTGTTTCACATTTTGGCGCCTCGTACGATCTGTGCTTGTGCACGCAGACGGCAAATAAAGAACTTTCTTTGTGGTGCCATTACAGAATGTGTTGAAAGTTTAAACACCAAAACATACTATAGAGATTTTTTTATGAACATATGAAGATTTGTTCCAGCTGACAACAAAAATATCTAACAGGTACACTGTACATCAAGTGCGATTACCTCCAGTTTTCTGTCTAGTCAGGCTCACCCCATGTCGATGACCATAATCAATAACTGAGTGGGTTACTTTGGAATGTTTATGATACCTAAAGAAATCGTGTTTGTAGATTTTTTTCACGCAACATGTCTGCCTCACTGTAGCTTCTAGGTCGCATAAAGATATTTTTGAAACAAAATACATATAAACCAATGTTGCGGGCATAATATGCCATACTACATGCAAAACCTGTCTATGTTTACTCTATCTTACGTGTTATTTATTTTTTCTCAATGTGTGTTTGTTCGTTCTATTTTAATCGCCTCGCTGCGACGATTATAAATGGTGAAAATGATACAAAACACGAATATATCATGATTTTAGCTGTGAAATTTATGTTTACTCTCTGACTCGCAATCAGTGTCAACGTAGACATATGTACTGATATAGGCACTGTTCGAAATTAACGTGAGACCCGCGGTCCGAGACCATCTTTTTCCCGAAGGACGGACATGCGGGTGGTCCTTGTGATCGACCCGGATATACTGAATCACTTATGTTGCCCTCTATTCTAATATCTAGTCAATTTTATAATGAAATAAACTTTATTTCCCATCCCCTCCACCTTTTAACACGGCGAAACATCGTGCGAAACGTTTGACCCTGTTAGGTCAGGGTGCAAGAGGTCTTGAACTTTCAGTCTATACCAGCAGCACAACGCATTTCAAAACAGCGTGCACCATTAGTTAATATCGCTCGTTCCTATCACTTTAAATACATAACTTTGCATTTTTTATTTACCTTTTCACTAGCATTGTGGTTTTTTCCACCCTTCAATGCGAATAGAAAATGACGCAACGAACCGCTCAAAAAAATTTGCTTTGCAGGATTTCCAAGACACTCGTCTTATATACTGAGCCAGCATGGTGGTGCTATCATGTACGTACAGACAGGCGGAACCAATGACAGGAAGCCAGTGCAGTAACGCCCTGTCTTGTGAGCATTTTACCTCGAAATGTCTCTCACGTAGATTCTCGAAATCTGCTGATAGAGTCGACGAGCGACGAGTACGAGAAATAGCAGAACCAGCAGATGAAACAACCAACCAACTGCATGATCCACTCTATGGTGATATTTAGCGACGCGCCGAGGCGACGCACTTCAACGGATGGAGGTGAACCATGACAGAGAGAGACGGGGCCAGGCGGGTTGCAGACATTGATGTCCGAGGTAGGCAATGTGACATTATTAATTCTGATGCAAATTTCATGCCTCGAAGAAAGACTCGACGATGGAAAAAGTGTCTACAGAAATGGCTACAGAGGTTTCAAATATGTGTAAACCTAAAAGAAGTACGACCAACAACACATGTCAACAATGCCTATGGTTAACCTTCCAGTCGGCAAACTAATACACGGACTGATTACGTAACGAGTGAACTAACGATAAGAACCAGTAGTTTGGAATACAACCATCCAATCAGCAACGAAAATACGGATCTATGACTTTTGATTTTTGATGAATGTATTTTCTGGTTTTTAGAAAATTACCCTTTTACACATAAGGTTAGTTCTCTGGACTTGTATGCAAACAAGACAAGTTTCTTCCTTTGAAGTGTTGTTTTTGTTGTATTGATGAAGTGCTGTTGTATTCTGTTATTATGTGATGTGGTACGCATACAGAAGTTAGGTTGTTTTGTTGTATCTCTCTTTAGTTGGCTAGCAATACCACTGCTAGTGATCCGTAAGGGACACAATGGTGCTGATTGGTAAAATGGCCTGAGGAATCGATTTTAGAGATGTCGCGACATTGAGGTTTATTGAGTTATTTTCGATGTTTTTGAAGTTGCTTGATGATATTTTTGTGTTGCTTTGCCTTTGTTGTTTGTTTTGATGAAGATTTTTGGAGATAGAAAGACACTTGCATCTTGGAAAATAGTTGCTATTGCTGCAGTCTAGTGATGCCTATTTGTCATTGCTATGGCAACCCTACGCCATTTACTTTAATATTAGGATCCACCTAACAAAATTTATCACCCTAATCAATGTCCGCCACCTTAATGTTCTTAACACATCCTCAACTCAGATAATATCTTACTAATGTTGTATGTCTTATATTCGAATGATTTTACGCGATTCTTTATTTGAATTTGTATGGTAGCTGAACTTGGAGTTCGTAGTCAGATGTTTTTCATTAGCATGTTACCAAGTATATTGACACTTTGATATTAGGATATCATTGATTCTGTAATTTTCATGGTACAAGAATTTCTCATAAGACTTCATGCTAACTTTTAAGATATGTAATTTATGCGCATTTTAACCAGACTGCCTTACAATTACTGTAGATTATTTCATTTCAAGTGAATTGCAATTGTCAGCTGTAGCCATGCTCCGTCACTCGCTTTGACCAGCGAGGGCGTTGTTTATTATATTACCATTCTAGACCCGGAGTTCCACGTTGTCATCCGGTAGTAAAGATTTAAAGTGGTGCTACAACCAACATCTTGGTGTGTCAGACTACGAGCGCGACAATTGGTGCGTAAATTTTTCTTAGCGCATTTGTTTTAAATGCAGTCAGTTTGCCACGGCGTCGACGATTCAAACGAAACTTTGTAGGTCGTGTAATTGCCTTTTTTGTAGTTAAGAATTTATTCAACAGAATGTCTGACAATAACACCTGACCAGTACATAGGCCCAGGGCCCATACAAATGGTTAAAATATCCACTTTGACAAATGAGGAACACGTTTCGGGAAAGGTGTCAAAACTTTGGGCTGATGCAACATTTGTGAATAAACATCGTGAACACTAGAATTAGATATGTTTTAGAATCCTAACGAGGCCATTTTCTTTGTGGGAACAGATGGAATACAAAATAATTCTTTCATAGGATTGCCGCCCCCGATTTCACTTTAGATGCATTTGCCGTTACAGAACGATTGCATGTGATTGGCGAAGCGCGTCCTGAAGGTGTTATCAGTGAGGCCGATGTAAACTTTCTCCATGTTGTTCTCGTTGATAATTAACGGTCAATCACTCTGGAGATACTATTAATCCGATCGAGTTGAAGTTTTGATACACTGAATGCCATCTCTGCGTATCAGACGTACGGATTCGGTCACGTGGACATGTAAGTCATTGTCTCGCGTAGTCCCGACGCCGACGCAAGTTGGCCATTTGCTGGCAAAAGAGGTAATTTTAGTTACTCAGTATTTTCAAATTTTATTTATATATTTATTTTATATATTTATTTATATATTTTATTACATAAATGCAACGAAAAGATCAAGAGAGTTGTTCATATTCTAGGTGTTGTAAAAGCTTAAAATATCACAATTTTCGATCTCGGCAGACCCGAAGGTTTCGTTCAATGGCACCAAGACTACCTCTGTCATTGGATGCTTGTGACGACAACACTGCCGTTGACCGGTCTCCGCTGGTGTCAACTCGTCAATATCTATCCTGTTCGTCAATGTATAAGTCTTACCGACTTTGATGTTTGCAGAGACACATATCCCGATCGTAGACGCCTTAAAATGTTTGTCTGACTCATTTGACGGAAACTCTGTTTTGTTGTCGACTTTCGATAAGCATCCACAGCGCTGCTCTGCAGAGTTCAGACTACAGCTGGCAGGATGTCGTCGCCAGCCCTACGATTTCATCGATAATTTTCGGATTTCACTAGACAAAATGCTTGATATGCGCTTCGCATATTGATGTATATTGATGTATATGGAACAGAATACTAATTGCATGTACAGCGTATATCTTTGTATATGGAACATTCCATACGTTGATGTGCGTAGCGTATTTCTATGCAGATCATGAGTATATGTAATGCAGATCTTTGCAATCTAAGTGTACACTGTAGTTTTGCACTTTATTAGCAAACGTACTGTATACTGAACGTATTTGACACGTGTACAGAATCAGTATATGTGTATATATTGTTGTATATCAATATATTCTATAATGAAAAGTGAGTGTTGTGGGTGATCCATACATGTTCAAAAGCCTAGTACAAGAGAGTAAGGAAACTCGACCATCTTAAACCCGGTCAATAACTTTACAAGTGTTGTACAAACACCTGCTTCATGACACAAACCAGGGATTTGCAATATTAACGTATCCTTATTTAGTTAATTATGTATTGTAATGACATGAACGTTTAAATTCAAATTTGAATAGTTCTAAGGAAGTGTACAATATGACATAAAAATCGTGCTACGAAAGTACGAAATGTAATAATCTAAAAACATTATATTAATAATACATTGTCAACAATATATCGCCAGAAATGAAAATGCTGTGTGCATTATGTTATGTGCCAACACATTTTCTAACGATAGCTATATCGACAAAGGGATCATATCCATTTCTACCGTGACAGGCAAAAAATTAAAACAAATCACTCCAACTTTGCCAAGAGAAATAAAGATCGCGATGTAAGTCAGGATGTTTCTAAGCTGAAGTACACAGTCAAATAACTCAGTTTCGATATTACTCTACGTACTCTTATTGCGATTATTAGAACAAGAATCAAGATCTATAACGAACATAAATATTATCAATGATAGTATAAATAAGTCCAATTTTGATTATCTTATGATACACCAAGACACGTTTATTATTCATTGGTCGGAAAGTCAGACCTTATACTTTGCATTCTCAATTTCAAAATGCAGTCATTAATACTCTATAGTCACTAAATTATTAACGATGCGTTTCTTTCACTTTTGAACTTATCAGCTGATATTACATATATCACATATTGTAACGACCTATTTGCATTTGTTCGTTTTTAAAGACAACATCCTATGTTAAAGGTAATGTATTTGCAAAGAATGGTTTGAACACTCTTTTAGCGTTTTGCTGGCCATTTAATGTTTTTTTATGAGCTTGACAATATTTTCAATTAAACATGCTGTAAATCATTTGATTATGTAGGAGAATATGGCAAACTATTCTGTTGGGAGGCTAATAGAACATCATCATACCACTGTTCTGCGAGGAAAGGGTGGCTTTGGTAAAAAGACAAGTCTGCTGCATACCTGGCTTTTGATTAATTACAGAACACACATCTCTATTATTTTAAGTACACGTAATGTATTTGATGTCCGATATTTGTTTGTCAACAAACCGTCTCAAATGATTCATAATGATTCATAATCATGATTGATAATGATTCATAATTAAGGATTGATTTTCTTGTTGATTTCCTGTTTTATAAACTATTTATTCGCTAATGTGGACCTTGTCTTTCGGTTATCTCTTTAAATATAGAATCGCTAAGAAATGTTGTTTCTTACCTGTTGAAAGTTCAATATCTTATTTACGATATCATCTGTATGACATACAGGGTATACATATTAGTAATCTGCAAATTCGACTTCTGCGTGACGGTGTAATGACTTACTTTACAATGCAAATAATTTCACGTCAAGAAATTCCTTATGAACAATAGATAACTTTAAGTGATGACTATTTACCAAAAATGTATTTTTTTCCAAGCATGGCTGAACAGCATGCATTGTTCGTGCGCAGTTTTGGTTACTAAACATTGTGATGACTCTCTTTATAACTGTACGCAAATAACTACTCTACAGATTGTATATAGGAAGTGTCTTATGGTATGGATTCTGTTGTTATACTTACTAAATTTTATAACACATCACACTTCTATAATGATGAGAGCACGACAAATAAAGACTAAGTAGAATGAAATGATAAGTAAGTTTAGAGAGAAATCAACCAAAACTTAGGGTAGCAGTTTCACGCCAGCAGGTGTATAGGCAGTGCTTAGGTTAATATCATGAGAGGCGCCGTATCCTAAGAAACAGAGATCATTCACTTTGACGTCAACTTCGCAGAAATTGCGTAACGCGTACTATTGCTCCTCTCGCCCACTAACCTTGTTAATTGTTCCAACAAGAGTTAATCTGTATACCCGGATTTTTCACCATGTAATAGTTTTCATCGCTTTTCTTCCGGGGAATAGCTAGCGAAGGAACATTTTGATACAGAAACAGAGTAGTTGCTTAAAGATTCCAAAGATAACGCATTTCTTTTTAGCTCACGTGTTTACACACGTCACTAATTTCATAGCAATGTCTGTCTTTCTCTCCGTGTGTTTGTCTGTCTGTCTGTTTACCTGTCTGTCTGTCTGTTCACGCGATAACTCAACAACGCCAGAACAGATGCAAGTCGTATTTGGTAGACAGGTACCATGCGCTAAGTGCAAGAACTGATTAGATTTTGGTTAGTGTGGCTTGCATGTTAATGAAATTATGCAATATCATTTTTCCATACAATGTTTTCCCTATGGGGACAGTAATCATAGTGTCGAAATACATACAATGCAAGGTCCGAGGTACATGAATATTCCACATTGATTAAGGGTCATTAGCATAGAATTTTAATACCGAAACAAGCTCATTAATGTAATCTGCACATTTGAATATCATTATACCTCGCATCTTACATAATAGTCGAAATATATCAAGAAAAACTGCACAAAATTTCATGAATCTTTTCACAGATGACAATCTCAGAACATTATGATGATACTGTGAGTTTCATGTCAATTATCAGCTCATTTGTATATTTAATGAACTTTTGAAATTAGTGACAAAACTCTGAAATTCCTGCACCAAAGTTGATGATACATGCAACATTTATTGATCTGATATCTAACTCTACAGAGAAGGATTAGGCAGTGTCAAGTTAATACATAGCTCACTTGCATATTTTTTGATGTTCTGTAATTATCATATAAGTCCAATATCACCGTGGTGTTAAGCATTCAGTAATGTGAAGTAAATTAAGGGTTCATTTGCATATTAATGAACTTTGTAATTAGGTATATTACTCTGAAATTACGGCACGAAATACAGGGAAACCTGCTACAGATATTGATCTGATAAATATGTAATCGTGCTATGAAACAATGAACAGTGTATCATTACAAATTTATGGGTTTGTTGGTGAGTTCTTGACTTATTTGATTTCACCTTCAAGGCTTTTTCGAGTACAGTATACACACTTTTTATCTTGTATCGTATTGTTTCTATACGCAGGGGCAAAATTCCAAATACGAATAGAACATACAGTTACCGGGTACAACTGTTGAATGTACACAATTGTTTTCTCTTTCTTAAACTCTGTTGAATGATTTGTATGTAAATAATTCGGTTGACTATTTACTTTGCTTTGCCCAGTCATTAATTCTTTCGGCTTCAACTTTATTCTTTAGGGTAGCGACACACCTACATTGACAAATGTTTTCAGTCCGCATTTTCGCATGAGAGAGGAGGTTACACATCCGATATGTTGCAGGTTTTTTTTATCTCGGTTGGAGAAGACTCAAGGAAGTTTGCTGATTTTTGAAATTTTTAATTTATTCAAAAATGCGTGCTTTTTTAAGACGTTCATGATCGGACCATTAGGGGACGACTGCATTAACTAGGATGGTACCTGAAACCCGAGATGCTGCCTGTCAACTTGGGTGACAAACAGAAGACTTTTAATCCCTAAGGTGTGAATGTTCCATTGTTATGTTTATCTAATCCAGCTGGTGCTATTGTAGTGCCATTGTAGGAAAGGCAGGTCTGTGAAATTGATCCTCTAGGAAGTAGGGTATTCCTAAGTTAATGGAGCCTTCCCGTAATGCGAACATGTACTGCCCCATTTATTTCACCATTACAACTTCGCCGATTATACCTTCTACACCATTAACGCCTGTTAATCACATGCGAAAAGCGCCACCTGTATGTATTTCGTGGTGAAGTGTAAATGAATTAGTTTGCTCACGGTATTAGGCGATGAGGGGATTATGGATGATAAATTTTTTGGCAATCATTATGGCATTGTGGTCCATAATATGCTCAAAAACTGTGACTGACCCTTACCTCCATGGGCTGACCAAAGTCTCTTGCTTGGTGGTGGGACTGTTACAGTAAAAAGATCGATACCGGTTTTGGCCCTGCAATGCACGAGTGCATATTCACTTGAGCATATGGACCTAGACGAGGCAACGGCATATACAGTAGTACAACGTATCGGTGTAAGATTGCGACTCTGACGGCACTAGCGATGGTCCGCATCATATCGTATTTCAAGAGAAAATTTACTCGGCATATTTCCATGGACTTTTTCCAAATTTTTTAAATTATATCTAACCTGCACTTATCGTGAGGGCTTACATCCCAACCGTAAAATTCTAGTAAAGTCAGGTCTTCATCTAAGTGACGCATTCAGGTGCGCAATTTTACTGTTGCTACAGAGTGTCGATCGACCTTGTTCTGCTGTGAATGCTAAAATACTTCCCCGAGCATAGCATCAATAACTTGCAATGTAGTGAAGTAACATCGCAGGAAGATTTTATTTTACTGCTATTCGGATGCTGCACACAGTGTGCTTTTCAAAACTTAAAATCCGTCCGCTATCTATAGTCAATTGGCACTGTATTTCAACGTTTTGACTTCAGCGTTGGATGTGCCATAGACAATCAAGACGCCCTACTGTCTATGGCTGTGTCATGGCAGATTATTTGCAACATGGTGGAGTGTTAGCAAGCGATGAAGCAAACGCTTATTCTACTGTTCACCGTATCCTTTCCCCAAAACGACAACTAGGCAGATTATTTATTTCAACGTTTCAAATTTCCATGTGATTAAGACAAAGTGGACGCAATCAATATTTCTAATACTTTTTTGGAACTGCTAGGCTATGATCACATGACCCAATCATCACTAGTTTCCTGAACGATCTCTTGATATTATTGTAGTGTATCATTATGAAAATTTCACTTTATAGGACAATGTTGAATTCTTTTTTTTTCTTTTCAAAAAACTTAGAAATAAAGATAGATTATTTTTACCATGTGTACACGTCAACGGGATGCTGTTGTATAGCAGGAGCGGAGATTTAAACCCATAATTTTGATTCCCACTTATGGCAGTGGGCCACGCATGTCTTCTAATCTGAATAAAACATTGTGTATCTTCAGAACGGCACTGCTTCACACCATACTGTCTATGTCTCTGTTCACACTGGCGAGATCGTCTTTGTCTCGAGACTAGGCGAACCTGGAAGTTGACAACGCAATGAACTTCGGATTCCCGTTTCTTCCAGTGATTGTCATTCTGAATTTTTTTTCGCAATGGAACAACCTATAAAACCTTTCGACCAGTAGTTGCCATTTGCATAAGTTAGGAAATAGCTAAAGGTAAACAGACAGACATAGAGGTAGAAAGATAGATTCTCTGAGTGACTGGGACTGTGTAATGTAGAGACACAATCCCTCTATCCACCATAGAGGGACTGTGGAGAAAGGAAGCAATCGTTGTTTGCTGCGTTCGTTTAGTGACGTTTTAAAATCGAAGGAGACGCTACACCAAGAGAACCAAAATACAAACACTAATGTAGAAATGGAAATTCGAACTTTATGGTCATTGGTTTTGCCATACAATGAAATGATTATAATGTGACGTATATGCCTTTGAAGGCACGTCTGCAATAAAATTAGAGTGGGGTTATTGGCATTGATCGCATTCAAAGGCAACTCCCATCCTTGTTTTTGTGAAAATGGTCTTCCTTCTGTGACAGTCACTCTTATTGTGTTTAGCTCAGCATTTTGAACTTAGCATTTTGAGCAATTTAAAAGGCGAACGAAGTCCTCGCTTGTAGCGTTTATGCCAGCATAAACCATGGAGGTAACAATGTGAATGACAGCTCTCCAAACATACGCTAATCACTAACAGAAGAATAATTTCGACACGTTTTCATGCTTCATTAATCCATTGATGTCCATCAAATGTTGTTTCAACAAATTTCGCAATGTTTTGGTCGCATTATTTAGGCAAAAATTGATCTAAGCTTTCGCAAGGGGAGGTAGGCAAACCAAGTGATCCACTGCCGTCCGTTGGATTCAAAATTATGGCGGAGTGACCGTGGTCTAATGACTAGTTTAGTAAATACCGTAGTCATAAACGTTCGTCTTACCCTTTAAGCTCTTTAGTCAAGCAAATACTGAGAGCTCAAACACAGTGTGGATGGACTGTGGTCCAAAGAACCCGGCCCCCTCTTTAGTACCAGCGTAAGAAATTTATACTGAGTCTTTAAACTCGTATTTTTATATTATTTATTCGAAAATTATTTTATACCTACACTTGGAGTATTTTCTACTGACGCAGGCCTTGTCTGATTCAAAACATTTGATCTATCGATTGTGATTAGCGAGGCTACATGTAGATGCGATGCACCCGAGTCAGATACACAGACAATGTTTCTGTCTTTCTCGTGGGGTGAGGTGAGGTGAGGTTAGGTATGGAGTATACAGCTGCAGCTATGTCATAAGTCCGGGCCGAAACCAGGAGTTATGCTCGTAAAATAGTCAAAGCAGTCAATACAGCAGTCGCCAATCGAGCGAAGTCTTTACTTCCCGGTCTATGGAAAGCCGTAGCTGTCTTAAGTGAAGTAAAATGATTATTTAATATGCATTTGTTATATAGTGATGCACAATTGTTATATAGTGATGGGCATTTGTTATATAGTGATCTGCATTTGTTATATGATGATGGGCATTTGTTATGTAGTGATTGGCATTTGTTACATGGTAGGCCCTAATGCGTATTTTTTATGCGGTGATGCCGGTTTGTTACATAGTGATGCACATTTGTTGTATGATGGTGCATATTTGGTATATAGTGATGGGCATTTGTTATATAGTGATGAATACTTGTAATATCATAATGAGCATTTGTTATGTTGTGATGGGCATTTGTTATATAGTGATGGGTACTTGTAATATCATAATGAGCATTTGTTATGTTGTGATGGGCATTTTTAAAATTATGATGGGCATTTTTTTATTTTGCGACCGGCATTTGTCATATTGTAATGTTTATTCCTCATATTGTGATGTATATTCCTCATATTGAGATGTATGTTCGTTATATTATGATGAGCATTCTTTATATGGTGATGTGGATTCAATATGTTGTGATGTGAACTTTTCATTCTGTAATGTGGACCATACAACGCCTATTTTTGAGATGCGAATAAATATTTGTGTATTCAAGAAATGTTTAGAATAATGAAACTCAATTTCTAAACGGTAGCTTAGCAAATGATACAATATCATGTAACTAAGAATTAGGTATATCACCACCCGGTACGTTTAAATAACTGAAATTATAACCACTCGTAATATAACATCGTTGGCCTAGTATAATTTTTACAGTACCAATGCAACCGGGGTTAAAGCTGCAACATTCAATCCGAGGTTCTCGCATTAGTGGAGTTCTCCTCACAGTCAAACACTTGGCCAGTACGATGTTTGATTTCTATAAATTAATTACACAAACTGATCTCAACCTTTTGTCACCTTTTGCTAATACTGCAAACAGAGTTAATACAACATTTGATTTACGGTCGGTTCAAATCGCCAACGGGCATTGATTCCCCACCACCAACGCTCGAATTTCCTTTAAAATCGTCTTCCAGCCGCGGTAGAATTTGAATATAACCACAGAGCTCGATCGGCAACAGCTTCGCGCTGACCACTTGGCAGTCTGTCTGCATTTTTGCGGCCGGAGATAACTAAAAATTGGCATTTCTGTAGCGTGTGCGCGCGTGTTACCTGTTCGGTGTCAATTACACATTGAATGCCGCCATAGCTTCGCGTCTTTTTAAACCGGTGTGCGGGGTATAAAAGGCCCCTAACTTATTGAAAATTCATAATGGCGCTTGAGTGACAACTGGCAATAGCTAGGTAGACCGCTCCGTGAAAATCGGCCTAAACGATTCTCAAACATATATTATTGGCATACCATGAACATAGACTGTTTCATAAACACCTAGGCCATACAGGTATCTGCAAAGTTTCACAAAGTTTTTTAAAACTACGACGATTAGGGGAAAAATCGCTTTCTGAACAAAGGCAATGGCCCTCAGGAGACAGTCGTTCCATAATTCAAACAATTGTCAATCATTCGGTGACGCGCAGAGGCGTAAACTGGTCAAACATTTGCTGTGCATACGAGAACAATTACGATGTAAACAAACTATATGTAAACTTAGAGTTATATCAGTGGGCGAAGGATGAAAACTTTCTGTTGCCATCAACTCTTTTGCTAGCGTTTATGGTGCAATGACATCACGAAAGTGAACCATTTTCAGACGTGACTTAGCAAGAGGACTAGTCAGTAAGCTTACCCGTAGTACGATGTTTTCTAGCGAAAAGCGCGTAAGCAGAGTCCATAGTTTGCACTGAGAATGGCATCGAAAATAACCATCAAAACATGGCGGTAGCCTCCATGATCAATTTAATTATTGTCAGTCGAAGAGATCCACGTTTTTAACAACTTCCCCTTCAAATCTACGGCCGAACTTGATGGTACTGAACAGTTGTTTGGGATATATATGCTGGCCCCGAAAACGGCCGCATGTACACGTGTTTTACACGTGGAAATGACATGTCGTGTTTGGAGGGCTGGTACTAGTAAAGTTTTGACGTACCGATTATCCCAGTTACATTTGGACTTCTGTGATGAGAATTTAACAAAAATTGTAAGATATTTGAACAGTTGAAACATTCAATCTTTCAGTTCAAGATGAGCAAGTAAGCGCCATCACCCATTGTAAACGCTTTAGGATACGCGTGTCTGAGGACAGCTCATTGTTTCCGCGCTACATCGTAATAATATTTCGTCAAAACCTCGACTTTAATTCCTTCAATAACCATGGAGGTAGAAAAAACAGGAAGAAAGACGGAGGGGAACCCAGTCTGTCATTGATTCCAGTTGAAGGTTAACAAACGTTTCGAGCAAACTTGCAATTGCTCCGAAAATAAACATAACTCGTGATAATTTTCGATATCACCCCGCCGCCAAGCAACCGAGCAACTGACCGCGATCGCTATTACAAATATCGTGATACACGAGATTCAAGGAAGTCTCGACCCTTCCGTGAATTTCCTTTATTTTTTGCGATCGGTCATGACGTCGCCGTTTACCTATTTCCTACCATTTTCCTGACGTGTTCCTTTTCCTTCCTAGTTTTTCTTTCTTTCTTTTTTCTTTCGAGTATTGCCATGGCATAACTGAAACGAACCGGGAAACGAAGGCTGCAGTGTACGTACCCAAGCCTGAGTGTAATTTGAGAGCAAACAGATTACGCAGATAATGCGAACGATCGCAACCGTTGCCAACAGACTCATTATGCAGAGCCATGCCCCAAAACGCCCACCCAAACTTGGCACTAATCCTGATCCCGGTCCATTTCGAGCCGGGCTTTAAAGGGAGGCTCCGCCTTTAAGAAAGCGTCCTCTGAGAAGCCGGAGACCCGGCGCAATCCCAAGGAAGGACGGTCTGGCGAAGTTGTGTGTTTGATTTTCACGGTCTGATCGGTTAAAGTTACATGAAGCTGCAATAGTTGTAGCCGACAGGCTGTGCGCCGTTTTTTCTGCCTTGTTTGCTGTGTAGCGCAGCGCCGGCCCGTACAGCGCTACACAACCACCGCCCGGCTACACAGCGAACTCGGCAGAAAAAGCCAGGGCACGGCCCACAGGCGACACTGACTGCAGCTAAGTTACAGTTACCCAAGGAATTTGCAACGATAGCAACAGGACCGTTGAGGATTCTGAACTCCTGAACAATTTTGCTGGGCATATATTGCACGGCCATCTAGTGAGTGAATAGAAATGAATGACATGAACTTCGATTACCGTAGGCCTACATGTAAGACCTGGGTAAAGACATGGCTAGAGTTTTATTTTTCATTAACAGACTTGCCACTAATCATCGTGAACCCTTTTATTATTTAATCATTATCATCATTTGTAGTAGCATTAGTTTTATTGCGGAGTGTTTTTATATCAATGTTTTGGATATCACAGTATGCGACAATACTCTCAAATTTTGATCACACGGACGGATATATTGTAGTTTACAGACGTGTACTAGCTTGACCGGAAGAGAACCGGAAGTTGTTCCTGTGCACGTATACTGAACCGCCAGGCTATTTCGCTTCATTGGCCGACGTGTTGTTGTAGATTAACGGCTTGTAGCGTAACTTTTGCATCGGCCAATTTGACATCCGTGTATTTAGGCCAAGATGGTTTGGCCTAAAAGAAAACACATGCAGGTTTTGCAGCATAAGGCTTAGGCGACTCATGGGTGTACGAACTTCACACAAATTCGTCAATGTTTCTGTGCAAATTTTTAAGATCTAAATATCGACAGATATGCTGCAGCGTGTACTTTTGTGGTTTATTGCTAAGGGTATAGAGTTTGGTCCCGATCTATGCTGCAGATGAAAAATAAATATCACTTTGCAATGTCAGTCTTTTTCATGTCCGGATTTTCTTAATAGAAAGACAATAGTCACTATGGCAACAGGGCGGGCGTAAACTGTTAGACTCTGGTTGAGGAGGGGAGACAAAAACATTCAGTCATACTGAAAACTTTTCTATAATTTGTTCATGTTCTTGGAATGGCATGACTTTTTAATAGTGTGAGAGGGGAAGTGACTAATTAAGTTAAAAGGGGTTACAATGACCACCCGGCAATTCTAGTGGTAGAAAACGAAAACTCCTAACACGTCTCTCACTCTCTGTCCAGTTTCATATCATTGAACTTGTAATATGACAGCAATCTTCCAATGTCGTTCATAGTTCAAAGTCTGCCCTGTTGCCATGGTTCAAATTCTTGGGTAATTGTCTCTGATCAGGCGGGAAATCCGCACACGATTTCCCTAGACAGTCAGTCCTCCTCGGGATAATAAACTAATGGCCTCACAGAGGGTACCGCAAAATAATATACTAGGCCTACAGTACTATAGAATGCTGGTATTTTCAACCAATAATATACTTAGTGCTGATAAACCAATTTCTTAGTTTGACATTTTAAAATAAAGTGTCATGATTCAAAAATTACTTATCCAACAAAATATTTTGAAACTCACGAATCAAAGTTTACAGTCACCGTTATCACGAAGATTCCAAATCGCAATATAAAGAGCCAACATGGCAAAAAGACAATCACACATCAGAACTTGACATAACATATCCACATCTCAATTAACGATGGCAAATCACCATATAAAATCTAAATTATAGGATGATGAATGATCATCACAACAAAACAAATGCACATTACCAATCACAGTATAAAAATATTCATCATAATATAACAAATGTCCATCACTATATTATAAATGCCAATCAAAATATTACAAATGCCCATCAAAACATATAATAAATGGCCATCATCATATAAAAATGTTCATCACTAAAAAATGAATTCCCATCACTATATAACAAATGCCCCTCACAATATAAAAATGCCCATCACCATATAACAAACGCACATCACTACATAACGAATGCCCATCACCATATAACAAATGCCCATCACTATATAAAAATGCCCATCAACCTATAAAAAATTGCAAATCTCCATATAACAAATACCCATTACCATATAACCAAAGCCCATCACCATATAACGAATGCATATTACCGTACAACAAATGCGAATGACCATATATAATATGCGCCATCACTATATAATAGTCGCGCCAGCGGCTTACTGACTACGTATGCGCAGATTCATAATATAATATACGAGTAACCGGAAGTGTACTTTACATTCATGGGCGTCACCATGTTTATATGAGTACTCGTAAATAAACAAATACGAAACGTGCAAATTATTATTTTATAACACGCCATTTGTAAAATCCATCTTTTTTATTAGCCAGTAAGTTTTATTATGCACCTTGTCGCTTATACGAAACATCGTTAATATCACGCACAAAAAATAGAAAAAAGGAGAAAACTGTCGTGCATACGAATGGGGCATACGCAAAAAATGCTGGGATTGAATTTTAGAAAAGCGCCGCCTGTGTCAATAAGTAGATTCAAAAATTGCCAGGTTTTAGACGGAAGGCGCGCTATAGTTTCAGCTTGCAAGTGGAAATGGGGCAGTGCGGTTACCATTGCAATGATAATGATTGCATAATAGGCTGTTATCATGGTAATAATTATCAATTTTTGTCCAACACTTTTACACGTTATAGAAAATCTATACCTGCACTGCTGCGGGGTTTGACCTCGAGTACGTACGTGAACTGCTTTATCAGAGGGAAACTGGGCATAGTTGTCATATAAACGTTTATGAAGTAACAATTAATTATATTTTATAATGAATCAATACAAATAACATTGCCAATCTTAACCCCTGGCGCGACACAAAGGGCTGAACCCTATATAATAATATTATATCGGGCTCAGCCCTTGGTGTCGCGCCAGGGCTTAAGATTGGCAATGTTATTTGTGTGATTCATGATAAACTGTAATTGTTACTTCATAAACGTTTATATGACAACTATGCCCAGTTTCCCTCTGATGAAATCAGTTCACGTACGTACACGACGTCAAACCCTGCAGCAGGGCAGGTATAGATTTTCTGTAGCGTGTAAAATTTTGGCAAAAATTGGCAACTTTTACAATGATAACAGCCTATTGCGTTAAACAAGGGAAGTATTATGCAATCATTATCATTTGCAATGGTAACCGCACTGCCCACCTTCCACTTGCAAGCTGAAAACTATAGCGTTCCGTCTAAAAACTGGCAATTTTTAATCTAATTATTGACACAGGGGGCGCTCTTCTATAGTTCAATCCCAGCATTCTTTGCATATGCCCCCGTTCATATGCACGACAGTTTTCTCCCTTATCTATATTAACGATATTTTGCATCAGCGACAAGGTGCATAATAACATTTACTGGCTAATAAAAGAGGTATATGTTATAAAAGGCATGTTATATAATAGTAATTTGTTTCGTATTGTTTATTTACGAGTACTCAAAAAAAACATGACGGCGCGCATGAAAGAAGGGTACACTTCCGGTTACTCGCAAGTATATTATGAATAAGCGCATGCGTAGTCAGTAAGCCGCTGGCGCGACTAATAATTATATTATATCATGCTACCATGCGCCATTCTGATTGGACGAGAGCTCATTCCACCGATGCTAAAATACTGTTTTAGCACTGATAGCAGTGCTAAAACGGGCCCCTAAACCAGCATTTTCGAAAATTGCCCGGTCGGTGCATTTGAACGTACCTATCTAAACCATAGACCCTCGAGAAAGACCGAAACAGTCCACTTTGTTTCAAAGACCGAAGACCGAATTTTGATGGCAGATAAAGTGTGGGTCTGTAACTCACCTCTTGGTGTAAATAAGTTGGGATCGATGATGAAAGACATCTCTGAAGCAGCACGTTTGGGGTATGATGCACACAAATATTAGAGCGACAGCGCACCGTGCACTTTGCTTGATATTGCGGGAGTCGACACGCGATATATCCTAGTACCGCTCTTTAAAATGAAGATAGTATTCGTTCATACACAAATAAATTGACACTTCCTCACAGTAACGGTATGTCAGATATTATTTACCAAAGTTTGGGCTATAACAGATCGGGATGTCCTAACGATGTAGACCAAGAAGTTCAAAATAACAATGGGATGACTCCTGGCGACTGCGACGATATTTGACATCAAATGCAACGAGCAGTGTCAGCGTCCAGCTCTCCCTGCATCGGGCAACACACTCAGAATCTGCACAACTGTTCATCACAGTTGCAGTCATCGCAAGTCTGGATTATTTTAAAACTGCTTGTTTTCTGGCACAATTAACGTCCAAATTATCCATCAAAAATAGATCCTGTAACTTCACTGTGCCACCACTGAATGTCGCGACGGTATGCGGTACAGAATGAGACAAATCTATTTTTAGTATGCCCAAAAAGCCAGGACTATTGTTCTTATGTAAATTTACGAAAAAAATTGTTACTTTTTTCTTTTGATTTGAACTCTTGACCCATTTTCTGTGTGAGTGCAGCAGGTATTTTTTGACAAGTATCGTTTGTGTTGCATGCGAATAAAATGCAATGTCGATATGGACGTAATGCGTATTTATCGTAGGGTACTGTGTGCCTGTACGGAATCCCAACTTATAAAGATGCTCGGTCTCGGGCGCAAAATTTCCGATATTTGATCTCTCAGACGTCCGTTTTCTGCATTTGGGGCTTAGAGTGATGAAAATACCCAAGTTGACAACAAATACACGCAAGTTGATATAATATAATAGCAATAACCCCCTTCGCAGTCGGGTATACACTCGATTTTGGTACAATTCGCTCCATATAGCACTCGCCTATTCGGCTCGTGCTATATGTCGCGTATTGTACCGAAATCTCATGTATACCCTCCTGCGGCGGGGTTATTGCTTAAATATGCATCACCGTATAAAAAAGTCCAATTACCATATAACAAATGCACATCACCATATGACAAATACAAATCACTATATACCAAATACCCATCACAATTTAACAAATGCCAATCACCATATAAAAAATGCACATCACTATATAACAAATGCCCATCACAATATCAAAATGCCCATCACCATAACAAATGCCCATCAACATATAACTGATGCACATCACCATATAACAAATGCTAATCAGGGCGACATTTTAACTGTTGTGTTTCTCATCTCCCGACCCACCATAAATTTTAACTCCGACATGAAAATGAAAAAAACTTTGTTATTTGCGCCGCCTCTGAGGCGATTATCCTAGCATGTATTTTATATTTAGGCTGCGCGATTGCGTGATTCCCCCTCTTTGGTGTGCTTGGCGCCGCCAATTTTACATAGGAGTGGCGCGCGGCGACCAATCGCGTACTGCACTAAGCTGGCTGGAATGGCATACCACGCTTCGATTCATTTGACCGTTATCGGCACCTGTTAATAGTGTGACAACAGACATTGTATAGTGTAGCAAGAACATATACATGAAAGGAACTAGTTTTAGTAGTTCGATCTTGATAATTTTTGAACTGCTCAAAATGCTGTTTAAACAATACCACGCGTTTATTTCGGTACGTTTATTTTGCATATGAAAGCCTGTCAGCCAGTTGAGAGTTACGTTCATAAAATTCCATTGCCCTAGCTCGATTAGGTTTCTGTGTCACATTTGTCTCAATACGATTGAGAAAAGAAGACAACAGCAGTTTTTGTGCATCGTATGAGTGTCCACAACACTATGAAAATAATTCTGGTAGCAAAAATTGACACGAAAAATGGGACTTTACTGTTACAGAAACGTACGTGTTCAGTTCAATCCCGGAGTTCAGTTAATGGCATTAGCACTGTGACGTGACTACATGCAATCAAAATCACAGGAAGGCCGTGATGTCACAGGGTCAAGTTTTTGAATTAAATGAACAAACACTGACTTGTTTTCAGGCAAATAAACCCTAATGTTAACTATCGGTGACAACCAGCCTCTCTATTTTTTGTTTTTCCATTCTAAAATGACTGACAAAAAGCAATTGGAGCAAATCTGACATCGAGAAACTCCGTATTCAAAACATGGCTGAGACCAGACCGACCTCCTAAGTTGTTCGTTTTAACTCTACTGAGTCTGCGCACAAGACTACAAGACCAGCTAGGTCACTAGAAAAAGACAGCTAACTGGTTTGTATAGGGCAATGTTGATCCAAACTTTACAGTGGTTAGGGATGATATAAGCACAGTAAAAACATGACAAACAAGAAAATTATTTTTTTCAGAAGCTACAAAACATTCCTAAAGATTTTTTGTGCTTTGTGCTTTGCGTAAGTGCACACAGTTCGATTAAAAATGAAAAAAAATCCCTTGCAGGTACAGTGGAAGTGGCTAGCTGTTGTTATTATGCTCGAATGTACTCCAAGCCTAAAGAAAGCAAACATACAGACTGTGTACAAACTAACATACATAATACTTTAACATACAAGATATGCTACAATTTCTTCGGGAATATTAATGCTTATGAATATGAATGAGCCATCCGCCACTCTTGGAAGACCTATAAATTCACATAGTGATACTAACATTTGTTGACTTTTGTAAAAATCTTATAGATGATGGTGTTTGCAGCGAGCAGCTTGTATTGTGTAAGAAAGTGATTTATAGCTTGTAGTATTTGTATCACAAGTGACATCATTGCAACATTAAAACTTACGTGTAAAGTATATGTTTCAGTTAACCTCGCCCCCCCCCCAATTTAAAATCCCCCTAAAAATTCCTGAAGAGGGCGACTTGTTCTGGTGTAGCATCCTAAATGAAACTCTGCAATGCACTTAAAAATAACATTGAACTTAAAAGCAAGAAATTGCAGCGACTGAATGGACAGAACATTGAACTGAAACAAACACACATCTTTTGTACTTAAAAATTGCAGAGACTTAAATGAGAGAACACTGAACTGAAAGACGAGAAATTGCAGACTGAACGGACAAAACATTGAACTAAACAAATACACATTTTTTGTACTTAAATTGCCACAGACTGAATGGACAAAACATTGACTAAACAATATATGCCATCACCATATAACAAATACCCATCACAATATAAAAAATGCCCATCACCATATAACAAATGCCCATCACTATATCACAAATGCTCATAGCCATTTCACAAATTCCCATCACAATATAGAAAATGCACAGAGCCCTATCAGAAATGCCCATCACCATATAACACATGCCTATTACCATAAAACAAATGCCAATCGCTATATAACAAATGCCCATCACTATACAACAAATGCCCATCAACATACAGCGACATGCCCATCACCATATAACAACTTCCAATCACCATGAAACAAATGTCCATCGACATATAACAAAAGCACATTACCTTTAACAAATGCCCATCACTATATATATTTATGCCGATCACTATATAACAAATGCAAATCATCATATAAAAATTACAATCACCATATAACATATGCCAGTTGAATATAACAAATGCATATAAGTATTTAACAAATGCCCACCACCATATACTATTTAGCCCATCACCATAATGCGCGTGAAAATATAAACAAACGCACATAAGTATATAACAAATGCCCATCACCATATATAATTTATGCCCATCACCATGTAAAAATGCCCATCATCATATTACAAATGCCCATCAACATAAAACAAATGTACATAACACTATAACACATGCCAATCACCATATAAAAAATGCACATCACCAATTTCTATCTTCCTGTGCTAAGTAAGCTCTTTGAAAATCTTGTAGATAGACGCTTGCGATCATTCTTAAATCACAACCACATACTATATGAACATCAGTATGGCTTCCGAGAAAAGCACAGTACAAAGTTGTCTGTCATAAATTTAGTAAATTATCTCGTTAAACAGATGGACGAAGGCAGAGTCACCTTAGGTATTTTTGTTGATTTCTCAAAGGCCTTCGATACCATCAATCATAACATTTTATTGTCCAAATTGTCTCATCATGGAATACGGGGTTTACCTTTGTTGTGGTTTCAGGATTACTTGCGAAATCGTCAGCAATTTGTGTGCTCTGAAGGTGTAAACTCCACATATTCATCAATAACCTGCGGAGTTCCACAAGGTTCCGTTTTAGGACCAACGCTGTTTTACTATACATCAATGACTTTCCACTTTCATCTTCATATTTTGATTTCAGACTATTTGCTGACGATTCAAACCTTTTCCACACATTCCCACATACACAGAGAAATATTGACCTTTCCATTGTTAACAATGAACTTAGTGATGTAACAGCGTGGTGTATAGCGAATAAGCTCACGATAAATGAAAACAAAACTAAATTCATGCTCATTAGAGGTATGTAATGTTTACTAAATACTTGTGGCACACTTAATGTAAATGGCAAGGTCATTGAGCAAGTCAACCATGCGTCTTTTGTTGGTATTGTTATTGATAGACATTTGCTCTGGAAAGAACATATTTGTCATGTAAATAGCATTATTAGAAAAAAAATAGGTGCTATTTTTAAACTTAGAGGCTTTATTCCAAAACCAGTACTTATTTTATTGTACAAGACGTTTATTCAACCCCACATATCATATGGATTAGAAGTATGGGGAAATACATTTACTTCCTATATGAATTGTATTTTTTTGTCCCAGAAAATGGTTGTGCGGGCAATCTCATATGCTCATTTCAGGGACAGTTCGTCTCCACTCTTTAATAGTTTGGAACTCCTTGATGTATTTAAGTTACACAGGTTTTGATTGGTATCTTTGTTTATGATTTATTACACAATAATTTACCACATTCGATTACAGATTACTGCATGTTGTTAGATTACAAATACAATACACGACAAAAAGAGCAAGGGAATTTATGTATCCCACCTGTTAAGACATCAATAGGAAAACAATCAATAACATACACAGGTGCAATTACATGGAACAATATCACACTTAATACAAGAAAGGAACTGACAAGACATAGTTTTCACAGTCACTTAAAAGGGATTTGCTGACTGAATATATGATATAGACACTTTTCTCACCACTTACTTTCAAACAATAGAAGCTGGGTTTTAGATGTGATGAATTTTTGTATATTTTAATTTCTTTAACATCCATGAATGTACTATTAAGCTGAATCGAGGGGTCAGACTTTGATTAGCATTATTGCTATTTTCTGACTCCTATTACCTGTAAGCTTATGAATGATTTGTATACCTTCTTTGTTCTAAACATGATTTGGAAAAATAATTTTTCAGGTAATAAAGTTAATCAATCAATCAATCAATCAATCAATATATATCCAAATGCCCATCACCATATAAAATGCCCGTAACTCATAACAAATAATGCCCATCACCATATAACAAATACCCATTACAATATAAAAAATGCCCATCACCATATAACAAATGCCCATCACTATATCACAAATGCTCATAGCCATCTAACAAATTCCCATCACAATATAGAAAATGCACAGAGCCCTATCAGAAATGCCCATCACCATATAACACATGCCCGTTACCATAAAACAAATGCCAATCGCTATATAACAAGTGCCCATCACAATATAACAAATGTCAATCAACATATAACAAATGCCAATCACAATATAACATATGCCCATCACCATATAAAAATGCCCGTCACCATATAACAAATGCACATCACTATATAACAAATTCCCATCATCGTAACACAAGTGCCCATCACCATATAACAACTTCCCATCACCATGAAACAAATGCCCATCGACATATACAAAAGCACATTACCCTATAACAAATGCCCATCACTATATATTATTTATGCCGATCACTATATAACAAATGCAAATCATCATATAAAAATTACAAATACCATATAACATATGCCAGTTGAATATAACAAATGCATATAAGTATATAACAAATGCCCACCACCATATACTATTTAGCCCATCACCATACAGCAAATGCAAAGCACCATATAAAAATTTAAATCACCATATAACAAATGCGCGTGAAAATATAACAAACGCACAAAGGTAAATAACAAATGCCCATCACCATATATAATTTATGCCCATCACCATATAAAAATGCCCATCACCATATTACAAATGCCCATCAACATAAAACAAATGTACATAACACTATATAACATGCCAATCACCATATAAAAAATGCACATCACTATATACCAAATGCCCATCACCATATAAAATGCCCGTCAACTCATAACAAATATGCCCATCACCATATAACAAATACCCATTACAATATAAAAAATCCCATCACCATATAACAAATGCCCATCACTATATCACAAATGCTCATAGCCATTTAACAAATTCCCATCACAATAGAGAAAATGCACAGAGCCCTATCAGAAATGCCCATCACCATATAACACATGCCCGTTACCATAAAACAAATGCCAATCGCTTATACAACAATGCCCATCACAATATAACAAATGTCAATCAACATATAACAAATGCCATCACAATAAACATATGCCCATCACCATATACAAATGCCCGTCACCATATAACAAATGCACATCACTATATAACAAATGCCCATCATCATAACACAAGTGCCCATCACAATATAACAAATTCCCATCACATGAAACAAATGCCCATCGACATATAACAAAAGCACATTACCCTATAACAAATGCCCATCACTATATAATATTATGCCGATCACTATATAACAAATGCAATCATCATATAAAAATTACATCACCATATTACATATGCCAGTTGAATATAACAAATGCAATAAGTATATAACAAATGCCACCACCATATACTATTTAGCCCATCACCATACAGCAAATGCAAACACCATATAAAACTTTAAATCACCATATAACAAATGCGCGTGAAAATATAACAAACGCACATAAGTATATAACAAATGCCCATCACCATATATAATTTATGCCCATCACCATATAAAAATGCCCATCACCATATTACAAATGCCCATCAACATAAAACAAATGTACATAACACTATAACACATGCCAATCACCATATAAAAAATGCACATCACTATATACCAAATGCCCATCACCATATAAAAATGCCCGTAACTCATAACAAATAATGCCCATCACCATATAACAAATACCCATCACAATATAAAAATGCCCATCACCATATAACAAATGCTCATAGCCATTTAACAAATTCCCATCACAATATAGAAAATGCACAGAGCCCTATCAGAAATGCCCATCACCATATAACACATGCCCGTTACCATAAAACAAATGCCAATCGCTATATTACAAATGCCCATCACTATACAACAAATGCCCATCAACATACAGCGAATGCATCTCGCCATATAACAAATGCCAATCACCATATAACAAATGTTAATCAACATATAACAAAAGAATATTACAGTATAACAAATGCCGGTCTCTCTATAATAAATGCCTATCACTATACAAAAATTGCACATCACTTTATAACAAAAGCCCATCCCATATAAAAATGCCCACCAACTTACAACAAATGCACATCGCCGTATATAATTTATGCCCATCACCATATAACAAATGCCCATCACCACATTACAAATGCCCATCAACATAAAACAAATGTACATCACACTATAACACATGCCAATCACCATATAAAAGTGCACATCACTATATACAAAACGCCCATCACCATATAAAATGCCCGTCAACTCATAACAAATGCCCATCACAATATAAAAATGCCCATCACAATATAACAAATGCCCATCACTGTATTCACAAAGGCACATCACTTTATCACAAATTCATCACAATATAGAAAATGCACAGAGCCCTATCAGAAATGCCCATCACCATATAACACATGCCCGTTACCATAAAACAAATGCCAATCGCTATATAACAAGTGCCCATCACAATATAACAAATGTCAATCAACATATAACAAATGCCAATCACAATATAACATATGCCCATCACCATATAAAAATGCCCGTCACCATATAACAAATGCACATCACTATATAACAAATTCCCATCATCGTAACACAAGTGCCCATCACCATATAACAACTTCCATCACCATGAAACAAATGCCCATCGACATATAACAAAAGCACATTACCCTATAACAAATGCCCATCACTATATATTATTATGCCGATCACTATATAACAAATGCAAATCATCATATAAAATTACAAATACCATATAACATATGCCAGTTGAATATAACAAATGCATATAAGTATATAACAAATGCCCACCACCATATACTATTTAGCCCATCACCATACAGCAAATGCAAAGCACCATATAAAAATTTAAATCACCATATAACAAATGCGCGTGAAAATATAACAAAACGCACAAAGTAAATAACAAATGCCCATCACCATATAAATTTATGCCCATCACCATATAAAAATGCCCATCACCATATTACAAATGCCCATCAACATAAAACAAATGTACATAACACTATATAACATGCCAATCACCATATAAAAAATGCACATCACTATATACCAAATGCCCATCACCATATAAAATGCCCGTAACTCATAACAAATAATGCCCATCACCATATAACAAATACCCATTACAATATAAAAAATGCCCATCACCATATAACAAATGCCCATCACTATATCACAAATGCTCATAGCCATTTAACAAATTCCCATCACAATAGAGAAAATGCACAGAGCCCTATCAGAAATGCCCATCACCATATAACACATGCCCGTTACCATAAAACAAATGCCAATCGCTATACAACAAGTGCCCATCACAATATAACAAATGTCAATCAACATATAACAAATGCCAATCACAATATAACATATGCCCATCACCATATACAAATGCCCGTCACCATATAACAAATGCACATCACTATATAACAAATGCCCATCATCATAACACAAGTGCCCATCACAATATAACAAACTTCCCATCACCATGAAACAAATGCCCATCGACATATAACAAAAGCACATTACCCTATAACAAATGCCCATCACTATATATTATTTATGCCGATCACTATATAACAAATGCAAATCATCATATAAAAATTACAATCACCATATTACATATGCCAGTTGAATATAACAAATGCATATAAGTATATAACAAATGCCCACCACCATATACTATTTAGCCCATCACCATACAGCAAATGCAAAGCACCATATAAAACTTAAATCACCATATAACAAATGCGCGTGAAAATATAACAAACGCACATAAGTATATAACAAATGCCCATCACCATATATAATTTATGCCCATCACCATATAAAAATGCCCATCACCATATTACAAATGCCCATCAACATAAAACAAATGTACATAACACTATAACACATGCCAATCACCATATAAAAAATGCACATCACTATATACCAAATGCCCATCACCATATAAAATGCCCGTCAACTCATAACAAATAATGCCCATCACCATATAACAAATACCCATCACAATATAAAAATGCCCATCACCATATAACAAATGCTCATAGCCATTTAACAAATTCCCATCACAATATAGAAAATGCACAGAGCCCTATCAGAAATGCCCATCACCATATAACACATGCCCGTTACCATAAAACAAATGCCAATCGCTATATTACAAATGCCCATCACTATACAACAAATGCCCATCAACATACAGCGAATGCATCTCGCCATATAACAAATGCCAATCACCATATAACAAATGTTAATCAACATATAACAAAAGAATATTACCGTATAACAAATGCCGGTCTCTCTATAATAAATGCCTATCACTATACAAAAATTGCACATCACTTTATAACAAAAGCCCATCCCCATATAAAAATGCCCACCAACTTACAACAAATGCACATCGCCGTATATAATTATGCCCATCACCATATAAAAATGCCCATCACCACATTACAAATGCCCATCAACATAAAACAAATGTACATCACACTATAACACATGCCAATCACCATTATAAAAGTGCACATCACTATATACAAAACGCCCATCACCATATAAAATGCCCGTCAACTCATAACAAATGCCCGTCACAATATAAAAATGCCCATCACAATATAACAAATGCCCATCACTGTTTTACAAAGGCACATCACTTTATCACAAATATCATCACCATATTACAAATGCCCATCACTATACCACAAATGCCCATCACCATATATAATTTATGCCCATCACCATATAAAAATGCCCATCACCATATACAAATGCCCATCAACATAAAACAAATGTACATAACACTATAACACATGCCAATCACCATATAAAAAATGCACATCACTATATACCAAATGCCCATCACCATATAAAATGCCCGTAACTCATAACAAATAATGCCCATCACCATATAACAAATACCCATCACATATAAAAAATGCCCATCACCATATAACAAATGCCCATCACTATATCACAAATGCTCATAGCCATTAACAAATTCCCATCACAATATAGAAAATGCAAGGAGCCCTATCAGAAATGCCCATCACCATATAACACATGCCCGTTACCATAAAACAAATGCCAATCGCTATATTACAAATGCCCATCACTATACAACAAATGCCCATCAACATACAGCGAATGCATCTCGCCATATAACAAATGCCAATCACCATATAACAAATGTTAATCAACATATAACAAAAGAATATTACCGTATAACAAATGCCGGTCTCTCTATAATAAATGCCTATCACTATACAAAAATTGCACATCACTTTATAACAAAAGCCCATCCCCATATAAAAATGCCCACCAACTTATAACAAATGCACATCACCGTATATAATATGCCCATCACCATATAAAAATGCACATCACCATATAGCAAATGCCCATCACCATATAACAAATGCCCATCACACATATAACAAATGCCCATCACCACATTACAAATGCCCATCACCATATTACAAATGCCCATCACCATATTACAAATGCCCATCACTATACCACAAATGCCCATCACCATATATAATTATGCCCATCACCATATTACAAATGCCCATCACCATATTACAAATGCCCATCAACATAAAACAAATGTACATCACACTATAACACATGCCAATCACCATATAAAAAATGCACATCACTATATACAAAACGCCCATCACCATTTAAAATAATCCGTGGCATTATTAGGCCAACCGAATTTGAATGTCGAAATCGAAGAAGGAATTCTGAAATATCGTCATATTTCTTTCTGTGATTGTCGTTTTAGAGTTGGCATTTCCAACATCGGATTTTACATGTAACGCCGTGCATTACGCGGCCAGCTTATATATGATGATGATATTAGAGAACGAAACGCGTATTAGCTCGAAATCCAGCACATATGCAATGTTCGCACGAAACAAGTGAGAAGATGTAAAGATCATCGCTTTGCAATATGCTAGGAATAAATCGAATATCGAAATTTGGTGTAGAACAGGAAGTTAATTCGTTTGTCAATGTTTCATTTGTAAAGGCGGAGCCTCCTTTTAAAAGGGCGCGAAGCCGTGGTTGCGTTCACTGTGTAAGTGGACACCAAATAGGCAACACGCGGGCACACGCTCCAGAAACTGCCACTTTTTAGTTTTTTTCCGGCCGCAACAGGGCAGAAAACTGCCAAGCGGTCAGCGCGAAGCTGCTGCCGATCGAGCTCTGTGGTTATATTCAAATTCTAACGCGACTGGAAATGATTTTTAGGAAATTCAAGCGTTGGTGTGGGGAATCAATGACCATTGGCGATTGAACGACTGTCAATCAAACGCTAACCTTGTATAAACTCTGTTTGCAGGATTAGCAAAAGAAGCCAAAAGGTTGAGATCAGTTTGTGTAATTAATGGTATAGAAATCAAACATCATACTGGCCAAGTGTTTGACTGGGAGGAGAACTCCACTAATGCGAGAACCTTGGATTGAAAATTGCGGCTTTGATCTTTGACCTGGCGTCGCAAGTCGGACGGCTATGCCAAACATAATAAGTTTTACATTAAATGAAAGTTTCAGTCAGGCATATTTAATTACAAACGACTTACTCTGCTTTGTTTCCGAAACAGACGGAACATGGTCACCATGCTCTCTCCCCCCTCCCCATTCCAATAGAGCTGTTATTGAGTTGCGTTTGCCAGAGTGGACAAAGTTTCAGGGTACCTACTTTTCGGCTAGATGCGTTCCTTATTCAGAATAAAATATTGATGGGGGTTGATAAACACGTAATTAATTTGCAGTTCTCTACAGCTCGATATCTTTTCTTACTTTCTTTTTCACTTTTCCCGGGATCAACTTGAAGAAGTGCCATTATGTAACTATCATCGACTGACAGCCGTTCTAGATCCAGATCAGCCTCAGGCCGAGTAAGAGCGGCTCAGCATAGACACTAACTTTGCAGTTTTATCAGAAAGTATCACTAAGGCAGGAAGGAGCGCGCTTTTTACATGTAGACACCAGCTATTGAGGAAACCGTTGACAGTATAGGCGCGGATGGAGTTTTGTCTAAGGGATGGACCATTAGACCTGGGAGGGGGGTGGTCACAATGAAATTGTGAAAATTTTTTTTTATGATTGTAAATTTCTGAAATTTTTTTTTTCCAATTGAGATTAGCTGTGCAAATTTTTTTTTTAGAGTAAATTTTCAGATTTATAATTTTTTTTGGTTCGTCGCTGTCTGAAGATAAAGAGGGCAAAGATGTGGTGCCAAGCACCACAAGCGGCCATGCAAGCGGTCACGGGGGGAGGTCAGGAGAGGGGTGTCCTCCTCCTGCCGTTGGAGCTTTTGAAAAATAGAGATTAAAATGGTGTTATTTGGTGGCACTTGGGGAGTATTTTTGTGGGGGGAGGTCAGGAGGGGGTGTCCCCCTCCTGCCGTTGGAGCTTTTGAAAAATAGAGATTAAAATGGTGTTATTTGGTGGCACTTGGGGAGTATTTTTGCGGGGGGTGGTCAGGAGGGGGTGTACCCCTCCTGCCATTGGAGCTTTTGAAAAATAAAGATTAAAATGGTGTTATTTGGTGGCACTTGGGGAGTATTTTTGCGGGGGGTGGTCAGGAGGGGGTGTCCCCCTCCTGCCGTTGGAGCTTTTGGAAAATAGAGATTAAAATGGTGTTATTTGGTGGCACTTGGGGAGTATTTTTGCAGGGGGAGGTCAGGAGGGGGGTGTCCCCCCTCCTGCTGTTGGAGCTTTTGAAAAATAGAGATAAAAATGGTGTTATTTGGTGGCACTTTGGGAGCATTTTTTCGGATTACACATCTTCCTCTGAAACATGGTCTTCTTGCTCCTCAGTAGCTTCCTATAGTTTGAAAATTGACTATTTTGGTTTCCTGGCTTCCCTTCCTACTGCGTGGTGAAATGGCTTCATTCACCCCACCAAACATCATGCATATCTCATGATTTACAATTGATTTTGACAAGCTGAGAAGCTAAAATAAGCTAAATAATATAGTTAAATTTGCATATTTGTGTTTTTAGAGCAATTGTTGCCCTTTTTGATCAAAACATCTATTTCTCTGTAGCAGCATGTCCAAATTGATTGGATGTGTATAGATGTGTTGAGATTTCAATATTTGTCTTTTTAGGGCAATTATGCCATTCATGGTCAAAAAATCTGTATTCTCTGAAAGGACTTGTCCAATTTCTTTGAAATTTGCTACACAAAAACGATTATTCATGCAGATTTATTCAGTATTTGCTATCGAGAAACTTTCAAAGTTCAACCCCTTTTGTGTTTTTGTGTTGGGATTTGTTGGATAGATGGCATTCTACGTAGGTGTATTGTTGAATGTTAAAACATGTGTTGCTGTTGTTTTTTTGAGGCTGTTTTTTGAGAAAAAGAATTGAAAATGCCTTTTTAAAAGCAAAATAATACATAATGACTTGATATGTTGTTTTATCATTATTGACGTGTTTCTACTTGTTCACCCATTCTTGCATTCATCATTGCAATAAAATGCTGTGAAAAAAATGAAACTGATGTGGCCTGCATCTGTTTACCTTGATCTTAAAAGGCAAATACAACTTTCTGTCTTGACAACCATACCATAGTTTCAATGTTTTACCTAGTGTACCTGCTTGTTTGTACGCAGGAAACAAGTAGAAAACAGGTTCTATAATTTCATAATTTTCAAGTGATCAGAATACAAAAGTCCTGAAAAGATAAGATAATCACAACTTCCAGTATAAGGGATACAGTCACTCTAAATGTATAAATTAAAATTAAAAATGTTCCGGGAGGATGTACTAAAAAATACAGAAAGTTGCTTTCTGTCGGTAAAATCTAAAAAAAATTCAAAATTTTAAAGACTTTTGCAGATTTTTTTTTTACGCCTTTGTCTTCTTATTTATTTTTTTTTTATTTTGCAAACTAGTTTGAAGATTTTTTTTTCCTAACTTTCTGCTCTGAAAATTTTTTTTTTCTGTTTTTGACCACCCCCCTCCCAAGATCTAATGGTCCGTCCCTAAAATGGATCAGTCTCAGTGAGACGGGATTATCACTAAAAATGTAAATTGTCGGGTCCAAACCAATATCGAAAATCGCATATCCGAAATAAGGGGCAGTGTATCAAATTGCAATATTCGATTTTGTTTCACGCATAAGACAGAACACGTCGCACAAGAGCAACTACTTCATGCGCAATATTGCTAGTCAACACTCGTAAACATCAATTTAAAGCCGATTCCACACAAATGTTTTTCTCTTTCAAAACTAGAAAGATGCCTGGCCGCCAAATGTATCGCGCACCTCGCGCAATTTAAATTTTTGAATTCGTTCACAAAATCGCAGCGGTTAATGTAAAATTAGCTTGTAAACGTCATTTCCTTGGGTCTGAAATCTGTGACAAAATGCAATTTAGACATAATTTATCATGTCTTTCTCTGATTTCCACATCGAAATATGGTTGGCCTAATAATGCCACGGATTTAAGATGCCCGTCAACTCATAACAAATGCCCATCACAATATAAAAATGCCATCACATATAACAAATGCCATCACTGTTTTACAAAGGCACATCACTTTATCACAAATATCATCACCATATTACAAATGCCCATCACTATAGCACAAATGCCCGTCACCATATAACAAATGCACATCACTATATCACAAATGCCCATCATCATAACACAAGTGCCATCACCATATAACAAATTCCATCACCATATAACAAATGCCCATCATCATAACACAAGTGCCCATCACAATATAACAAATTCCCATCATCATAAAACAAATGCCCATCGACATATAACAAAAGCACATTACCTTAACAAATGCCCTCATATATATATAATTTATGCCGATCACTATATAACAAATGCAAATCATCATATAAAAATTACAATCACCATATAACATATGCAATTGAATATAACAAATGCATATAAGTATATAACAAATGCCCATCACCATATGTAATTTATGCCAATCACCATATAGCAAATGCAAAGCACCATATAATAAATTCCAATCACCATACAACAAATGCCCGTGAAAATATAACAAACGCACATAAGTATATAACAAATGCCCATCACCATATATAATTATGCCCATCACCATATAAAATGCCCATCACCATATTACAAATGCCCATCACATAAAACAAATGTACATCACACTATAACACATGCCAATCACCATATAAAAAATGCACATCAACTATATACCAAATGCCCATCACCATATAAAATGCCCGTCACTATACAAAAATGCCCATCACCATATAACAATGCACATCACTATATAAAAATGCCATCACCATATAACAATGCCCATCACTCATAACAAATGCCCATCACTATATAATAAATGTCCATCACCATATAAAAAATGCCCATCACCATATAACAAATGCCCATCACTATATAACAAATACCCATCACAATATAACAAATGCCCATCACGATATAACAAACGCCCATCACGATATAACAAATGCCCATCACTATATCACAAATGCTTATAGCCAATTTAACAAATTGCCATCACGATATAGAAAATGCACAAAGCCCTATCAGAAATGCCCATCACCATATAACACATGCCTATTACCATAAAACAAATGCCAATCGCTATATAACAAAAGCCCATCACTATATAACAAGTGCACATCAACATACAGCGAATGCAGATCGCCATATAACAAATGCCCATCACCATATAACAAATGTTAATCAACATCTAACAAAACGAATATTATGCCGGTCACTCTATAATAAATGCCTATCACTATACAAAAATTGCACATCACTTTATAACAAAAGCCCATCACCATATAACAATGCCCACCAACATACAACAAATGCACATCACCATATGACAAATACAAATGACCATATAACTAAATCACATCAGCATATAACAATATGCCCATCACCATATAACAGATGCACATCACTTTATAACAAATGCCCATCATCATATTACAAATGCCCATCACCATATAACAAATGCTAATCAACATACAACAAATGCACATCACAATATAACAAATGCCCATCACCATAATAGAACAAAAGAACTTACGTGTAATAAAATGCCGATCATCATAAATAATATATGCCAATCACTCTATAACAAATGCCCATCACAATATAACAAATGTCAATCAACATATAACAAATGCCGATCACAATATAACACATGCCCATTGCCATATAAAAATGCCCGTCACCATATACGAAATGCACATCACCATATAACAAATGCCCATCATAATAACACAAGTGTCCATCACCATACAACAAAATTCCCATCACCATACAACAAATTCCCACCACCATATAACAAATGCCCATCGACATATAACAAAAGCACATTACCCTATAACAAATGCCCATCACCATATATAATTTTATGCCGATCACAATATAACAAATGCAAATCATCATATAAAAATTACAATCACCATATAACAAATGCCCATTGAATATAACAAATGCATATAGGTATATATCAAGTTCCCACCGCCATATATTATTTATGCCCATCGCCATATAGCAATGCGAAGTACCATATCATCATTACAAATGCCCGTGAAAATATAACAAACGCACATAAGTATATAACAAATGCCATCACCATATATAATTTATGCCCATCACCACATTAAAATGCCCATCACCATATTACAAATGCCCATCAACATAAAACAATGTACATAACACTATAACACATGCCAATCACCATATAAAAGTGCACATCACTACATATAAAATGCCCGTCAACTCATAACAAATAATCCGTGGCATTATTAGGCCAACCGAATTTGAATGTCGAAATCGAAGAAGGAATTCTGAAATATCGTCATATTTCTTCTGTGATTGTCGTTTTAGAGTTGGCATTTCCAACATCGGATTTTACATGTAACGCGTGCATTACGCGGCCAGCTTATATATGATGATATTAGAGAACGAAACTCGTATTAGCTCGAAATCCAGCACATATGCAATGTTCGCACGAAACAAGTGAGAAGATGTAAAGACCATCGCTTTGCAAAATGCTAGGAATAATCGAATATCGAAATTTGGTGTAGAACAGGAAGTTAATTCGTTTGTCATTGTTTCATATGTAAAGGCGGAGCCTCCTTTTAAAAGGGCGCAAAGCCGTGGTTGAGTTCACTGTGTAAGTGGACACCAAATAGGCAACACGCGGGCACACGCTCCAGAAGCTGCCACTTTTTAGTTTTTTCCGGCCGCAACAGGGCAGAAAACTGCCAAGCGGTCAGCGCGCAGCTGCTGCCGATCGAACTCTGTGGTTGGAAGACGATTTTTAGGAAATTCGAGCGTTGGTGTTGGGGAATCAATGACCATTGGCGATTTGAACGGACTGTCAATCAAACGCTAACCTTGTATAAATTCTGTTTGCAGGATTAGCAAAAGAAGCCAAAAGGTTGAGATCAGATTGTGTAATTAATGGTATAGAAATCAAACATCATACTGGCCAAGTGTTTGACTTGGAGGAGAACTCCACTAATGCGAGAACCTGGGATTGAAAATTGCGGCTTTAATGTTGACTTTGACCTGGCGTCGCAAGTCGGACGGCTATGCCAAACATAATAAGTTTCACATTAAATGAAAGTTTCAGTCAGGCATATTTAATTACAAACGAGTTACTCTGCTTTGTTTCCGAAACAGACGGCACATGGTCACCATGCTCTCCCCCCCCCCCATCCCAATAGAGCTGTTATTGAGTTGCGTTTGCCAGTCTGAGAGTGGACAAAGTTTCAGGGTACCTACTTTTCGGCTAGATGCGTTCCTTATTCAGAATAAAATAATTGATGGGGGTTTAAAAACACGTAATTAATTTGCAGTTCTCTACAGCTCGATATCTTTTCATACTTTCTTTTTTCACTTTTCCCGGGATCAACTTGAAGAACTGCCTTTATGTAACTATCATCGACTGACAGCTGTTCTAGATCCATAGCTGTCCTTGTGCCAGACTTTCAGATCAGCCTCAGGCTGAGTTAACAGCGGCTCAGCATAAACACTAACTTTGCAGTTTCATTATTATATGTGGACACCAGCTATTGAGGAAACCGTTGACAGTATATGCGCGGATGGATGTTTTTGTCTATAATGTATCAGTCTCAGTGAACGGGATTATCACTAAAAATATAACATTGTCGAGTCCAAACCAATATCGAAAATCGCATATCCGAAATAAGGGGCAGTGTATCAAATTGCAATATTCGATTTTGTTTCACGCATAAGATAGAACACGTCGCACAAGAGCAACTAATTCATGCGCAATATTGCTAGTCAACACCCGTAAATATCAATTGAAAGCCGATTCCACACAAATGTTTTTTCTCTTTCAAAACTAGAAAGATGCCTGGCCGCCAAATGTATCGCGCACCTCGCGCAATTTAAATTTTCGAATTCGTTCACAAAATCGCCGCGGTTTATGAAAAATTAGCTTGTAACGTCATTTCCTTGGGTCTGAAATCTGTGACAAATGCAATTTAGACATAATTTATCTAGTCTTTCTCTGAGTTCCACATCGAAATATGGTTGGCCTAATAATGCCACGGATTGTAACGCATGCCCATCACCATATAACAAATTCACATCACCATATATCAAATGCACATCACCATATGAAAAATGCCCATCACCATATAACAAATACACATAGCCATATAACAAATGCCCATCACCATATAACAAATCCGCATCACCATATAACAAATGTTCATCAGATTATCATTTTACGTCAAGTAAGACAGCTATGGCTTTCCATAACGGTCTCTCCACTCTTTTTGGAATGGTCGTGCTTACGCAGAACTGGCTCCGATCATTTTCAGCTCACTTGTTCACACATGTGGGCTAATGTCATAGCGATGTCTGTTGTCTGTCTGTCCGTATGTGTAAGAGTGTTGTGTGTGTATGTCTGTCTGTTTACTGATAACTCAAAAACGCCTCAAAATTTGTCGGATTTTCAGACAGGTACCATATGCTAATTGTAAGAACTAATTAGATTTTGGAGAGTGTGGCTTGCATGTTAATGAAGTTATGGCGTATCATTTTTTTTCATCTAACAGTTTCCCTATGGAGACAGTAATAATAGTGTCACATATATCAAGAAATACTGGACAAAATTTCTTTTGACTTTTCACAGATGACAATTTAAGAACATTGTGATGATACTGTGAGTGTCATGTCAATTACCTGCTCATTAGCATATTTAATGAAATTTTGAAGTTAGTGACATAACTCTTAAATTCCTGCACCAAACTTTGATGATACATGCAACAAATAATCTGATATATATTTAATTATACTGAAAAGCATTGGCAATGTCAAGTTATTAAATATCTCATTTGCATATTTACGAATTTTTGTAATTAGTACATAACTCTGAAATAACTGCATCAAATTTGATTAAATCAGCTGCAGATACTGATCGGACAGATATATCTAACCTTGGTGTAAAGCATTTAGTAGTGTAAAGTTAATTAAGGGTTTATTTGCATACTTAGTGAACTTCGTAATTAGGTGTATAACTCTGAAATTACGTCCTACAGTTGTTAATCTGATAATTATCTATTTGTACTGAGAAGCATTGGGCAGTGTCAAGTTAATTAACAGCTCATTTGCATATTAAATTAATTTTTGTAATTAGTTATTAAACTCACCAATTTGGTGAAACCAGCTACAGATATTGATCTAATAAATATCTAATTGTGCTATGAATATTGAGCAGTGTCAAGTTATAAAAGGGTTCATTTGCACATTTAATGAACTTTGTAATTAGTGATATAACTAAAAAATTATTGCATTAAATTTGACGAAACGTGCTACAGATGTTGATGTGATAGATATCGAATTGATTGTACCGAGAAGTATTGAGCAGTGTAGAATTGATAAATAGCTCATTTGCATATTTTATGAAGTTTTGTTATCAGTCATATAACTCCGAAATTAATGCATCATATTTGATGAAATCTGCTCCAGATAATGATCCAACAGATATATGACTGTGTTGTAAAGCATTTAGTTATGCGAAGTAAATTAAAGGTTCATTGTCCTTTTTAATAAACTTTCAGATTAGGATATAAACTCTAAACTTACGGCACCAACTTTTGTGAAACCTGCTACAGATATTGATGTGATAAATAATATAATTGTGCTATGAAACATTGAACATTGTCAAATTAAAATAAGGGTTCATTTGCATATTACATGAATTTGTAGATAGTGATATTACCCTTACATTACGGCATTAAATTTAATTAAACCTTCTACAAATGTTGATCTGGTAGAAGTATTGAGTAGTGTCAAGTTAATAAACCAGCTCATTTGCATATTAAATAAAGTTTTGTAAATAGTGATCGAACTCTGAGAGTACTTTGCAAAAGTTGATGAAACTGCTACATATAGTGCTATAACAGATATCTGATTGTTCTGTTAAGGGTACTACTATTAATGAACTTTTCGCAAAACACGTGAGCACATTTAGTTCACATCTGGTCAGATTTTGTGCGAACAACAAAGCGTCTTTTCAGTTCTGTTGTACCGATATCGCATCGCAATTGCCAAGTCGGGCATCAGACTTTGAAAATACCAATAACCTTCACGAAACCACAGTCCCTCATGGAGGGACTGTGACGAAACTAACATTCAGTCAAACTTCACAGGGGAGATAGTCGCTGTTTCCACACACTGCCTTGCATGCAAATGCTGTTCGAGTAGTTTGATTTTGGTATTATCGATGTCAACGTGATTCACACCTTCCGACCGGCTTAGCATATTAACTAACCCCGAAATTTCGGGGTTGCATACATGGCGAGTTATCATCGGCGAAGTTGTAATTACGATAATGGTAACTTTGAGTATGCACAGTCTCTCCATACATTGATCTAGCCTTGTCATGTTCACTTCTTATGTCTTCGTATGTAGATTCTGAACGCGGGCAGTAGGTGCCACTATGTTCAGCTCTAAAATATATGAAGTTTGGTTGATTAGCCAGTTTTCTTTTTTATGATAAAGGATTCATTGTAATTTTACTTAACGGGTTGGTCCTGCAGAATCTTTCAAGTTGGTTTTTGAATGAGTTGGGTGAAACTGCAGTGACTGAAGAATCAGTCAGTGTATTCCATATGTCGATGATAACTTTTTAATACGTTCCTCATACGTGTTTTGTACCAATCTTGTATCATTCTGTGGCTCTACGTTGGACATTTTCAATACTGTTATAGCCATGTTTCTTATATGGGTTCCTACAATATTGCAATACTCCGGAATAGTTACTGTAACCTAAGCATGGTTGAAGCTTTATCATTTTGTAGGTTATTAAAAATAAATTGGCATAAAGTTATGGGATAGTTTCTTCTCATGTCTCTTGCCATTGGGAGTATGGGAACAAAAGTGTGGGATCAAATTTACCAACACTCTTATCTGTATTATTGCGCGAAACAGATTAGTTTGTGAGACATGCTTTCCGATTGGTCAGTATTGCTATACCGAGGAACCTGCGTTATATACAACCTCAACTTCAAATCTATGAATAATTCATTGTGGCGCAGACGACAGGTTGACAGCTGCCTTGTTTATTGTTTACATACTGTAATGTTCAATGTAGGCGACGTATTTTCTAAGGACGACCGAAATTTTGTTCTGAAATACCAATGTAGACCTCTGGGAATCTACTGACTGTTTGTCGTGAAGGATATTAATTCTGACGAAGAATTCACTCGTTCAGCGGTGCAGCTCGTTAGCGACTATAGGTCCCGTTGTATCATGGATACACCGAGGCCAGGTACGTCGGCGGGCGACGCTGGAAGATCCGGTCGATTTGCGGAGTGGTCCCTGCCGAGCGAGCTAGACGGTTTGTTTCTGATCAACAGAACAGGGAAACGACACGTAAAACGCGATATAACATCTCAGTATTTAAGAAAATTCCGATCGAAAATAATGATGATAGAGAAATCAAAGACATTCCTCCCTCCGAACACGATCCGCTTGTCGGTAGGTTTCTATCCGTTGTCCGCAAGGAAGATGGGTGCGAATATAAACCCTCATATTTACGTGGCATGCTTAATAGCCTCGAAAGACATCTTCCCGAGAAACTGAAGGCGAAACAAAAGGAACTGAGAAAACAAGGCAAAGGCAACCTCCCGAACAAAGCGGACGCATTAACGATGATGACATAAATCACCTATACGAAGCACAACAACTCGGACTATGCACACCACAGTCAGTTATCAATACCCTCTGGCTGAAAAACATACTACATTTCGGTATTTAATAGAGCTGTTGAAGAACATCGTTTGCTGTGTTCTGGTGATGTTCAGCCCAAACGCGATCGAGAGGGCAGAGATTTCTTGAAATGACCACAGAATATCAAACGAAGACGCGAACCGGTGAAAATGTAAACGATGTTCACCCAGCGAGACCTCAAAAGTACAAATACCCTACAGAATTAGGCGCTCTCCCGTAGCGTTGTACAAGCATTACAGAGCACTGAGACCAGAAGATTTTAACAGTCCGGAAACACCATTCCATTTGGCTATAAAGAACAATAGTCCGAAATGAGACGTTGGCCATTCTTTCAACATCATGACAGTGCACTCTCACACTTTCAGTGTTATCAGGCACTTGCTGCCAACAAACTCAGTATTAGTTGCACTGGTTTAATTTTATTGAAAATGTAACCTAACAGGTGTAAATACTATATATTATTGCCTGAATACATGGGTTTATGTGCCCGAGAGCAGGTGACAATTTGCCCTACGTCAGGAGGGCAAATTGTCTCCTTTGCGAGGGCACATAAACCCATGAATTCAGGTATTAATATTTTTATTACATGCCTCTTCACAGTTAATGCTATATGACATTTAGTTACATGCAGGGCATTTTCAAACAATTTTACCATTATAGACACGCATCAAACAGATTTTAACTAAAGTCAAAATAGCAGTGCGCGCATGGATATTCTACATCTAGCGTTAAGCGTCAACTTTGACGTCGTAAACGTCGAAAGGCTTCACTGGACTGGGTAACCATGGGAACCGGTCAGTACATCGTTCACCGGCCCGCTAACATCCCGGATGTTCCTATTCAAATCAATGCACTGATTTGCACTCACACCGAGGCATGTAATAATTCAGTTGGATACATTCTGTACAAAAAGTTATTGTACAATAAATTATCTCTGCATTCAAAACCTGGAACTCCCTCTTTTCGAAGTCTGTCACAAGTCATAAAATTGGTCTATAGTAGTAATGATACTTCCTTCTTCCAAAAATATGAGAAACATATTAATGTACAGTAGATTGAATGGAATGAATAAACAGCTGTCACATGATAAAAATATACATGATAAATGTATCTACGTCCATGCCACTTGACTAAAATAACAGTTCTTGATTGTTCACAGTAAATGTGATAGCATGCACAAACCACTTTATCAATTCAAGAGAAATGTTGTGAAAAAACATTGTTTAATTTTTGTCTCCACGCTATCTAATTACGTTTGGAAAAACACAACTGGCAATCATGATTGTGTAACTTGAAATCAACGAACATTACTCGTAAAACGCTGCCGTCGCCGGTCACTAGTTTTAGATCGAAATCTGATTAAAATCTTTCTACAATTTATATGACACGATTGTAAATAGCGGGTTGACTTGCGTCTGGCTGGTCTAGTCCTATATAAGTATGTATATTGACGTCTATGATATTTATCAGTGTTAATTTAAGTCTAGTTTCTACGCTAAATTTACTCCTTGAACATATCCTACATGTATTGCCTATTTCGTTCTCATGGTCGTTCATTATCTGAAATGCTGAAAACGAGAAAACAGCATGCCATTCAAAATCACGGCCGTTGAAAACCAGCTGATTGATTTGGTCATGACACGTCTTGTTGATTCAGCGTGACACGATCTTTCACGGAAAAATATTGGTTTTGCAAGGAAAAATACAACAGAACTGTTATAAAGACTTTTAGGGGGCCATTTTTAGATTCTAAAAATAACGATATTTGTTGAAAAAGATTCGAGAAACTGCAAAAACCTACCTATTTTCCGAAGTATCGGTCCAATTTTGTTCCGGTTTTCGATGTACGGCACAGGACAGTGACCCTAGTTGGTGAATGTGCATTCTGCACATGCTCAGAAGGGGTGTATGAGGGGTTATGGCAGTAAATATTGAGTAGAATGGCTAGGAAAAGGGGTATGCCTTGTAGAAAGATTTGAATTTTGTCGATGGTGGCGCTACACTTTGCAAGTTGAAACCACGAACTCCCATTTGCTAAGAGATAGCGCATGCGTGCGTAATAGAACAAGTAAATTTCTAAAGGACATTCGATTTGCGCAAGCGGACAATGACGGAGTAGTTTACATCATTCCTGCATGTTAATCAAATATTGTCGTGGGTAGACACCCCGGATAGTTAAAATTGGGGGGGGGGGGGAATGACACGTGATGTAGCTGATAGTTTGCTACTTTTATATCACTATGTCAGGTATTTTCCAGTATATGTGGCAAAAACCTTTTCGCAAAAAGAAATACCGCATTTCCAAGGTTCTAAATTATTAAAAATGACAAAATATACTTTATATGTGAGTCTCACTCTAAGCCGAATGGCAATATCTGGCCGGGAAGAAAATATGTTTATATATAGGTTATGGTCCATATTGATAAGCCCATTCCAATATCTAACAATACTGATCCAGTGCATTTTTGTTTTTGCAGATCAAAAGAGTATACATCAAAATACTACTGTAGTTGGAGCAACTCGAAGAACGCGCTCGAAAAGTCGTAGTACTCACTTCAAAATTGGGTGGCATTTAACATGGTGACATACCTAAATAGCAGAACAGAAGTGAAGTTTCTTATTCAAAATTCTATAGAGGTTAAGTGTTAAACAATATTTCATATGTTCTATATTACATTTCTACACATAATCAAGTCGTTTGCCTGACATACAGAAACTTCAAATCACTACTTTCATTCTGTGTGAACTATTTTTAATGCTTTTTTCTTTATCAAACGACACCATACGGTAATAAAATGCAACATTTTTTCATATTATTCTATGGTGTGAAATAACAGCTATGTCAACGCCATGAGATAGGACTGACTCTTTATAATGGGAGAAAGGCTATCACCAGAGATTGTTCCAAGCAGTCAGTATAATCATCATTATCTTGTACATAAGAAATTGTACTTAGAGCAGAAATTGGGTTGTATGTTTACGGTCAATGCTATTCATTCAGGGGTTATAAAAAGAACATTTTTATTAACAAAATCAAAAGTTTTTGTTAGTCAGTAGACTTTACAAATGTTCAGGATCATTCTTCAGTCGATTTCTTTATATGGAATGCAAAAAAGTCGTCCTAAAACTTCTGTCCTTACGAAAGCCCCTTTGGTCGTTTACAAATATTTCTTATAATCAAGAAAAATAATTATCCTTTGATTAAATGTTAAATTAAATGTTTAAAATCGAAACGGCTGACAACTAACATTCCTTCGGAGCTTCGCTTGGTAATGCTAGCTCTGTTCCGACAATTCGGTCGGCTATCTCCTTTCCCGGGCCCCAAATTTGCTTTGCCCGAACCAAATACTAAGCAATCGGAAATTGTGAAAGTAATGCGAAGAAAGTGAAAATAAATTTCATTTGAACTTTCATAGTTAGTCATGGACGCTATATATAGGCGTCAGTATTGTGCGTATGACGATTATGACGTCGACAAAATTTTGTGATACGAGGTGTAAAATTCTTCCGTTCTCTATTATTATCAAACCAAAGATAAACATCTATAGAAATATGTTATTTGAAGAACGATGTGTTTCATTAACAGTAAGAATGACAATGTCGTTGGCTTTCAAAATTTCAATTCTCAATGAAACAATTGCGTATGTCCAACCGCACATGAATAGAATCTGATGTGGAATTTAAGATAGCAGTTTAATTTCTGTCAGGCTTGGATTTGCTCTGGTTCATGTTTTTTTCACCCTTTTGTGTTTCGTGAATCTTTTAGAGATGACATAACATCCTTTGTTCCCTAACAATAAGTCACTCGTCCTACCTGGCCACTGGAGGCGGTAGTATCCGTAATCGCTGCGCAGTAAGCATGAAAATGGTATGGTCTTGGTTTGAAATTCAGTGCATCCGAAACTAGGTTTTGCTTGTTTGCTCATGACGATAAAGTAATACTTTCCCAGGACCGACTGGTGTGTTGATTCATTATGCGACATCATAGAAGGTCCATTATGTGACATCATAGAAAGATTGCACTTCATGACAAGAAATACAACAAAACGTTCATAAGACAGAACCCCGACACGTAAGATGCACGTGCATCCCCACACAACCATTTCATCTTTGATTTAAGGTCCATTTAGACGAAGTCTTGATACACCATATGCAGCTATGTTAAGTTTTTAAATTCAAAAACTATAAGATACAGAAATTTTGAAAAACTGACACAAGTAGGTTGCAGTCTGTATTCGAAACATACAATCTTTCATTACAAATAATTTGTGGATTCAAATCATCCTTTGCAAAGTTTTCTTTGAAACGAAGGAATAACACTGTGATAAGAAGTGATAACACTGTAAATTATAACTTACTTACTTACTTACTTACTCAATTACCAGTTAGCGTCATGCAGAATATACATATACAGACCGCCCAGTTTGATGTTTGCTTGTTCTGTTGAGCTGCTGTAGCTTAACTTAACGTACCCTGTTCAGTTTCGAAACTAAACTCGCATATCGCCTACGTTGAAACCAAATGAAAATATTTGGGTGTATTGTTCTCGTGTGATCTTTACAGATGTGACATTTTGCAGTTTCCTCAACAGATCTGTCGACAACAGCGGCCTTATGTAAAATAATAATGACTTTTTTAATGAGACTCACGAGTTTGTTAGGTAAATTGGCAATATATTTTTCATAATTGTTTTCCTTGATATTTCTGAGCAGTTCTTTCTGTGCAAAATCATCTCTTCCAAGTTACTTGGCCGCTCATAAAAAGTGAAAACTAAACCAGGTTTTACGTAGATTTGCATACAGACAATGAACTTCGATTGGCAGACACAGGTCACTGAGTTGGCTTACCAACATAAATCATGCGGTTACTGATGAACTCGACCGAAACAAAGTCACTCACTAAAAATTAGTTTCATGGAGATAAGAGCATAAATTGTCAAACGTTTAGAAGTAAACAAGTTTATTTGCAATTCTAAATATAACCGGGTCACTTAAATTCCAACCAATGAAATCGCACAGATTGCGAATATACAGCGGAAACGTGAAAAGAAATCAAGAAGACAAACGACGATGACGGACGAACACATACAGAACCCCATCATCTTATTTATGTTAGTGGAGATAAGCCAAAGACAAAGCAGTTTGCATCAAGACTTCGACAAGGCCTAAAAGTGATAAAATGGTGTTCAATTGATTCGATACCGTAGAAATGCAATGTGGTACATTTGTTGTGGGACCAATGCAAATGCTCGAAATAATGTTGCACGGGAGCTTAATCAACAGCAGAATGGTCATGGCTACTCAGCACTCATTTAAAGTTAATTTTATAGATAGATTAACGGGTGCAAAGCAGTGCTAAGTGCTGTGAAAAATATTCTCACATGATTTTGAGTTTACATGTAGTTTGGTACGTTGCTTTTCATTTTACTTTTACCACCAAAATATAAATATTTTCTCCTCCAGAAATTAACAGTGTTAGGATTTGAACTGACATTTTACTCATATCATCATTAGCATATGTACATTTAACTTTGTGAGACACATTTTGAGCAATCAGAAGGTTTGGCGTCCATATTGGTTTTTGCCAAAAGCCCATGATAACCCGGGAATAATGTTCAATTGTTTTCTTATTCTACGAAACCATGCAGTATTTGTACTCAAATGTTACTTATATTATCATTAGTATACATACTTTGTAATTTCAATCACTGCTATAGTGCTTTGGCCCCGGCAACACTGATTGCAGCTTTAATTTTCTTTCAGGGTATGCGTGCTATCGAGTTCGTATGTAGTCATTCTTACTGTTCATACAGCGCAAAGACAATACACACATCCGATGAAACAGTATTTGAATCTCTTCGCCTTCTAAAATTCATCGTCATCGGGACTTTTTAAAATGAATGGGTGACTGTTTTGATTTAAAGCATTTTGATGCAAATCTGACATTCAAATAAAGCCATTAGCTTTTCCAATACTTGACAATTTTGAAGTGCAAGTATATGGACTTTAAGTACCGATAAAAAATCATTTGAAAGCGAGATATCCCACGCCGTGCAATTATTCATGCTACGGCTTACTCTAGCATTCGAAAAAACAATGGGAAAAGTTTTAACAACATCAAAAGATACATTCACATGCGATTTATCCAAATCTACGCGCGTCTTTATTTACATAAATCTGCATATCTTTTTTAAAAAATTCTTCAGACATTATGGGACAATTTCTTATTCTACTCACTAAAGTGGTTGAGATACAAAGTATTCAACCAGTTAGTTCAGCTTCTCCATCGAAAAGACTTAATTTTTATTGTTGAGAAGTGAATTCTGATTCTAGTTAGATTACAAAAGTTCACAAAAGGAGTGCATTAAGATGTGTAGACGCTTTGTTAACAAATTACAGTACGTGGTTTAATGTTCTGTTGGGAGCAGAAAAAATCTGCTTCTGACATACAGAATCGACCACATTAAACCTGCAATGAATTTTCATTAAATTCTCGATGCTATTCGAACTAACAACGTACGGCAAATAGGGTCACCTATCGAAGATACCACAGTCAAAACCACCCTTTAAAGAAAAGTTCAATAACCGAGCTTTATTGTCTGGTCGGAAGGTAGGGTTTCCTGCACCCCATGGATATATTTTTAACCTACATTTTTGTTATCCTTAGAGTCTATATTTAATGAATTTGATGTTCCAAAAATCAAATAGTGTCCCATGGGGTTCATTTGGCACCATCTGGCCGCCATCTTGGCCGGCATCTTGAATTTCAACAATGGAATAGGGTGACATATTTACCACTCGACGGAAATAGAAACAATAAAATACTATAAACGTTACATTTTTAAAAAGCCAGATCATGGCCTTTTCATTGATATATAGCTTAATGGGGATAAATTAATATTCGAACGTCGATTAGACTTTATATCGGCCATTGACCTTAAATCGTAAAATTTGCTAAATTTCACACCCAATAATTAAGTTCCCGTTCCTCCAAACAATTTTTCATAAAGTATTTATATATTTTTGGAAGAACTCAGTGCAATAAACAAGAAAAACAACATTAAAAGTATGTGTCTTGAGATTTAGTGGGTGCATGAGCTTGTTTTCTTAATAAGTGGTATGCCACATATCCGTGTGTAATATAAGGGGTAGGGGTAATGTTTCCCTTTCTGTTTCGAATCATGAATGATGAAACCATAAAAATGTTCCATTTTTTGAAAGTGCTGCATCAGGCCTTTCTAAACATGTATAGTTTTATGGGACAAAGCTGCAAATTTGAAAGTTACAAAGATTAAACCTTTCAGTTTGTGTCGATTTTAAGGGATTTTTAAAAACAAAATTATAATATATGGGGTAGGAGTAATGTTTCCCTTTCTGCTTCGAACCATGAATAATGAAACCATATAATGTTATTGTGATTGAAAGCTCTAAAAAGGGCCTTTCTAAACATGTATAGTTGGATGCTGTGCTTTGTGTGTAACACAACTCCTTTCGATTTACATTCATCTCGTCAACGCCCCGCCAGCGATCGATCGGTAAAGCCATCGAGTTCGAGCTATAAAAGTCTCGCAAATCGATAACACACAAGTATTAGCGAGGTATTTATTGATCCATTGTTCTTTTCTTACCATAATCATACTTTCATAAAAAAATACTTGCAAAAGAATATTCACGTTGAAATTAAACAACATATATCAAATCAGATTGTTTTCAAATTCAGTGGGAAACATTCGCTTGCAATGTATGACTTTAGGGCATGGAAAGGTGAGCATGTACAGTGATAGATCAGACTAACAAATAAGTTAATTTTCTTATTATCCAATTTTAAGCATCCTTTGGATCAATGTTGCCATATTATGGCTTGTTTTTGTTCTTTTTTATCATAAATTTGATTTGAACATTATTAGTACTAGTATTTGTCCTTGTCTTTTAAAGTCAGCTGTAACTCTTGAAATTTGTTGACCTCAAAATATCTTCCTATTCTCTCCTGGTTTTCTCTAAATATGGGCTTTTACTGCATAAGAAACCATTCCTTTGTGAAACACTTGACAAGTAAATTCAAATTTTAACGGTCATGTTGATTTCCCGCCGTTTTCAAAAAATTGGTAATATTACAAAGGAAACAAACATACAATGTCATAGTTTAAAATATTCACCCCTAATTACATTGGACTACTCTGTGCAGTTTATCAGACGATTTCAGTGCAGATATGCACAGTATCCAGGTTTTGTTTGAGGCTGCGATTTAATGAATGGGCACACATTGAGTCGTAGTGTATTCCTTACCTTGTTCAAACTGCACACACAGTCCTGGTATAATTTTTGACAGCAACTCTCCACATGCTGTAGAGGGTGTCTTGAAGCACCCGCACACTTGCTATCAAACATCACTCATAAACTTACTTTATCAAAACAATGTACCAATTGCTTAACTTTGCGATGTACTTTGAAGTTGGATATTTGAGTATTGCTATTGAATGGAGGTATGTCTCAACTAATATTTGAATGTGTTCAAGAATCTTACGAATAAAATTGAAACCATAGATACTGAGACACATACATCGTTCGAATAAGTTTGACAATCAAACACTCAGCTTAAATTTGAAAACGAAAATTGCACGAATGTTGGAATTTTGTTGAAAGTAGTCGTTTGGTTACTTAAGCCTGGTTCTGAATACGACAGCCGGAATCGATTATAATGTATACATCTTATTGAAAGTCCAATTAAGTAGTAGATTGCATTTGAAGGAATAGGCAAATTAAGAATGATTCTTTTAAAGAAATATTTCAATCGCAAAACAATAATGCCTGGTGAGAATGTTCTCTGTAAGTTTTTCATTTTAGGTAGCAAAATGTGATAAGTATGCCATGGAGAGATCCTCACTCATGGATTATTTCATAAAACATGTAATACTTTGTGTCAAAATAATAACATTCTATATTAAGATGACTAACTCGTTAAGATAACTCGTTAAAGAGATGTTATCGCTTCAATGGTTGGACTTAGTTCTGTTTTAAAATGTTTGGTTATGAAGACCTAAGGTATGCTAGTTATACCTAATTCCTGGTCAGCGAACATTTGACGGAGTGGGGTGTTTTGATACTAGATAAGGGTCACCAATGTATCACCGAGTCTCGAATAACGCCTACCTCTGGTGGATGTGTTTCGGGCATGACTCTGCATAATGAGTGTATTTATAACCGATCACATAATACTCAAGACATCAATACTAAATAATAGCACAACAACCGAATAAAAAAATAATTTCATAATAATGTCAAGATAATGTCGAGATAATGTCGTAATCATGACCAAATAATCGCAAAATAAAGGCAAAATAATAATATAAAATGACCAAATCACAAAATAATAGCATAATAATGATGAAAGTTCAACATCAACACATCACTGCCGAATAATGTCAAAATAACCGAATTAAGATAATAAATTCATAAAAAATGTCAAGGTCATGTCATAATGATGACCAAATAATCGCATAATAAAGACCTCATAATGACATTAAAATGACCAAATGACCAAGTTATGACATGATAATGATGATATCATTTCCAAATCAAGACATCAATGCCGAATAATGGAAAAAAAAACTGAATTAACATAATAAATTCATAATAATATCAAGATAATGTCGTAATCATGACCAAATATCGCATAATAAAGACCAAATTATGACATAAAAATGAGCAAATGACCAAATATTGGCATAATATTTATGAAATAAGTTCCACATCAAGACATCAATGCCGAAAAATGTCAAACAACAGAATTATCAAATAAGTTCATAACCATGTCAAAATAATATCCGCATAATGATCAAATTATTGCTTATTATATTATAGCTTTGTCAATACCAGTGAATTTTGTGACGTCATACCCATACATTATTACTGATAATGTATTCCATTATTCAGCATGTCGGCCCCACAGCGAGCAAATTTTGTTTTGGAAACGAAAAAAGGACTGCGCATTTCAAAGGAGGGAAAGTATCAGATAAACCATGTAATACACGAAACTATAAATCTTGATAATGGTGCACAATATTGATAATAATGTCTTACTGTACGATTTATCACATTTTTTGAGTCCTCACGCATGCACTTGTCGTCTGTCTGGCTGGCGCTCAGCATGTCCCCGTCCGATACGCTGATTGTACTACTACGTTTGTTTACAACATGGTTCGCTTCGTTGCCGTATAGGTGAAACAGATCTCAGTACGTTTGCAAACTCCTAGACGATACTGGGTTTGACACATGGCATATTATGTATGTCAGTGGCCATGTAAACGGTGTGAAAGCGTGAAAGGCTACTCGAACAAGCCGTAAACGGGCCAACAACGGCAGCTTGCTGTCATCAACCTTGACCGGAAGTGTCTACGGAAATTACTACGGAGCCATTCAAAGTCTCGGTCCAAGGTCAGCTATTACCAACAATCATGACGACCGTGGACTCTCCGTTGATTAACATCTCGGCCACCTAACTCTGATACACTGACTAAAATTGGAGACAACTTTCATTTCACCTGTCGGCTTTTGAATGACATGATATTTAAAGGTGATGTTTCAAGTTGATTATAGACGGTAGGGATGCAGTTCCTTTTCATTTCCTTCGAAAATACATCGTTTTTCAATTCAAAATTGAACCGTGAAAGTGTTGGTCATTTTTTGTGCTGAACGTGCGTGTTCAGTGCAGTGCAGTGTGGAGTGCATGTGATGTGTGCAGAGTCAGGACGCTAACCAGTCCGGGTCAGCTCCAAAATTGGAGACGCTATACCATAATATTTTCCCCCTCTCATTAGCCAATCAGCGACCAGCGCGCCATCAGTAAAAATTGTATTTCCTGGCAACCTCCACATGCGTCCTTCGTTACGTACGCCATACTGTGTCAAACTCCCGCGCCGTATTCTGTCATAATGTCGAACAGTTGTGTGGCCACTCTGTCAAAACACAATTTCCAAATCGCGTACCAGTTTTATTCTGGCTAAAACAACTAAAACCCATATATCGCTGTGATTCCTAGACTCTGGCTTGAAGTCCTGCGAAATATAAATCGTGTACCTACACAGATCGTTCAGAAAACCCCATTTGTATCGGAGATGGCAGCGATACAAATTCTACCGTATGGGGAACAGTTGTGTGGCCACTCTGTCAACACATTTTCAAAATCGCGTACCATTTTTAGTCTGCGTTTGAAAACTACAAAACAGGTATCGTTTTAAAGCTCTGACATTGCTCTTCTTTCTTGCAAAATTTTATACGCGTACCTACACAAATAACCTTTATAACAGTATTTCTAATAGAGATGACGAACATCCACAAAATGATTCTCGGTACTTGAGCGAAATCGATGAACTGGGGGTAGAAATGAATCTCAATATTTCGAATATTTGTCCACTAATCGGACTCCTTGTTGGACATGACCTTCTGCAGAACACGTGGATTATGTTGACTGTCGAAATTCGTCGAAATTCACAAGACAGGGGCTTAATAAGCGGCCCAAAACTGCCGATCACACTTGGTGGGTAATTTGTGACCCAGCGTGACCTGTACTTTATTAATGATGTAATCTGGTCGATGATGGCTGAATGCCGGAATACATTATCATAATGAGTCTCCAATTTTGGAGCTGACCCGGACTGCTAACTGGCTTCAAATCAGTTTAAATTTCCTTTTTTATTCGTTTCTACAACTACAAATTCACTGGCATGCCAAAAACTATAAAATAATAGCAATAATGCACACCCTCCCGGCCCATAATGGACTCAAGCAAACTTTGCACTCCATAATGTACTCGGCTTCGCCTCGTACATTATGTCGTGCAAAGTTTGCTTTCGTCCATTATGGGCCGGGAGGGGGTGCATTATTGCTTAAATAATGGACAATACTGACATAATTATCAGCAAATCACCAAATAATGGAATAATGATGATGAGATAAGTTCAAATAAAGATTTAAAGATAATTTTATCGGTGTTCTCACCAAGAGCTTCTATATCTTGCTTGTTTGTTTGCACCATAATATCATCTTTTTGAAACTGAATTATAATGGAATATTTATTTCGCAGGGGTTCTGGATCTCTTCTGATGGTCTGAACGGCGAACAGTTGTGGATATTTATAAAAATCAAACGAAAAATAGCCACAGTGCAAGTCTATCAAACTACAAGATTGCAAATGGAAAATACAAGTTAATGTCTGAAGAGACACTGATTGTAATCAAGAAATACCAATTTTTATCGAGTGGCATCAATTTTGCTTATCAAGACTTCAAGTGTTTTGCAAACCACTAATCATTAATAAATCAGAATAACAAGTCACAATTTAACGTTTTGCAAGTAGTTTTCTAACCGAACATTCCCTGTTTTCAAGTCATTTTTGCGTGCAGTTTACTCTGTGCTATTGATAACAGTAGGCGCTTGTATGCCACGCTGAACACTGAAATTTAATCGTTCGTCAAGTTATGTTTGCCGAATCTTACTCTTAAAATTCCCGTAAATTTTTTGCGCTATTATTGTATCGATCATTTACAAGAATTTAAAGCTCAAAATGTGAAAAAATCAAAAACGTTACATTTTCAAAGTTATCTTTGTTTGGGTATATATGGCATGTTGCTACGTATGTGTGAGCGATCGCAAGCAGAGTTCGAGCTCTCCGACCTTCCCCTGACGTCAGCCGTGATAAACAAGTTTAGCAAATCAAAATAGAGCGTGTGGCGGCGTTGACCAATAAAAAGCGAAAGCTGATTCGATGCCTTATTACGGTGATGTCAGTTTTATATAACTCAGCAGGAACGAGCTGAAGCTTTGACAGACAAGTAGTACGCACGACTAATCGTCGATTCTCTCGATAAATGATGCAAATAAAAGATAGAACATATGTAATAATAACAGAACCCCATGGGCTGTGAGAGCTTCGGCTGTCCATTTACGAGCGAAGCGAGTGAAAAGACTGCAGCCGAATACACCACAGCACTCGTGCAAATACCTCTAGTACGGCGTGCTTGCACTCACAGGTCATGGGGTTCTGTCATAGTATTGCCAGAATAATGGTAGATCAGAAAAGAATTGTAGAAAATTTAGATTCCGACTATCTGTTCTCGAGGAGCGAGCTACCGTAATAAGAATGCAACCATGACGGTACTTCAGTTGTGTATGGTAAATTTTATAAACTTTTCATCATAAGGTAACTCATTGTTAATTTGCAGCTGGTATCTAAAAGTTTGCAATGGCGTGTATTATTCCCAGAGCTTACATTTCCATGTTCTCATGTAAACTTAGCACGACTTTTAAGTGTGAATTAAGGAAAGGAATGTTACCAATGATGAGATCGGTGACACGTTATGAAAATGTTGTACAAAAGAGCTTGTGTTCGATTGAAGAGCACGCCCTCAGTTGTTACTAACAAAAATCATCTTCTCGTAGGTACACTGGTATGATATTCGTCTGCTAGAAGTGCAATGACTACTGCAGTACTTATGTACCGAAACAAATAATAACATAGTGCATGTTGTATACAGGAATTACATTATCCCAACGCACACTTTTAATAACTATGTACAGTGGTGTGTGACTGAAAACAGTCAGGTTTGATGGCCGACGGAAAGACATTTTCGAGTCTATACTCTTATTTATCAGTACGGACTGATAGCGAAATTTGAGACTCTGAAAGGATTTTGACCTTTGCCGTATGTCATCACATTTAGTTTCCTGTTATTGATATTTCCTGCTATTCGCCTGAGTTTCATAAACCATATTGTGTATGATATGTAACAAAAGCAAACATTAAATCAACAAGACAGCCTTTGGTGTAATACTAACAAGCGGTCTCAATAAAACCGAAAACTGACAAACACTGAATCTAAATTGTCTTTATGTACTGCGAAAACTAAGGTTCCCTCTTATCTACAACCTTGATGTAGCTTTTATGTTATCAAAATCGTACCAAAGCGCCATATTCTGATTTTCTGTTGAAGCCGCTAACTGTTACAGGTCTCCAATGCAGAAAAAGTTCATAAACCGCATCCCCACGTCACATATTCATGCGGAGCTACACAAAGTGAAAACAACTAGTGCCGAAAATACTGAGCTATAATCTATAATTTGGATAGTACAAAAGAAAATCGTAACTACCATGACATTCAAAGCCAATCATTTAAGGCACTCATTTTCAATTAGTGTGAATTACTTTAAGGGGCGCCAATGAGGTGATGGTCTTTCTGTCTCTCGACGAATTTTTTTCGTTTCATTGTTACTTGGTCTATATAGCATTTTGCTGAACAGTAGTATTTAACAAGTCATTGTCAATGACATTGTCCCCACTTGGTTAATTAATTTTGAAACCATTGACATAAATGATGGTCATATTGAATTGTATCACAAAGAAATGAAAGTGCATATGTATGACATAGTGAGTAATCCTTGTACTAAGTTATAGAGAAATCGCTCCAGGCATCTCTGAGAAATTTACATGAACGGACGCAAAGATGGACGCATGGACGCACACACGGATACAACCAAATCTATAAGTCCGCCGAACTTTGCCTGGGGAATGAAAGCTTCGATAATTGACGCGTACCTATATTTTAAAACAAATTCCATTGTGAGCCGTTGGCAGTGTTATGGGTTGGTCGGGCGCTACAAGAGTTTGTTAATCGAACTTCCAAGTAATGTTTCTCAGGATCAAAAACTAGTATGTACTTTCAAGGGCTATCTGCTTTGAAACATGATATTGCAAAATTCGGAAAAATAAAATTTGAAATGTTCGTTAGCCCAAGTAAAAACCTTGTCTAGGTGTCTAGGTATTATAGATAAGAACGAGCGTTTATCTCTTAAATACATTGTATTATAATTGTCTTTTGCCGGAAACATATGGCATTTGAAAGTACTGTGGCATTCGATCTCTGACAAGATGTTAGTATTTTATTAAAGCCCAAATAGCTGCGATGTTTAATAAATCGATCTCGAAATATCCTAAGTTTTCCAAGAGTTTTGTTTGAATAAGACCCATTAGAGACTGAAAAAGTGTATAACACTGCCATTAGTGTCAAGAGTGGCGTGTGAATTCAAAAATTTAACGTTATTTTAGATTTCCCGCCATTTTCAAAACTAATCATATGACAGAGAAAATGAAGATTACAACAACAAAATGTTAGCGATCGTGTGTTGTGCCATTCAAAAAATGGCATATGCTCGTTTTTGTTATGATCATGATGTATATGTGCAGGAATCACTGTTTTTTTTTCTATTTTCCCATGGGGGGCGCCATTTTATGGGTGCGGCACCCGTTTATTATTAAACCTGTTAAAACGTGTAGGCATGGTCCAAATAAGCGAGCAGTGATACTTCAATACACATCCTTCAGTAAGTACATTTAACGAACCAACTCTCGCTTGAAAATAAAATCATGAAAATAATGTATAAAATTAACAGCTATTGGGCTTTAAAAAATTCTGCCATTCACAATAATATTCATCAATTCTCCATTCAGAGATATTATTTCGCTCATACCCCCAAGATATAAATCCTCTTCACCTTAAAAATTCAGAGACCCGTCTCTCTCCTCAAAAACGATTATTTTTTGTATGCAGTGTACTTCCTTCTATCATCTATCCTGACTAAACAGGTTTGGTAGGTCAAGATAGATGGGCGAAAACGTTTGAACACTCACAGAAATTGTCGACAACATTTGAAAAAGATATATTAACAGGTATTTTAATTGCCGTTGACAATGAGAACGCATTCGAGTTCCTAGACTAAAACCTTTTTAAAGCTCTTTCAAATTTTAATTTTAGACGGTTTAATTAAGTGGGTGAAATTTTACTTTGCAAATTCAATATATTGTGTTATTAAATATAGCTGAAGTTCTGTGTTTTTCTCCATTGAAAGAGGAGCTCACCAGGGTTGTTTCCTGTCTCTGTATTTGTTTATCATTTTATCATTTGTGCTGAATAATTTGCTATATAAATAACATAAGACGATTAGATTAGTGGTATTCTTACAGATGCTCTTGAGCATAAAATTTCACAGTAGGCAGATGATGCGAATCTTTATATGAATGGCTATGAACAGTCACTTAATCAAATTTCGATAATATTTCTGGCCAAAAAGTTTATCATAATTAATCGAATGTATTTTAAATTTGGTTTCTTTGTTATCAGAGAATTTACTTAAAACAAGATTCCTGATTGCATGGACTAATGGTCCAACTGATTGCTTATGGGTTACTATTCGCCTGACTGATAAAGTAACTATTCTTATTTTACAACATTCCGAAAATTCAGGTAATGAAATCCCTTCTTAACAGTTGGTCTGCGAGAAATCTTTCTCTGAGGCTGCGTTCAAAAAATGGTTGGGGGGAAGCTGGGGGAATTCAGGTGGGATTCGAAAATTTTGGGGGAACTTTAAAAGTTTGCTCCGCCCGTAGGGGGGACTTGAAAATTTTGGGGTTCCCTTTCATGTTTTACATTTTCCAACTCCAAGTTTTGTAGGTAATTAATGAGAAATGATTACCACTTTCATGTCATCAGTTTTTTGTAATTTTAGTAACCATTAAACAAATCAAGAACTGCTTGTCACAATTCGTGACTTTTATCTCCAAAAAATCTAAACGTGTCATTTGTCATAAAAAAAACCAAACGAGCCTAGTAACAGGGCAGAAGCTGCAACAGTTGATGTTTTTTAGGGTATTGAAGGGGATATGAAAAGAAAAATTTCAATCGCGATTCATCAGCCCCCGTGATCATTATTTATGAACGCAGCCTTATTAGAAAATCACAATTTCTAAAATGCCCAGAACGATCCACACTCTCTTATCTAGCCTTTGTCTTACCGAGCCCCCATGAGAATATTTTTTGAAGAAATTGATCGTTATTATTTCTACGTTATTTGAGATATGAATTAAGGAAGTAATTGTCGAGATTTGGGTGGTCTTCGAATGCCTTATTTCAGAGCTACATGTAAATCGATGAAAGTCAGTCGGCTAAAAACCTTGAATGAAACGAACACCGAGATTTATCAAACACCAAAAGAGAAAAGCAAGTAATAAACTTATGAAAATACACATAACCCGAAATTCGCCATTTCGTAAGGTGAAATAACGAATAGCCGAATAAAATTGACTAAATCTTTTCACCTGAACATGGATGGAGAAACACGGCCTGGAAAGTGAAGGGAAGTAGGTGAAATTCAAAAAATACAGTAAGTTCACTACGTAACGTAAGAGTCGAGACTTCAATGAATCTCGTGTATCAAGATGTATGTAACAGCATTCACGGTCTGATCTCAGTGTTCAATGTCATTTTTAAACGGTTTTACAGAGTGCAAAATAATTTGAGACGCGTCTCAGATTGCACCATTACTCAAATAAATTTCACAAAATTCTTGATGCGACAAAGAGGAATTCCTTTCGTGCTCTCCCCTTTGGGTGTTCAAACATTCTTACTTAGTAAAAAACAAATTAAAGGCATCTCGCAGATTGCACAAGGCTGCACCAGTGCACACGTAGTTTCTCAAAATTTCCATGCAAGATAGGGGGCACCCCTTCTGACTATTTCCCCCTCAGTCTCTCGTGTCCCCCGTGCTTTCAAATCCTACCCAGTCAGATATCCTAATGAAAACCCTCTCATGATACCTAACCTAATAAAACTATAATTTGGAGGCATCATGGGCCAGTGGCTAGAGCAGTGGACTCACGATCAAAGGATGGTGAGTTCGAGCCCCGGCATGGCTATGGTGTTGTGTCCTTGAGCAAGGCACCTTATTCCTCATTGCTTCTCCCCACCCAGGAGTGATGGGTACCTGGTAGGACAGTGGTTGTAATGTGTGCGTTTAGCTCTGCTGCGCTTATTGGCTGCACATGTGAGCTGTTGTTTGCTCCCCAGGGAGTTGAGTGGTATCATATTAGGTCCAGTGACCAGGGGTAATAATAATTGTAAAGCGCCTTGAGCACATGAACTTGTGGATATGTGCGCTACATAAGAACCCATTATTATTATGATATATGGTGGGATACAGCTTTCAACGTGAGCTTTGTATTTCGTTATGATGTTGGCTGTCATTTTGTTTGTTTTACCTTTTCTCAAATGTAATGAGATAATCGATGACAATCTAGCAATGTACACCATGATTTTAAAGGTCTTTATTATTGCTGTATTTTTGAAAATGTTATAAATGCATCTATTGATATTTAACTTTTTAACGGGGTTCAGTCAAAATTTCAGTGTTAGAGAGGGGGTACTCAAATTCATCATGGTTGGCAGGGGGTTACTCGAAATTTCTTAGTTTCCGATTAAATTCCTCCGATCCCCGACGCCCCCACCCCTCTCCAAGCCGTTCATAATGACGGCTCAGTAGTTTAAATAATTTTGAACACCAAAAATTATTTAATTCAATTCAATATTACTTTATTCATCCTAAAACCCAGACGTAAGATGGCGATCCTCAATATACATACAATTTGAGTACCGGTACTATGCACAAAGGCAGTAATATCTTATAAATCGTTTAAATTACGCACTGTATTTGGAATATACTAATATTTCGTCAATTCACCTTGCAAATCGGGGACTTACAATGACGCATTGAAGACATGCAGTAAAACTTTGAAGATATAAAGTGACTTTTACATGATAGAATTGAATGATCTTCCCTGAAAACGTGGTGGAAAATGCGTTTATTATTTTGTTCTCTGCGTTACAACAATCGCTTTAGAACTAATGACAACAATTCCGTCAAAAGAACAATTCTTTTTCACTGGTTTTGCGACAAATATATAACAGAGAATGTTACAACGCTTTTAATAATTGTTTAAAATAGTCCCTATCCATAATACTGAATGAACCTGGCCGATGTTTAGAGAAAATACAAGTGTTGCTGGGCCTTTTCGATAGCTTCAGTATTACAGAGAGATCCGGTAATGACATCAGTGCATAACCACCGATTATTTTTCTTATCTAATGTTTTTTACTAATTCCTTAAAACTAAAAGCCTGGCAGAAAGTCTCTCAACAATACCATTGTTTGCTTAATAAATGGGAAATCACTATGCCAGCCTCTTCAATCCATTGAAGAACAACTAATTTACAAAATATCAATTATAGACTTTGCACACTTTAACTTTAAAATTTTGTGTCTGATAAGTCGAGCATCTGATATTCAGAGTGTGTAAAGTCACGTAATTGTTGATAATCTTCTCCGTTTGTTGCATTCCTAAGAACATTCTCATAGTCAGAGGTAACTCCGTTTGTTGCATTCCTAAGAATATTCTCATAGTTAGATGTACCTCTGTCTTGTTGGAGATCTGAAATATATGAATCGTAATGGTAAATTGAAATGACAAGGGGAAAATAAAAGTATTGAATAATGATTATTATAACGGCAATGTGACAAGTGTCTCGCAAATTTGTTGTCAATGCTTCCAGATATTCCTCCCTTGCTTTATCAAGCTGACATCTTTTTCGGAAACGCTTATAAGTCGTGGGCTAGAGGGGGTCTACGTGTACCCCCCCCCCCCACAAGATAACAAACTGTATTTTCAGAAGCCTTGGGATCCCTAGAATATAAAAAGGAATTTTAACAGAAAAAATATATACAGATGGCAATAGCTGTCACGGTCATGTTTTGAAGGGTACCGCAAAATCACGATTTTGCAACCCAATTGCATTTTCGTCAAATCTGTCTTCTTGTAAGTCATTTGCTGAGCTTTTTTTACCATAACCTCACTTGTTTGGTATCATGAGAAAGACAATTTATTTTTCTTTAAGATGACATATTGCAGCATGCAATGTCTTCTACACTTTTGTGAAATATGACCAAAACTTACCCCATATCCCAAAGTTTAACATTGCAAATTACAGTAAATCTCAAATTCTACCAATTTTTAGCTAGGCATAAGACAAATTCAAAAACATCTGGCATTTTTGCGCTTAAATCTGTTTTATTTGGTACAGGGACATGTCAGAAATATTAAATAGACTTTTAACAGAAAAAATATTGGGACTCTACAGCTGTAACAGTCACATTTTGAAAGGTCCCGCAAAATCACAGTATTGCCAATTCGCATGCTTGTTTTTAAATCTGTCTTCTTATAAGTCATCTACTGAGCTTGATTTTTGGCGTAACCTGGCTTATAAGGTAGCATAGAAAGGTTTTTACTTTTCTTTAAAATGACACATTGTAACATGCAATATCTTGTATAGATTTCATGAAATAGGGCCAAAGCTTACCCCATACCCCAAGGTTTACACAGCAAATTACAGCGAATCTGAAACTCTACCATTAGTTTTACGTTTTATTAACTTTGTATACAAAGGGCAGTGCCTGTATGCAACCTATGAAATCTGTGATTTGTTAAAAAAGTATGTCACAATTATGTAATTAACTTTAAACAGGAATATAATATGATTTTGTAGCCTTTTGGATCCAATTGGAAGGGTACCCAGGTATCATGGCAAATTTGCCGAAACTCATACATTTGCTATATAGGGGTTTCCCCTAAAAAATGATCCAAATGGCTACTAAATGGTATCATCTTCCCGTTAAAAGCTTATTTCATACTTGTGACATACTTTTGTCAACAAACAAATCAGATTTTATGCAAGAATTGCCTTTTGTATTATGTGTAGCAAAAAATTAGTAGAATTTAAGATAGGCCGTAATTTGCGATTTGAACTTTCGGGTACGCGGTAAAGTTTGACCATATTTCAGGAAAACTATAGAGGCCATTGCATATTACAATATGTCATCTTAAGACGAATAAATTGCCTTACTAATGATACCCGGCAAGCCAGGTTATGTTACACAATAAGCTCGGCAGATGACTTAAAAGAAGAATAATTTAACAAAAAGGTGCCAGTCTGCGGTACTGCAATTTTGCGTTACCCTTCAAAATATGGCTGTTACAACTATACAATCCAAATATTTTTTTGTTGAAAGTCTATTTCACATTTCTGACATACCCCAATACCAAATACAACAGATTTAATACCAAAACAGTGCCCTTTTATCATGTCTAGCTAAAAACTTGCGGAATTTGATCACGTTAGCTATGACAGTACTTTCTATATTAAAGCATGGGGTATGGAGTGACTTTTGGTCATATGTCATGAAAATTATACAAGATATTGCATGTTACTATATTTTATTTTAAAGGCGTTTAAAATAACCTTTTAATGATACCTAACATACCTTGATGTCTTCAAAAACAAGCTCAGCAGATAACTTACAAGAAGACAGGTTTAACAAAAACTATTGCGAGTCAGCAATATTGTGATTTTGTAGTATACCGGTACTTCAAAAAATGACTGTTACAGCTATAACATCCAATATTTTTTCTGTTAAAATATTATTTTATATTTCTAACATGTTTCAGTACCAAGTAAAACAGATTTAATACAAAACTTTGCTGTTTTTATTTGTGTAGGTAAAAACTCAGTAGAGTTGACGTTAGCTATGACAGTATTTTTGGATATACACTTTGAGGTATGGGGAAAGTTTTTTGTCATATTTCATGAAAACTATACAAGATATTGCATATTACAATACTACTTAATTACATTTCTAATGACACCAATCAAGCCAGGTTATAATCAATAACAAGCTCAGCAGACGACTTATAGGAAGACAGATTTAATTATAACGCATGCGGGTCAATAATACTGAGATTTTGCTGTACCCTTCAAAATATGACTGTTACAGCTTTAGAATCCCAATATTTTTTCTGTTAAAAGTCTACTTCATATTCTTAACATGTCCCCGTACCAAATAAAACAATTTAATACAAAACATTGCAATTTTTTTTTTATGTCTACGTAAAAAATTGGTATAATTTGAATTTAGCTATGGCTGCAATTTTAGACGTAAACTTTGGAGTATGGGGTACGTTTTGGTCATATTTCATACAAACTGTACAAGATATTGCATGTTACAATATACCATTTTAAAGACTAGTTAATAATCTTTCAATTGGTACCTAACAACTTACATTATATTCAATAAAAAGCTCAGCAGATGACTTATTAGATGGGAGTTTCAACAAAAATGCATGCAAGTCAGGAATACGGGGATTTTGCCGTACCTTTCAAAATCTGACAGTTACAACTACAGAATTCAAATAGTTTTTCTGTTAAAAGTCTATTTTATATTCTGACATGATCCATTACTGAATGAAATAGATTTCATACAAAACATTGCCTAATTTTCATATGTCTAGGTAAACAATTGGTAGAATTTGATTTTAGCTATGACTGCAATTTTCAATGTAAACTTTGGGGTATGGGGTAAGTTTTGGTCATATTTCATGAATACTTTACAAGATGTTGCATCTTGCATATTTCATCTTAAAGAATAATAAATTACCTTTACAATGGTACCTAGCAGATTAGATTATATTCAAAAACAAGCTCAGCAGATTACTTATGTGATACTATAGAAGATATTGCATGTTACCAATATTTATTTCAAAGACTAGTAAATTATCGTTCTAATGATACATAACAAGTGGGGTTATGCTAAAATAAAGCTCAGCAGATGACTGATAGGAAGACAGGTTTAACAAAAATGCATGCAAATCTGCAACACTGTGATATTGCGGTACCCTTCAAAATATGACTGTTACAGCTGTAGAGTCCCAATATTTTTCATGTTTCTAACATGTCCTGTACTAAATTTAGCAGATTTATTAACAAAAATGGCCAGATTTTTTGTGTCTAGCAAACAAATTGGTAGAATTTGATTTTAGCTATGACTGCAATTGTCAATGTAAACTTTGGGGAATGGAGTAAGTTTTGGTCATATTTCATGAATACTATACAAGATTGCATGTAACAATATGTCATTTTAAAGACTAATTAATTATCTTTCTAATGATACCCAGAAGTAAGATTATATTCAAAAACCAAATAAAACCAATTTCACACAAAGCATTGCATTTTTTTTTATGCCTGGCTAAAAATTGGTAAAATTTGAGATTTACTGTAATTTGCAATGTTAAACTTTGGGGTATGGGGTAAGTTTTGGTCATATTTCACAAAAACTGTAGAAGATATTGCATGTTGCAATATGTCATCTTAAAGACGAATAAATTGTTTTTCTCATGATACCAAACATGTGAGATTATGTCAAAAAATAAGCTCAGCAGATGACTTACAAGAAAACAGATTTGACGAAAATGCAATTGGGTTGCAAAATCGTGATTTTGCGGTACCCTTGAGAACTTGACCGTAAAAGCTATGCATCCGTATATTTTTTCTGTTAAAATTCCATTTCGTATTCTAGGGATCCCAAGGCTTCTGAAAAATACAGGTTTGTTATCCTGTGGGGGTGCACGTAGACCCCCTCTAGCCCACGGACTATTAAGCAAACTTTGGCACATAGAGGAAATAAGCTCATTTTGGGAATGCTTAACCTTATTATTATCATATTTTTTCGGTTTCATTCTTGCCTTATATAGTTTTGTTTGAATGTTGCTGTGCTGTTTTCTTTGTTAAGACATACAGGGGCTACGGTAAACACGAATAATGATATATGTTGATAGCAAAGCAAAAAACAGCAAAGGAAACACATTGAGAAACAATGATATCATCAAAAAAGCCGTACTAACAGTAATAACTGCAAAAACATGGTTATTTTGGTGGCGTTAAAATAACACAGCAACTTTGCTTTAAATCATGTTGGCAAAGATACTACTTACATTATTTGACACATTGAAAGATACTGAATGAATGGGTTTCGGTTCATATATTCGGACCCGATTTTAGACAAATTAAATGAAACTATGGCGAAAATGAATTAATGGCTATCGGCGAAATCGAATAAATGGTCATGACCAGTATTTCATTTTCGCGATGGTTTCATGTATCGTGTCTTAAAACTGGGTTTGAATTTATGCATGGTACCCATTCTTTCAATATCTTTCAGCATGTCAAATAATATAAGTGGTATCTCGTATCAAACAAAATTCATGAAAAATGGCCGATTTTGTCCCTTTGATGTGTTAAACAAGGATTGAAATATTGGTTTGTTCAACATTTAGCTTGCCAAGCAGTCGTAAGTTGGATGAAAGAATTGTAAATGTATATATTATAGCCCAAACATGCGACTATGTGCCCGAGGGTAGGTGACCATTTGCCCGAAGTCAGGAGGCCAAATGGTCTCCTGCGCCGAGGCTACATAGTCCATTGTTCGGGCTACAATGTTTTATTACATGCCTCTCTTACACAACTTTCACTCGAAATATTTAGGTTTATTGGCAAATGATAATCAAATACTTTATTCCACCTAGACGAAAATCCGTTAAAATGGAACAATTTTCATCATCGAATGGCGCCAATGATATACTTAAACAACTGTATATGTGGTTTATCAATTTTTTTTCAGCAAAACGTTCCAAAAACAGGATTTCCTTTGCAAAACATGAAATTTCAAAATTTTTACATTAAAAAGTTGTCAATTTAAAAATAGTTCCGGTTCACTTTCAGTCCAATAATGACTATATTACCCGCGACGTCATCGACGAGTTATCATTGAATCCTATGGAGCGCGCGACGTTCGATATACGAAGCATGTAATAATATGCAGTATTTATGCAAATCACCTCGTTTCTTGTCTTCTTTTTTCGGTTTTCAGTATTTAAAAATACTCTACTTTGGCTTGGTCAAATTGTGTGAATTTTTTCACATTTTTTTAAGTACTATATAATAAAATGACAATTTCGTTTGGCATTAACATTTATATATTTGAAAATGAGTCATTTCAATTTTCCTTATGATTTTGATCGCTTTTTTGAATGTTAGTTTTTCAGTCGCTGCCATTTCCACATACCCTAGTTTCAAATGAGAGTAGTTTACATATTATAAAGTAGTATCATACCAAAATTGATGTTTTCTACCCTAAATGTGAAACCCCTTATCCTTCTAGTAGACTATTTCGCCTTACTAGACTTAAGGTGCTGTGCGTTTTGAACATAATTTGACGGGTTTTCTTGTCATCTTGGACATGAAATATTGCTTTGAAAAATTGTGTTGATTAAGTGCAACGTCGCCTTAACTAGGCAGCCAATGTAAAGTTACGGTATAACATTTACGGGAAACTGTTCATATTGAATTGAATTGAATTTCAGATAAGAAAATACTAAAGGCTGCTTCGTCAACTCAAGACAATTAGGATTAGTGACTGTGGTCTGCAAACCAGAAACTACATCATCGATGATAATTTGTTCGGTTGCCGAAGGATGACGTAAACGCTCATATAGAGCACTAGTTACTTTGCTATATTTGTTTCTTTTGCATACTTACGTCCGTCCAACATGTCGTCGACTGTATCGTTATCATTTACGTTTGCATTCAAAGGAGATTTTTCTAAAGGAGCTATTGCATATGGACCTTTACAAGAGTGTGCAAGGATAGTACCTTCGTTTGATGTTGATATTCCCTCTGGTCCTCCAATTACAGCATAAACTTCTGCGGCTTCTACATCCTGGTTGCTTGTTCCGATAGCATCACTCTGTTGAGTCACCATATTATTTTTCCTTACTGAAGCTTGTGAGATATTTCTTTTCCAATGGTCTGAGTGCCATGCTCTTGCTCAGAACAACGCGCATTTCTATGGAAATTTAAAAAATCAAAATTAAACAGTAATGACCAAACCAATGAAACGGCACATTTCAAATAAAACATACAAGTAAATATTTGGTATTTGATGCACCTATTGTAATTAAACGATATACAATTGTATTAGATGCCATCAAATTCTTGAATCAAGATTTTTGAGTTCTGCAAACAGGAATCATTTAATCATTATGATAATAATAATACTTTTATGATTTTCTAGGTACATATATATGGTTGGTATTACAATATTATGTCATTATGCTCTTGTAAAAAACATACTGTTACACTGCCTGATGGTATGACCGTGTAAGTTTAGAAC